>NC_056506.1:49013415-49024128 GCF_014905685.2 Nematolebias whitei | reverse complement strand
CAGTTGTAATAAACACAACAACAGTTGTAATAAACACAACAACAGTTATAATAAACATAACCCTGAATGCTAGAAAACGCCTTGTATCTGTGACTTTCCTTCCCTCAATTGATTTTGGTGATATTATTTACATGAACGCTCCTACAAGAACCCTGCAGATGTTGGATGCTGTCTATCATGGTGCACTAAGATTCATAACTGGCTGTGATTATCGTACCCACCACTGCACTCTGTATTCATTGGTTAACTGGACATCATTAACTTCACGCAGACTCTCTCACTGGTAGATTTTCATCTTTAAATCACTTCTTGGTCTGCTGCCTTCATACATCTCCTCCTACATGTCTCTGTGTGAGTGCAGCTACAGCGTGCACTCTCAGGACATTATTACCTGCAGTGTTCCCTCAGTGAGAACTGAACTAGGCAAAAGGACCTTCTCCTACTCCGCTCCTGTTTCCTGGAATATCTTACAAAAAGATTTGAAGCTCTCGACCTTGACCTCTCTAAGTGTCTTTAAGAATCTGTTGGACTCCTGGCAGGGTCCAATGCAGACATGTTCCTGTTTTTAGTTTTCTACATTTGTCTCGGAATCTAGCTGTTTTTTGTTTTGTTACCTTTTTCCTTTTAGCCATCCTATTTGTTAAAAAAATAAAAAAAAAAAAAAAAAAACTGTAGTATGAGTTTTTATAACTGCTTATTGTTGTTGCTGTTGTCCATTGTTGTCATCTTTCTTTGTTGAAATCAGGTCTCTCTTGTAAATGAGTCCTCGAGGCTCAATGGGATTTACCTGTATAAATAAAGGTTGATTGATAATTAACATAACAACAGTTATAATAAACATAACAGTAGTTATAATAAACATAACAGTTATACTAAATATAACAACAGTTATACTAAATATAACAACAGTTATACTAAATATAACAACAGTTATACTAAATATAACAGTTATACTAAATATAACAGTTATACTAAATATAACAGTTATACTAAATATTACAACAGTTATAATAAATAACATAAGTTATAATACTTTGTAAATGGCAGTAGAGTGTTTTTGCGCTGCTCACCCTTTTCAACATGTAGAAGCAAAACTAGTAAAATCCAGACTCCAAAGAGACATTGGTGTATTCACCAGTTTGGATGTAATTGGTCATGCAGATGCTGCATGCGTGATGAGGGTTGCCAGATAAATGTAAAATGTCTTATTTACCGCCTCCTTTTCTGTGCACATGTTCAACAAACAACACACACATCATCTTGGAATATCTTTACTCAGCACACATGACAGTTTAGCTCAAAATACTATCATTTTAATGTCACAGTACTATAGTTCATCATTTCTTATCTGGCAACCTGACTGACATGTAAACTAGTGTCTTTGTGTGAACGTACTCATTTTTTGTTTATCATTCTCAATAAACGTTGTAAAAACACTAAAGTTTCCAGAGGCTCTTCTTCCTGTTATAAGGCCCCGTTTACACAGATCACTTTGACTTGGTCATTTTAGAAGTTGCTCCATGTGGGCAACCCTGGTTTAACACAATATTTCTGTGTAGGACATGGTGATTCCCGTGTTGTCAAAGGAAGCCATCTTGATTTGTGTTGATTACAAATGCAGATCAGCTGTAGATGTCAATTGGATGATTACTTTCTGTAAGTTTAATTAAAATCGTCCAGTGGTTTGTGATTAAAAACTAAGAACTGTTGAACGTAACAACTCAAATCTGTTCACCAGTTCGTGAGAGATTTGGTGAACGGCACAGACAGACAGTCGCCTTTACCTTTTGCAGCAGGCGAAGTTAAACACCTGGATGGACAGAAGGGATTAAAAATCCTGATAGAAGACGTGATAAAGGTCTGAGGGTGGGTGGGCTGCACACAGAGGGATCAATGAGCAGATACGAAGCAGACAAACAGATTTTACATGAATCAACCTGTTCGGCTCCGTCACGAAACTGTGCAGCTTAGCACATTTTTCTTTCACTAAATACAGTTTCACTTCAACATGCTGAGTTCCTTTTTAGATGTTGTTCTGTCTGTGCATGTTGCATAATATCTGTAGGCTGCGTGTGCATGCCTGAGTGTGTTTGCACACTGGGGGGCACCGTTCTACAGTCCTTAAGGGTCCTGATTGAGTAGTTTGCTGGTTCTGACCACTGGCGTCACATTTGTAGGGTTTTAAATTATTATATATTGCTGTATGTGGGTTCAAGATGCTTCAAAATTTATTTAAAAAAAAGTCACTGCCATGTTTGCATCCTCTTAATTTACGTCTATAAAATAAAGGAGTCAGTTCTGCATGTGCACCATCGAGCGAGTGATTAAACTTAGCAACCGACCTTATTGATCATGTGTCAGGCTAACTTTATACAAATGCTCTTAAAGCTTAACAAGATCTTTTTTTTTTTTTTGTGGCATCATTAGCTCCTGAGGAGGATATAATTAGCTCTGCAGAGACTGCCATACCAAATTTTCCTTCGTTTAGTTTTTATAGTTCAATTATATATTTGGAGATAAATGGAATTTATTGTTCTGTGACAATAATGTAATTTGGATTAATACATCAAGATACAAAGATTTACTGTTCAGTCATTTTTATGTTTAATAGCAGAATAATTATATTGTGTTCATCTATCTATCTATCTATCTATCTATCTATCTATCTATCTATCTATCTATAATATTTTTTTTCTTTTACTTTAATTTATTTTAATTTTGTTTTGTTTTTAGACTCAACTTTACTCATGAATCTGTCAAAGCTGCTCTAACAGCCCCCGCATCTTCTGTCGCATTTATGGTGCAGAGAGCAGAAAAAATGTTTTTAAATGCTTAAAAACAACCGTAGAGGTGGAATTTAAGAGACAGACAGAGAAAGAGAGACAGACAGACCAGTGTTGTAGTACTCGAGACTGGTCTTGAGACCACTTTTTGATGGTCTTGGTCTCGTCTCGGACTCGAGTGCATTTGGTCTCGGTCTTGTACATTGAGGACTCGGGATTTTATTTCAAGACCAGTCAAGACCACAACTGTGGAAATGTCACTAAACTGCCAGAATATTGTCCAGTTTATTTGTCTGGTACGCAGCACCTGGAAGAGACGGGTTGTCTGCTGTAAAGCCAGAACCAGTCATGGCTGCACTTTGGCTCAGAACAGATTTGCCAACAATAAACAGTCGAAAACATGATCTAATCAGTTAATAAACAGCTTTTGTTTTTTCTCATTTCAAATCGTTTCTGAACGGTTCGTGCTCTGCTGGAGTCTCTACCGCAGTGACGTTAGTTTTACGTTGGACATTTGAGCTCCGTGGCTTCAGCGGTGTGTTCCTCTCATTCGATCCGAAGCAGGCAGTCTGATTCCAGTCAGCTGCGCTCAGTCTGCCCCTCCTCCGAGATCTAATGGTTTGCTTAGGGACCGTCAACAAATTACCAAACCAAATACTCTTCCGAATCAAAACTTAACATATTTTATATAATTTGACCCACTGACACAAAACTAATGTTAAACTACTCTAATAGACCTGACACACAAGACACCATCATTTATTTCTCCTTTTAAAGCATTTTCTAATTAGTTCTTCATCATTAAACATGATTTTTGAACAAATAAATTATGTCAAATTAGAAAATACTTTTTACAGAGTTTGAATTGCCCAGAAGTAAAGATGGGCAATGGTTCACCAGTCTGAGAAAAAACTTCACCTAAAATAGTGAAACAATATCAGAATACCAGTCTTCAGTTTTGAAGATTTAACATATTTCGTCATAATATCATCAAAAAGATTTTGAAGAATTTGTAGAAATGTTCATGTTGTTAAACATGTACGTTTACCTATATAAGTAAACACTTGATTCAGTATCTATATTAGAGAGCAACAAGAAGTAGCCTGACCGACAGCTCTCCTTGTGTGAATAGAGACTTTGGTGACGTTGGTTTTAGGTTGGATATTGGACATTCACGCGCCACAGATTCAGCCACGGTTGAATAGAGCACGCTCCAATTCTCTCACGCGTCCTAAGCCCCGTGAATGGATTAGTTCTCAAAGAAATAGAAACAGAGCTGAGTGAACCAATAGCTCATGGTAAATGTGAGGGGGTCCAAATTAATATTTTTTCAAATGTGAGGGGGATGCGTCTATGCATCTATGCATCCACAGATGCTGCTTAAACCTCTATAAGGCAAAGAAGAAATGTGCACCAGCCAGAAACACCACTGTACCAAAGCATTTAAAATGGAGTTGGAAAACATTTCTGTGATCAGACAAATTCATCCATCCATCAATTTTACCTGCTTCTTCCTTTTCCAGCAGTGGGGGGGTCACTGGTGTCCATGTCCAGCAAATCACTGTGTGAGAGGCTCCGGGCCAGGATTTGTTCCGGCGACCTTCTCATAGAGAACCAACAGCTCTACCAACTGAGCCACTGTGCCGCCCAAATTTGAACATTTACTTGGAAACTATGAATGCAAAGAGGAATGTTATCATTCAGCATGTCTGCCTCTCTGATGGTATTGGGGTGCATTAGTGTCTCTGGCAAGAGCAGCTCAAACATCTGGAAAGGCACCATTTGTGGAGAAAAGCATATAAAGGTTTCAGTACAGGGATAATTTATCACATCATAAAACACAAATCACTTGCGTGCAACAATAAGAAGCTGTGAAGTCCAGAACCACAGGACCGAGCTAATTTTCTTAGACATCATTAAAGTCTCGTGGAAGTCAGACTATTGTTTAATGAAGAGAAGATCGTTCTGTCTTTTCAGGTTCATGAAGTACAGGTCCGTGTGGTGCAGAAACATTTGTTGGTTTCTATGGCAACATCCTCTCCCTTAGATATTTTACTGCATAGTGACCAAAGATATCTGTATTCATGGCATTCAAGGACTGACAGTCATCAGTATTGTCTGTGTGCAGCACAGACTGAGGAACCGGAGGAGACTAAAATCACTGTATACTGATTTTATCTTTTTATAACCATTTCATTCATATTCCACACTTTTAACACATTTCAGCTCATTCCAGCGCACATTCTTTAGTTCAATTAAAAAGTGCCTTTAATCACAGATCATGCCACTGAATCTTTGCAAGATGTCCATTTGATCTTGCAGGTTTTATTTTACAATTGTGTAGAAACACCAAAGTACCCCATTCGTTAAAACATTTTATTGTTATACTTCTTTCTGCATGAGACTGCCTGGAGTTTAAAAAGTCCCTTCAGCTGGCGGCTTTTCATGGTGTAAGGGATGGAAACATTTATGATGCTGAATGTATTTTATGTGTAATACTACAGAATCACACCAACAAACAACACTAACCCAGTACTTCAGTAATACTTTGACTCGTCACTGACTCTCCTGTCTCTTATCCTCTCAAGAGTTTGTGTTTTATTAGCTGTTGTTTTCCAGGACACCTTTGACAGTTCTACTGAGTCATAAGAACCTTTTTATCCTCAGATGAATGTCGGTTTTATTGTTATTGTGTGAATGTTCATGAAACATACACACTATTGGATCCATTTTTCATCCGTACATTTTTCAGTTTCTGCAGTTTTCATCAATTTCAACAAATCATAAATCAAAACATTCAGCTCCTTCAGGACAATCCTGCTATGACTTGGTATTGGTGCAACTTTAGCTTTTTGACATATTTAGCCTTTTCTGTCATTTTTTCCTCATAGAAAATTAATTGAGCTTAATTTACCTCCTTCCAATCTTTAGATGCGTTTACAACCTTTTACTGCTCCTTTACTGCTCCTTTCACGTTTTGTTCAGCTGGTCACGCTGCTTTCAGCCGTTTTCTGCAAATGTCTACAATTTTTCTTTTGCAATTTCAGCAAATTTTTAGCCGTTTTATGCTAATTTTAGCTTTTTTCCCGCTAATTCCACATTTTTTGCACTCATTTTAACTTTTATTCAGCCTAATTTACCAAAAATGCCCTCTCTCCGCTTTCTTATTTAATTGTTTCACTGCCTTTTTAGCTACTTTTCAGCTGTTCTGTACTAATTTCAGATTTTTTCAGACAATTTCCACTTTTTGTGCTTATTTCTGCGTCTTTCAGCCTGATTCGGGAAACATATTCTTTCTGATTTGTTCTGCTAATTTAAGCTTGTTCTACCTGTTCAGCAAGCTTTTTAGCATTTTAGCTAAATTCAGCTGTTTTCAGATAAATACAGTTTTTTGTGTGTCAGTTTTTGCTATTTTCCTTTATGGTAATTTCAGTTTGTTAAGCTCCTTTCAGCTTGTTTCTGCAAGTTTCAGCTTTTCCATCTACAATTTAGCTGTTTTTATGCTAATTTTAGCTTTTTCAGTTAATTTCACTTTTTTTTCCCCACCTCCTTTCAGCTCTTTCGGCTTCCTTCGGGTAAGAAGTAGCGTGTCTCTGTTCTCATTCATTCACCACAACAACCCAGACCTCGCAGGCCAATGGCTTCATGCCCATCCAATCTGAGGACAAGCCGTGTTTACATAGCGATGGTTACATGCTGACAGACAAGATCATGGAGAAGATATATTTTTTATTTTTCTGTAATTATACAAACAGAAAAAATACAGATCACAGAAGAAAAGGCCAGGCAGTCAAAGTTGATATCTTAATCTACTGTCGAGTTTTGTTTCTGTGGGCACGGTACGTTTTGTTGAATGAGGAAGTGTCACTGGAACAGTTGCAACTTGTTGCAGTGCGGCCATTGGCTTTAAACCTGCAGAATAAATCAACCTGATGACACTTGGTGGATTTTTATTTTACATCCAGGAAACAGAGAAACTGTCCATCCATCCAGTTTCTGCTTGATCCTGTTTAGGGTTTCAGGGAAGGGGTGCAGTCATTTTCATGTTCACACCCAGTTTCACCTCATAACCTAACATTCATGGTTTCAGAATATAGAAATGGAGAAAGGAAGTTAAAGCATTTTTGCTACTTTTTAGCAGGTCTGATATTTGACCTGCAAGTCCGAGGCATGCAAAAATATTTCCCTCTATAGAAGCCAATCAAATCAGAGTGAAATACATCTTTCCGTCTGCCTTTTAGCCACTATGACACGTTCACACAAAAATCAAAAGGTGCTCCAGTTTGTTTCATTATGCAGGGGGAGGGTAAAATAAACAGCTGTAATGCACTAAAACAGATCTTTTTAGGCCACACTTCAAATGAAGTGTTACACTCCAATAAAAACTCACATGTAAGCATTTTATTTGCTTATAAAAGTAGCCTACAGTGAGAATTTAATGCCTGGTTATTTGTACTTCAAGTGGGTGCATTAAAATAAACTTTTACATCACATTCCAGTTCTATTGATACAGATGTTTCCGTTTAAGACCACAGTCCATTCCAACACTTTATTTGTAAAAAGCAGAAGTTAATGCGGAATCTGTCTACATCACAATATGATGCTAAATTAAAAATGCTGTAAAAATAAACACCATTTGCTTGAACAGCAATATACTATTAAATAATGACTGTTTATATAAACCTGAAATCTGCCCTCTAGTCCTTTGTCAAGGAGTAATAAGACGAAGATCCCATAAACAAAATCACTTTAACTGCTCTGTTGCAGGTAAATTACTTTCAGGACTACACTCACATACTTTAATAATCATAATGATTGTGTAAAATATGCTGAAATGACTGAATTACAGATATTTAACGCAGAGGGGGAAACAAAGACGGGCAGATTTTCCACTGAGGATGCAGTTATTTAAATGTGCACAGCTTCAGACGTTCTCTTTTTGTTGTTGTTGCTTTCAGACTGTCGTTTAAAATCAGGCAACGATCCTGAAATGTTTAGTCGGTGCTCCACGGAGTTGGGAAGTGCATCTACTGCATGATTCGGTTTTAGTTTGACCTAAACTGGAGTGTACTCACGTTACATGAACTTAAAGAAAAATGGTTTCACTAACCGGTCATCTCTGGGCCAAATGTTTCCGTTTGTGAGGTTTCGTACTTAATCCAGGGCTAACGGATCTAGAAGCACTGACTCAGCACAGCAGGTCTGTGCTTTTTATTGTTGGCAAGAAAAACTTTATGGAACAAATCACGCAGCAAGGAGACTCCTAAACTGTAACTCAGTCTCTGCTCCTTAAAGTCATCAAACCACATCCCATTCCACAAGAGGGAACAATTCCTCTCAGCTAATCTCCATGAACACAGTGTGTAACAGTTATTCTGTCTACAGTGCATATCATGAATGTACCGTACGTTCCGGTCTATAAGCAGCTACTTTTTTCACAGACTATTGAACCCCACGGTTTATACAATGCTGCGGCTAATTTAGGTTTTTGACAAGATTCTGGTTTTGCGTTCAGTAACAGCACAGAAGAACAGGAATGGTTAAAAAAGTTTATTAAAGCAGAGCTGCTGGTGGTGCAGGTCTGGGTCTGTGGATGGGTCGAATCTGTAGAGACAGAGATGTTAGATTTGTGGGTTTGACTGAAGGTTCTCAGGGAATGCAGGCAGTCACTAACCTTCACAGTCAGGCAGAGAAAGGAATCCTTATGACAGGTTGATCCAATGACGTAACCAGCGGTGGGTGAAACGCAGCTGAGCAGGAAGACGGTGTAGCAAGAGACTTTGGTGCAGATCCAGAAGCGAGGTCCAGTAGAACAGGGGTCATGCACAGATGGTCAGAAATCCTTAACTTAATCCAAAACAAGATCCAAGAGATGTAGTCGATGTAATGGAGAGCAGAGCCGGTACCGTGGTCAGAGAGAGACATCCAAACAAGAAGAGGGGCAGGTAAGGTGAGGAATCCAAGGACCAGGCGTGATGTTAGAACCAGGCAAACGAACCAGGCTGTGGCATGAACGCTGGACATCTACTACTGTGAAAGGTTCAATAATCTGGCACTGGTAGAGAGTGAACATGGAGTTTAAGAAGGCAGGAGAACAGGTGCAGCAGATGAGCGCTGTTTGAGGTGACAAAGCAGAGTGGGCGTGGTGCAGGGTGACCGGAGCAGGCTTGAGCCGAGTCGTGGATATGAAGGAAAAACAGCAAGGGGGCAGAAATGTGACCGTTTTTATTTTTAATTTGACAGGCTAACAAGTTTCCTGCCACCAAAAATATTTAGCTTCGTTACACATGGGCGCTCACATAGCTGCCCAATACAAGTCTCTCTTGGGGGTGGGACCTCGTGACTTTATTTTACTGAAAACCTTTATTATTCATTTAGTGTGCACAGCTTATGTTCAGGTGAGCTCTATAGTCCGGAAATTACGGTAGATTATTTAGTTTATACATTACTTCAGTATTATTTCTGGTTACTTCAGATTTAACAAAGCCTTGTCATTAAACATTTCTCTGATTTATAATTTTCTTTGAGGTCTGAATGAAGGAGGCATTTTCACTGATGGATGGTGTTCACGAGGACGTCTCCTGAATGTCTCCACACAGTTTAGAAAGCTTCTTAACTTCAGAGGCAGGAGCACACAGTCCTGCAGCTTCTGTTTTGAACATTTAACAAAATGCACGTGGCAGATTTTCTATCAAAGTGGTCACAAAGTCATTGTGGGTGTCTTCAACCATCTTTAACCCATCGGGACTTTGCTGCAGGCATCTCCAACCCATTTCAGGTAAGCTGGAGCAGCATTTTGACATAACTTATGTCCAGATCTATAAATTTTTTTTAAAAAATGGTCCAAAACTGCCTGCCTTCAATGAAAAAGTGCACTCCATGAGATTAAATCAGAAATGAGGGCATGGCTGCTAAAGTGGGCTGAGGTGGTGGAGGTGATGTGGGCGGCGGCGGAGACAGCAACATAATGTGCACGTCTTAGAAAACAGTTTTACAAGCTGGGAATTCAACAATAAAGTGTGGCTTTTAAAAACTGGCTGCACAAAATGAGGCTACTTGGCTCACTGGTCACATGGTTGTTAACGTGTAGTGAAACCTCCACACCTGTGTGTGTGTGTGTGTGTGTGCGCGCGTGCATTTGTTTGTTACTTTGCGAGACACATAGTAGATTGTGAGGACCATCTGATCTTTGTGGGGACCAAAGCCCAGTCCGCATAAGATTTGAGTGTCGTTGGTGTGTTAGGGTTTAGGTTTAGACTAAGCAGTGGAGTTGTGTAGTCTAGTGAGTATACTGTGCTTAGAAACCAAAGTACACCGGTTAGTACAACGTAATCATTAATTTATTTAGATTTTTCAGCATAATAAACATTTCAAAATGTCTCTGATGCTTCCATTTGAATACATGTACACCAAACTTTGCACAACAGTTGACTTTGTATTAAAAACATAAAATTTATAAAACAGTTTTAAAGCAAAACATGTTCAATTATTAAGTAGTAAATACAAAAGTATTAGTTATACAAAAAAATATTAATTATACAAGAAACAGGTTGAACCAACTCAATGTGTCTATAAAATGTTCCAAATGTGTTGACATACGCACGAGCCCATGTCACGTATCATTGCAACGACACGTGACATGGGCTCTCATCGTTGAGCACGTTAAGCTTTCCTAGAGGTCCACTCCATAATGTATCACATCCATTACACCACTGGGACGAAGGTGTGAATTGAGGATGGGTTAAGTTTAGGGTGAGATAAGTACTGGTAATGGTTAGGTATATACAGGTAATGGTTAGGTTAGGGTTAGACTGGTAATGGTAAGGTATATACAGGTAATGGTTAGGGTTAGACTGGTAATGGTTAGGTTAGGCATGTACTGTTAATGGTTAGGTTAGGGTTAGGCATGTACTGGTAATGGTTAGGTTAG
>NC_056506.1:48991773-49008415 GCF_014905685.2 Nematolebias whitei | reverse complement strand
TATATATATATATATATATATATATATATTTCAAATTTATTTAAAATGGGATTATTCTGTACTTATTAAGTGCCTTTCAAACTTATCGATACTCAAAGTGCTTTACAACACAATCTACGTCCTCATTTACCCATTCATACGGCACTCCACTATATAAGAATAATCAGAGCTTCATCACATTCATACACCGATGAGACACAGAGGCAAAGAGGGGTTCAGTATCTTGCTCAGGGACACTTCAGCATGTGGCTGCTGGTGGAATTGAACCCCCAGCTCTTACATTGGAGGACCACTCAGCTCTAACCACTCAGCCACAGCTGCCCTGTGGTTTAAGAACCACATTAAGCCATTGATTAGGTCTCTGTTAAAACAAATCAAAAACATCAAAATAAAACTGCCACAGTGTCCACGGCCTGTAATTAAAGAAGAAAGCTACTCTCTGCAGACGTAACTCTATTTAATCTGAATTCAATCTAAGGTCGTTTTCACACCAGATAGTCCGGTAGACTCGGTTCGGTTCGGGACCAATATTCATGACCTTTTGTTACATTTGAGCTGGTGCGTTTGCATTCACACTGCACTGTGCAGTCGAGTCAACCTGTTGAACCAACCTGTTGAACCAACCTGTTGAACCAACCTGTTCCCCCGCTCGCCTGTGGGGGCGCTGCACCAAGAACTACTGAAAGAAACTACACAAAAACCTCTGAAGACATGTCTTCTTTTGTAAATAAAAACAAAAAGAAGTGGCATCAAGTTTTAGCAGTTTTAGGAGTTATATTTTGTCATTTTTCAAAAATGGACTTAGCATGAGCAGAAGATGAGACAGAAGACCATGGAGAATATTGTTCTTCACACAAGTCAGCTGACGGCTCCATATGAGGTCAGAGAAATGCATGTTTGTTTACCCTGCGGAGCGGGTCCGGTCTGTTTACATTCACACTGTACTCGAACTGCGCTGGAGTTCGCTTCTACCGGACCGAGACCTAGGTTTTAGCCCGGGCCAGAGTTCACCTTTTTGTTCTGTGACAGAGTTCGATGGCGCGTTCACACCTCCCTAAACGAACCGGACTTTCTAGGAAAATGAGCTAGAGTTCGATTAAACCGAACTAAACAGAGCTGGTGTGAATGCACCCTAATTCAATCTGAAAAGAGAAACACAAACTAAGCTATCAGTTTACTTCCATAAATTCATCCATACATCTTTACCCACTTCTTCCTTTTCAGGTTGCGGGGGGTCACAGTGTCCATGTCCACAGCCATCCCTGTGTGGGAAGCGGGGGACACCCTGGACAGGTCTCCAGTCCATCACAGGGACAAACGAGACAAACAACCATTCACTCTCTCACTCACACCTAGAGACAATTTAGTTACCAATCAGTCTAACGTATGTTTTTGGTCCGTGGGAGGAAACTGGAGAAAACCCATGCAGCACAGAGAGAACATGCAAACTCAACAGAAAGGTCCCCGAGCTGGGATTTGAACCAGGGCGACTTGCTTGCTGAGAGGCAGCCCTATCTACTGCACCACCGTGCCGCCCTTCCCAAAAATCCATTCAATTATAACAACGCGTGACATAAATATTTGAAACTTTCTCCTCTCTCCATAGTTTTCCTTTTTTCCGCTCCGTTTCGTTTTAATTGTAAAGGACGGCCAGCACAGTCAGTCAACCCCAACAAGCACCAAAACGACTGTCAGTTTTACAGATCTGGAGCCGATAGTAGCAGAGAGGCGTTCAACACGTAACCCAAGCCCAATATTTTTGTCTAAAACTTTTCATTCTGTTTATGTTTTCGTTGTAAAACCTCATCGTCTGCTCTGTAGTGAAAGTTACGCCATCTTGTGCAAGTGTCGAGTTGCCACAAGCACTTTCTTCTTGTAAAGCTGTCAGTGAATGAAAACACAGCAGAGGGGCTGGGCTGGGATCGTTATCAGTACGGTTTGTTTATGCTGGATATCAGTTTGATACGAGCTCAAAAAATAAAATATATATAATCATTGATGTTTTGGTTGAACAGATATTATAAAGTCAGGTGCTTTACAAAACAAACAAAGCCCTGATGAACTTCCTCGTGAAGCCAGTGCAGCTGTGGAAACCGACACGGAATGCCAACTCTTCGGAGGTCTTTGCATCAGTCACTGTCAGGCTGTGATGAGCTGGAGTTGTGCAAACTTTTTGCTGCCATTCTGCAGAGTCTTGAACCAGCTCATCATGTGAAGACGTGAACATGCTCACACAAACAAATCTGAGCAACAATCAGACACTTTCTACAGATGGCTGACATCAAGTTGCATGCTTGGACTGAACAAGGCGTCATCTCATGGGTTCACAGAACTCAGACTTATAGGAAGGCTTTCAGTCAAGTTTAGGATTCATTCGTCAACAACAAAGTCCATGCTCAATAATCCAGGTATACAATCCAACATTTTTCAGTCAGGTCATCTGGACGGTATCTTTTTTTTTTGTGCTGAAACGTTTCGCCTTGGATCCAGAAGGCTTCATCAGTCAAGGAAACGCACAACAAAAATGATTCTTCCCCTAACAGCTTACTCCAAAGTGGAACAAACCAGTTCTGCTTGTGATAAGATGGATAAGACAATAAACAGTTTGAAAATAGACCCCCCCTTCTTAACAAAAGGTGGCCATCTTTGATATTTGATTTGCATTAGGTGGCTATCTTTGTAAGAAGTCCCCAACAACTTGTTCTCAGCTGCCACCATTCCAAATTTCAGCTCAATATCTCAAAGAATGACTGGGTTACTGTTAATTTAGTGTTTTCTGAGATAGCTATGGCAGCCATCTTGAACCAAAATGGCTCCAAAAGTTAGCTTTGTTCAGAGACCTCTCCCCTCTTCATCATGTGACCTCACTGTGGCAGTTTGAAGCTAGCTCTGTCGTGTTTATGAGAAAAATGGTGTGTTTGTTTTGCAAATTACATCGCCATGGTAACTCGAAACACCAGTAAATGTAATTTTACACATCACGCTGGTGAACTGGTCATTCTGATGCAACTTTTGTGGGGGGGGGGGGGCACACTACTACTACTACTACTACTACTACTACTACTACTACTACTACTACTACTACTACTACTACTACTACATAATAATAATAATAATAATAATAATAACAATAATAATAATAATAATAATAATAATAATAATAATGTTGGCCAAGACTGAACAGTTTTAGTTTTCCTACTATTGACCTTTTTCACTAAATAAAAAATACTATAATCTGATTGCACATAATGTAGTTTAGCTACCGGTATTTTTGTTATATTTTATTTACTGCAAAGCCAAATTTATGTCATACTTTTAAAAATAAAATAATTCTCCAGTAGTTGATTTTATTTGCTCGAGTCATGCAGCCCCATCAACCTTAAACAATGTTCCTTTTTGTTCTTATTGTCATTTTCTCCACAGGCTCTGCTGGAACCTAGTTCATGGTGCCGATTGTACAAATTTATCTAAACGTTGGTAAAAGATAATTGTACAATTAGGATCTGGAGCAAGTTTCCTTGGATGTGTCTTTGTCGAACACTTTGGGGAGTGCGTGTCCATCTAGAGCAAAGAGACGTGACAGTCCTCCAGAAATTTACCGGCACACAGTGTCGCCTTTGTTGATTAAAACGGACATGAGGATTTCTAAAAGTCGGCTTCAGTCAGAAGAAAGCCAACAGCAACTCGTTCCAAAACACCAAACCTGAAGAAGAATGGATTTCAAACAATGATTTTAATAATATGGTTGAAGGATGTTAGAAATGCAGCTGCCAGGAAAAAACAAAAAGAGGATATATATATGGAGAGGACATGGACGTAGTTGGAGTGAGGACAAATAGAGGATGTCTCAAGAGGGAAAGGTCGAAAGAAGAAGATTGTATTAATATATTCAATTCAGTTCATTCATAGAGCTCCAAGTCACAGCAGCAGTTATCTCAGGACACTGAACAGAAACATTCATATCCATAAAAAAGCCAATCAGTAAAAGTTTGTCATAATCTGCGTTTTGTGTTTAGTTTTTCTGTATTTGTTTCTGTTGTGGTTTAGTTTCTCTCGTCTTCCTGTGTTATTTCTCATCCCTGCCTGTTTTTTTTCATTCAACCTTTATTTATTCAGGTTAATCCCATTGAGCCTCGAGGACTCATTTACAAGAGAGACCTGATTTAACAAAGAATGACGACAACAATGGACAACAATAAACAATTATAAAAAGTCATACTACAGTTTAATTTAATTTTTTTTTTTTTTTACAAATAGGATGGCTAAAAGAAAAAGGTAACAAAAAAAACAGCTAGATTCTAAGGCGAATGTAGAAAACTAAAAACAGGAACATGTCTGCATTGGTCCCTGCCAGGAGTCCAACAGATTCTTAAAGCCACTTAGAGAGGTCAAAGGTCGAGAGCTTCAGATCTTTTTACAAGATATTCCAGGAAACAGGAGCGGAATAGGAGAAGGTCCTTTTGCCAAGTTCAGTCCTCATTGAGGGAACACTGCAGGTAATAATGTCCTGAGAGCGCACGCTGTAGCTGCACTCACGCAGAGACATGTAGGAGGAGATGTATGAAGGCAGCAGACCAAGAAGTGATTTAAAGATGAAAATGTACCAGTGGGAGAGTCTGTGTGAAGTTAATGGTGACCAGTTAACCAGTGAATACTGGGTGCAGTGGTGGGTACGATAATCACAGCCAGTTATGAATCAATGTTTCTCAGCTTCTTCAGTATTTACCTTCACCCGTTCCCAATCCTAATCCGCCCAGGTGTTCATCATGTTGTCTCGTTAGTGTCCCTTTAAATACCTGGACACTTAGTTAGTCCCTCGTCTGTAGATTGTTCCCCTCATGTTTTGCTGTTCCACACACACACACACACACACACACACACACACACACACACACACACACACACACACACACACACACACACACACACACACACACTACATTATTGAGTTTTTGCTGCCACAACAGTTTTGTTTTGACCTTGCACCCAAAATAGTCATTTTTTTTATTTTATCCCTGAGTTACCCGTCTGTCTGCGCTTGGGCTCAACCCTCACTCACAGCATGTCTCTGCAGATTTCTTAATGCGTTTGACCCAATCTGCTGCTTCTTTAGTTTATTTCAGCCACATGAGGAATCTTTGTATTTTCCACATCAGAGCTAAACAAGAAAATCAAGACAAGCCAAATTACCATGACCTTGCCCACATGATGGAAACACGTTTAAACCTGTAAATATGGTTTTCAACGACCCCAGAACTGTTAACTCTGATGTCCAATGAAACCCCAAGATGCAAGCAGATCAACACAGCGCAGCTAAAATGTATCCGTTTTGTTAAAAAAAAACTATCCTGGTTGGTTTGGAAAAAGCCATACATTTAAATGCAACATTTTATTCACGAGTTCTTTATTGAACATACCAACTGAGAGACAAATGGGTCGGAACAACTGCGAGAAACGCATTCCTACTTTTTACTAGGACAGAAGAGATTTAAGATCTCGTGAATTTTAATTTTTAGGCTCACAAGCAGTGCCTGTCAAATCTGCCTCACGTAGTGGATAAAGAGCGCAGCCTGAACAGATGTGACCATTCCCTCCGACAAGAACATCTGGAGAGAGCATACAAAAAGATGAAGCAGATGTACAAGTTGATGTCCAGTTATCGTAGCAGGGGTAGTCGTGGTAGCAGGGAAATGTGGTGCTCATAGGTGGAAGAGTAACCCCGATATATTTGAGTCCTACGTCTGCACAGAAACATGCAACTCGGTGAACATCTAAACTTCTGCACAAAACCTTCAGAACTTTAACAGCTAGTCCACATTTGATTAGCACAACCTTTACCCCCCACCTGCTCCCATAATGTTATGAGGGAGATCATTAAATGTGTTCGTCATGGCAGACTTGGAGCGCTGCTCGTTAGTTTCTTTACAGTCGGATGATGAGATCTTTCAGGTTGGCGCAGCTCTCTGCATCACTGTTTCCAGGGCCGGCTTCACCTACGGGACAGAAGGAGACGGAAAAAGGAGGAAGTGGATGAGAGGGAAGGAGGATAATGAAAACATCATTGTACGGGAAGAGATCACAATCTAATCACTGAGGAAATGAGGCCTGAAAATGCCCAGTCGTTTGGACCCATTTGCATGTCTCTTTCAACGCTGCACACATTGATTAGCCCAAAGACACTCGGGAGAATAAATGACTCGATCGGGGATTTCTGCTCTAAATTTAGAAAAACGGGTAACATTGACACCGTGTTGTCTAAAAGGATTTGATTTAAGAAGAATAAATGATTGAAATGGGAACTTTTTGTTTTGTAACTTTAATTTTTACCGTTCATCGACTCTGATAATTACTTCCTTAAACTTCACTTCATGGAATGAGAAGCAGCAGTTTCACATCTGTCCTGCCGTCTGCTCTTGTTGTTAACAACACTTTATTTTCTTCAACATAACTAAAGATCATGACATGTTTGACTACACACGTGAGTCCGAGTGCATCCAGGTCAATTCTCATAAGGTACGTGGCAACAACACAGAAGAATCTGAGGAGCAAACATCCAACAATAAAGACACCGAGACTTAGTTTGAATATTGCAGCTGACTGTACTGCAGAGAGCATAACTAGAATACATTAGGGAGGAGTAATTATGAATGCATTTTTCATGAAAATCAATTAACTGACAACAGGTGTGAATTTAAAGCGGCAGAGAAGTAAACGGGAATAAACTAAACTAAAAAAAAAAATTAAAAAAAACCAGACCGAGGAGCAGGTGAAATAAAAAAAAGTGAAGCTAACAGACAGAGAAACGTACAAACTGAGCGACCAACACCCGGGAGTTTAAAATGGGACATGCGGGGATCGCTGAGATTAATGGATATGAGGAACAGGTGTGAGATGAGGAGCAGGACTGAGTGAGGTGAATGAAAATGATAGAGGAGCAGGAAAGTAACAGAATAAAACAAAAAGCTACAGATGCAGTTTACAACCATCTGTTTGCAGAAAATCAATCTGCACCATGATCTGTTGTTTCAGTTGATGAACCCACGTGCAGGCAGACACCGGAGACTTCGAGGTAGAACCAAAAAAAAAAAAAAAAAAAAGTTAACAACAACAACAACAACAACAACAACAACAACAACAACAACAACAACAACAACGACTGGACTTTATATGAAGACGTTTCACTTCTCATCTGAGGAGCTCTCTCAGTCCAATGAAACCAGGAGTGTGGGATTCGAGTTGTAAAGCTGAGGCGTTCTGCGAGATCACATAATGGAATAATTTGGGGTTAAAGTAAAGAATCTATTTATTTAACACAAACGATGGAGAAACAGACACGACAAGCTTCCAGCACAACCCAGAGACGAAGGAGGAAACACAAACTCAACCTAACTTTATTTTGGTAAATTAAAAACTTTATGGAAAATATAAAATGGAAAAATCAATCATTTACCAAAAAAAAATAGGCTGAAGCCAAGGCTTATACTTGCCTATATAACATACATCTACACATCTGTCTATATAACATACATCTACATATGTGTCTATATAACATACATCTACATATGTGTCTATATAACATCTACACATCTGTCTATACAACATACATCTACACATCTGTCTATACAACATACATCTACACATCTGTCTATACAACATACATCTACACATCTGTCTATACAACATACATCTACACATCTGTCTATACAACATACATCTACACATCTGTCTATATAACATACATCTACACATCTGTCTATATAACATACATCTACATATCTGTCTTTATAACATACATCTACATATCTGTCTATATAACATACATCTACATAACAGTATAAGCTTATATAATTTTACATTTTAGGGCTCTTTTTTTAAAGCTCACCAAAAAAAGCACATAATTTGAGATCAATTCGTTCCACAGTTTCATGCCGATAACTGAAATATATCTAGATTTTAAATTTACTTTTCTCTTTAGCTTGTTCAAATATTAACAAACCTCATAAATGATATGTATCTCTCTCTCAACTTAAATAATTTTTGAATTCCAGAAGGAAGCCGTTTTTATTTAGTGCTTGATACATTATTTCCAGTATTTTTATATAAACAATGTCATTAAATTTTAAAGTATTACTATGAATGAAAAGTATTAAGTTGATTCACAATATCCCACTTTAATAATAAGCCTAATTGTTCGTTCTGTAACTGTACTAATACGTCAATAGTTGTTGTTTGCATGTCCCCATATTTCTGAGCAATATGACAAGTAGGACATAATGAAGGAAGAGTGTATAATATGCAAACCTTTTGCTTTTAATCTTTTCTTTAAACAATATTCCAACAGTTTTTTTATTTTTTTGCAATTTTTTATGTCTAATGTATTCAGTATGAGGCTTCCAATAACAGAGTATTCATGAAGGAGGCTGATAAGACAAAATGACCAACACCTGGGGTGATTGGGATTGGAGACAGGTGCGACTGGAGCTGAAACAACCAGGAAGAAAAACGCTGGGGAGTGCAGGAAACGCAAGGATTAAAGAAATGATGGGGGGGGGGGGGACAGATTCCCACAATCTAGACACACACACACACACACACACCCAGGTTTAATCATGAGTTGTGTATCTGGCTCTGAATTTATGGGACTGTTAGTTGTTATGTAGCTGATGATGAAACAAGCATTTGTTGAAAAATGTGTTTATTTCAACTTATTAATACTTTTGACAGGCTTTATTTCTTGCTTTAATTAATTTCAGGTAAGTAGCTGAATTTCACCACAGACTGTGTTAAACGTGCAGCATTTCATTTAGGCTCATCCGTCCCGGTACAGTTTACAGTCTCACTTCTAATGAACCAAACTCAGGCGTTCATCAGGACGAATGGTGAGGTGAATGTTTAGGAACAAAATCTTTTTGCATTTGAACGTAGAGCCAACAATGAGCTTCGTACGGCTCTCGTTCAGGTTCTGCCACACCCCTGCTCATCACGTCAAAAGTGTGATCCCAGCCAGTTCAGTCAAGGCAAATTCTTGCACGACACAGCAAGAATCATCTCTGAAACGAGGATCTGCTCTCACATGTGAGACCTTGGAGATAACTCTATCCTCTTATACTTATCCCTTACATATAAGCACACACACACTTTTCCACTGTGCAAGCTCACAAGAAGGAGAATTCTGATTAGACTGCATCCAAAGCTGCCACCCACAGGACCCGAGGGAGATATGAATTTGTAAAGACACCACAGTGCTGATATGAAGCTCCTGCATCACCGAGCAACAGCAACTCATGTTAAGATGTACTTGACAGGATAGACGGAAAGAAGAGGAGCCAAGGTGTGTGTGTGCGTGTGTGTGTGTGTGTGTGTGTGTGTACGTATAAGGAGGGGGGTGGGGGGCTTCACGTTTGAAAGCTGAGTGTGCAATAACCAGGGTCTTTTAATAAAGGAGCACTGCAGTGAGACACAACTTTCCTCTGGCCACACACACACACACACACACACACCATGGTTTGCTTATGTCCAAATTGGGGGCGCATATTTTAACTACCTACCTTAGGGGACACCCCTTTCTGAATGGGTTAGGGACAAACTGCTATGTGATTTTTTTTACTCTAAATTTACAGAAAACAAATGTCACCTGAAAATTTTGTTTAAATCCTTTTTTGATAAAATTATTTTTTGCCTTCACATTGGGGACCAGGGAATTTTTAAGTCCACTTTGGGGACTTGAGTTTTACACAGATACACAAACTGATTAAAGTCACCTTTGGGTACCTTATATCCCTTTGGGGACTTTAATTCAATTCAGTTCAATTCAGTTAATTTATATAGCACCAAATCACAACAAAGTTGTCTCAGGATGATTTACAGGAACATTCACATACATAGAAAAGCCAATTAGTAAAGTTCTTCATCTAAGAAAGTTTTATACAGTTTTACACAGATACACAAACTGATTAAAGTCACCTTTGGGTACCTTAAATCCCTTTGGGGACTAGTCATTGTTTTATCTACAGCTATTTCAAAACATATGTAATATGAACAAAACAGTGTACTACAAATATGCAACCTTGTATTAGTTTATATTGACCTGGCCAGTTGTTCTCGACTTTTGAATTGGGGAAACCTTGCTTAATACAACCCTAAAAGAAATGTTGCACAATATACTGTACAAGCAGCAATGCAAATGTGAAGACATACAGAAAGTACTCTAGATCATCAAGATTAAAATTTCCTTTTATCTTTAAGAACTCTATTGTTTAGCTTTGTGCCAAAAGTAGTTTTTATTTTACCTTAATTTGGTTCATAGATCTGTTATCCAGTCTGAAGTTAGATAATCTGCACAAACTCAAAGACCACTGTTTGAACCAATTCTGAGCCACTTCTGTTAATGTGTGATCAACTCTGTTTTAGTTCACACAACATACTGACATAGTTGGGCCTCTGACATTGATGTTTTACATTTTACTTCTGCTCAAGCACAGCACTTGCATATGATTTTTTAATTGAATATTTATTTATTGAATATGTTTACAAGATGTTTTCCCAAAAAAGTATTCTTCTATATCACCCTCTTGAAATTATTTTTTTCAATAAATGAAAATCATAAATAAATGTATTTTCAATTTTTATATATATAAATTCTTCCTAATTTTTTGTAGTTTAATTTTTTTAACTAGTTACCAGCCTATTGGATTTTATGGACCTGCTTCAGGCTACAGATGATTGGTTAAATCACTATGTTTTATATATCAAAATATTTTTTCAAAATGTTTAACAAATTTATAGTCTTATTTCAGATTTGTTTAGTATTAAATCATGTGAAATTTGAGACTTAATGTCAGCCCAAGAAATACAAGCAAAAGAAAAATAATTCCAACAATAAAATGCTTAGTAACTTTTTTACTAAATTTCAGAACACTGTTGAAATGCTCTGCAGTTCAAATAAACATTGGAAAAGAGCATGAATCATCAGGACAGGCTTTGGGCAACAAAAATACACTTTCACTGGCTAAAAAGTGTTTTGTATTCAACATATTCATTTCAAGTATTACATCAAAACAAAAACTACAATCATTATTTGGCACACAATTCAATTCACACATTCAATTTTTGATACATTTTTTTTAACACCAGTCTAGTTTCAGTCCTTAAGTGCATAGGGTTCTGCATTGATGCAAGTGTCTTTACCAACAAATAAAAAGATAGTCTAATAACTTTTGAGGTAATTTTCAGTGAAATTGTTATGAATAGTTAGTACCTTGTCAGCTGTGACATCCATCATAGAGCACAAAGTATGTAGAAAATAGACGTCTTTGTCAAGGCTAGGCAAATGGTTAACAAACAAGGTGTTTTTTTTATTCTATAAAACAACTTTCTCAAAAACAACACACTTGTGTCAAAGAATGCTACATTACCTAATATTAAACCCTTAAACTTTTGGATGGCACCATTTTGTTAATAAAGTTTGTCACTTTATTCTCAGTCGATGTCCATATTACTATGCATATGTTTGTGTGCAGAGCATAGATAGACCATGCATATACTACTGATGCGAAGGCTGCTGAATGTATTATTCTACCAGAAGATGAGCAAACTTTTGGACTGACTAAACGTACTTATCAGTCAGATTGATACATTTGCCACTTCATCATTACAGGCAAATAAAAGTTTATGCTCAGCATATAAACTGAAAACAAACTGTCATGCAAAAGTGCATTGAATTTAATTAACTAATGCAAATTCTTTCACATCTGTGTGTTATTTTTGAGGAAGTAGTTTTGCAAGTCTGAAAAAGAAAAAAGAAAAACTGGTACTCATTTGGCTACCCAGTAGCCTAATCCAGATGAAGACATAAGTCTTTCTCCATACTCTGTGATCCATGACTGATGTTTCAGCAAATAAGATACCAACTATTGAAAACTATTTTGACACATTATCACTTCAAAAAATGTTCAGATGGTCCCTTTTCTGCTCAAACCTCAAATATTACATCAAGAAAAGCAGCAGAGAAGAAAGAGGAGGAAAAAGTGCTATCATTAAAAAAATCTACATACTTGATTAAATTTAATACAACATGTCAAAATGTCTAAACTAGGCTGAAAATCACAAACAACTATAATAATTCTTTGGCACAAGCCAGTCTCTTCAAGGCAGTGATCCGGTTTCTGACAATTTTTTACCCAGTCCAGTTTCTGTCCTCAAGTACATTTGGCTCTGCTTGATGCACTGAAGGAAGTGTATTTTCTGAGGTACCTTGCATGTGTGGACGAAATTCATCATGTGTTTTTCAACCGCACGAACCTCTGTGTCTTCCCACTTATGTTTAGCATTACCCCGGTTGCCTGTGAAGAACAAATGTAAAGACCATACTATTTTAAAAAATCAGTGTTTATCTAAAACATAGATGGCATACATTACTTCAGAACACTGCAAAAGCTGTGTATAAAAATATTGTATTCATGTTAAGAAAACCCCCACCCTACATTAGATTTAGAATGGGTTTGGACAAAATGGATTCACAGTTGAATATTCAAATATTTTTACTAAATTACTAGAACTGTAGTCAATAGGTAGAAAGAAATTGTTGATGAAGATGATCATCATCATTGATGCTTCTGTCTGGTATCAGTTTATTGTAATTTTTCTCTAAGAATTCAATTGCAGCTCACATGAGGCAGAGAGGTGACAGCATGCTTGCAAAATGTAATACGTCTGCATATTTATAATATTTGTTTTTCAATTATCCTGTTTTTTTTTCAATTCAATTCAGTTTATATAGCACCAAGTCACAACAGAAGTCATGTCAGGGCACTGAACAGAAACATTCATATATAAAAATAATAATTCAACACTATTTATCTGAGGAGCAGACCGTTTAAGTTTAACTCCATTGCAGAACTCTCATCTTGAGCAAGCACAAAGGTGACAGTGGTAAGGTAAAACTCCCTCATGAGGAAGAAACCTTTAGTAGAACCAGACTCGGGACATGCAGCATCTGCTTTAACCAGCTGGGTTTGGTAGGAACAGGAAGGAGGAACAGATACATAATGGCAGGTCAAGAATCACATGATAGAAATAGTATCAAATGAAAACTATTCAATTTTAACAATTCATTTTAAGAAATTAGGTCAATTTGTCCTCCAGTAGTCTAAGCCTATGGTAGCATAACAAGCCAACCCTAACTATAGGATTTATAAAAAAGGAAAGTCTTAAGACTAGTCTTAAAACTAGACAATGTGTCAGTCTCATGGACAGAAACTGGAAGTTAGTTCCACAAGAGAGGAGCCTGATAACTTCCTCCCATTCTGCTTTTAGAAACTCTTAAGAACCATGAGTAAGCCTTCATTGTGAGAGCTAAGTGCTCCATTAGGAAAATATGGAACAATAAGATCTCCAACATAAGATGGAGCTAGGTTGTTAAGGGCTTTAATTTAATTTATTTATTTAAATTAGGACAATACAACATGTCAGCAGTTAGCATCAATGTAAATATGCTAGAGTTAGCACAACATCTAATTTTCATTCGTTGTCCTATGGCAAGAACAAGAAACAGCCCGCACAAAGAGTAGAGAATAATACAAACATCACCTACTGTATATAATACAACATGAAATTATAATAAAGATATGATGCCATAACAAAATAGACAATTACCTACATATGAGTGCACCTCTGGTTAGTTCTCAGTCAACATTTCAAAGAGTTTATAGATTAGAAGTAAGATTTTGAATTAAATTTTGGACTTGACAGGGAGCCAATGGAGAAAAGCCTACATACATACATACATACATACATATATATATATATACATACATACATACATACATACATACATACATACATACATACATATATATATATATATATACACATATACATATATATATACATACATACATATAGATATACATCTAGTCTTCTCACTTCTCCCTTTTTGTGATTGTTGGAGCAAAAATCCAATTCAAAACT
Organism: Nematolebias whitei; assembly: GCF_014905685.2. Lineage (NCBI taxonomy): Eukaryota > Metazoa > Chordata > Actinopteri > Cyprinodontiformes > Rivulidae > Nematolebias > Nematolebias whitei. The sequence goes on along the minus strand of NC_056506.1, from coordinate 48,994,447 downwards.
TAAATTGATTTTATGCACAGCCCAAGTGGACATCTCATCCTCTGACATCAGTAATAAATTTCTAACCAGTGTCCATTATAGTTATGATCAAAGCTGCACAAATGTTTATATGAAAGAGCAAACTAAAAAAGCAATATTAAAAACATTTTATAGAATCTTATTCAAAAGGTGCTTTATTAGTCTGAAAAAAACTATAGAAAGAAAAAAGAAAGTAGGTTCAATCATTCAGGAAAATAAATCACACAAAAAAGTTAAATTGCGTCATCCGGAGAGTTTTTTTTTTTAAAGAAAATGTTTTATCCTTCATCCAAAGGACTTCCATCAGTCTGAGGCCTGCCAACAGGGTCTATCGTATTAAGTAGCACCTTGTTGACATGTTTCAAACCAGTTTGCTGTTGAGTTCAGTATTATGCACTGATGATTAATTGCTTTAGACTGATGGCCCTCCATTTTGCATTCGTAAAGCCATTATGCCTGGGAAATCAACAGCAGACTGGTTTGAAACATGTCAACAATGTGCTACTTAGTATGACAAATCTTGCTGGCAGGCCTCAGAGTGATGAAGTCCTTTAGATGGATGAAACATTTTCTTCCAAAAAATAAACTATCCAGATGACATGATTTAACTTTTTTGTTCCCTACACAATAGTGACGTTTGACTTATCCTAACCATTACTACAGCAATAACCCTTAAAGCAAGGTTTTACCTTCGGTGTCTCACATTTAAAATGCATGTCTTCTATTTTTGCCTTTGCATTTCTGTTGTGCACTCAGTTAGATCCATAGAATTAATGGTGTAACGGTACATGTGGGTGTATTGAACCGTTTCAGTATGTCATGTTCGGTTCACGTGTGTATTGTTTTGGTTATTTTTTCACTCATTAAACTTTATTAATGAGAGATTATGTGCCAATTAAAGTTCTTAAGCATTTCAGCACAGCACTATTGATTGCTGCATAGTCTTGCAGCATGCATAGCATTAGCAGCCTAGCAGGCAACAAAACAGCCAGAGCTTGAAGACCCTTTCATCTCGTTTCGGTCCCTTGTTTGGGAACATTATGGCTTTCTTGTTAAAATTCAACAATGGGAAAAGACAAGTGCAAATCCAAAGCTGTGTGCCGATGTTTCATGGAGATTGGATCTGCAGTAGGCAACACGTCTAACTTGTTAATGCACTTGAAAAGACATCATCCAAATGTGGAACGTCTCTTCAAGGAAGAAAAGCAGCTTGGTGCAAAGACCGATAGCAGCATTTAAACAACCTTTATCAGGTAATTCAGATTGGTCCAAAGCAATAACACAAGCAATAGGAGTTTTTAAAGCAATGGCTCTATGTTTCTGTTGTTGATATGCTGGCTTTAAGCATATAACTAAAGTTCTTGAGCCCTGCTGCCTACGACATTCCATCACGTCAACACTTCAGCCAAAAAGTTGTACCAGCACTTTATGAAAAATATAAAACTGATAGTCAACAAGCCCTGGAGCCCAGATTTAAAGCCCTACCACATGATGAGCGAGAGAGGATATTCAACCACCTCATAACAGAAATGATGACATGCAAGAAGAGGTATTATATTATGATCTAATTAACATTTTAATTTAAAATGATTATCTTATTAACTAATTTTTTTTAACCTTTATGTGTAGTTTGCAGTCTGAGGATGCCACAAGTTATCAGTTGAGTCTTCTTCAGAGAAATCATCTCCACCTCCAGCCAAGTAGTCTAATGACTGAACTCTTTGGTGAACTTTTCCAGGGACAGGCATGCAAGTCACTTTTGGAGCAAGTCCAAGAAGAGATTGTGAGTACAGAGCTTCAGGGTGCCCTTCTCTTGAAGCTGACACACTATTCCTGCTACCTCGGTTGCTAGTGAGCAGGTTCTCGCCACCGCTGGAGATACCATCACTGCAAATTTTGGCAGAAAATTTAGATAAGTTGTTATTTTTGGCCAAAAATTTAAAACTCGACTAGTAAGATTGTAAACAGTCTGTTGCTGTTTATTGTTCTGGTTTTGATTGTTATTGTATTTATTAAGATTTTTATTGTTAGTATATATTATTGTAGAGTGCCGTTTATTTAAAATATCATCCAAATGGGTCGCTTTTATTTATTTTTATACATTATGTATTTTATGCATTGCTTACTTGGCATATTTTCAAAATAATTTAAGTTTTCATTTTGGCCATTTTTGCACCGACAATTAACCGAATCAAGCCCTCCTTGAAACTGAACCGAACCGAAATGTGATTTTAGCGTACCGTTACACCCCTACATAGAATGTATTCTTAGGAAGCAGTGAGTCAAAAGATTACTGTAACTCCAGTACTTCACAATGATACAATTGAGTGCACGTTTACTTCAACTAAGTTTAGAATACTTCAGTATAATCACTGCATGTTAACATCAAAATAAATTCAAAATAATGAACAGGTGCAGCTAAAAAAATAGAAAATTAAAAAGCTATATACTGGAAACTTGTGGTGTCACCCCCAATCAGTTTATTAACTCAAATACCAGCAAAGTCTTCCTGAGCTTATAAAGGGTTTTCCAGTTTGGTCAGTAGGCTACACAATCATGGGGAAGACTGACTTGATAAATGTCCAAAAGCCAGTCATTGACACCCTCCATAAGAGGGAAAGTCACAAAAGATCATTGAACTGTACCCAAGCATATT
>NC_056506.1:48926427-48966773 GCF_014905685.2 Nematolebias whitei | reverse complement strand
ACTAATTGCCCACTGGACGTTCTTCCCTCCAAGTTCTTGAAAGAGGTTTTTAATTCTGTGGGTTTCTGTATTTTAACATTTTTAAACTCCTGCCTTCGTCTAGGAATTGTCCCTGCTGCATTTAAACATGCTCTGGTTAGGCCCCTTCTTAAAAAACCTCACCTAGACCCATCACTTTTATCAAATTTTAGACCTATTTCGCATCTGCCTTTTTTATCTTAAGTCTTAGAAAAAGTTGTTTTTATGCAGTTACAACTTGTTTTAGAAAACCATGGTATCTATGAAACATTTCAGTCTGGATTTAGAACCAGTCATTCTACCGAATCAGCCCAGTTAAAAGTCCATAATGACATTTCCATGTCCATGGATGTCAAGTGTCCCGTTGCTCTGGTGCTGCTGGACCTTACAGCTGCGTTTGATACAGTGGACCACGCTGTCCTGTTGTCTCGTCTCCAACATTACGTTGGAATTTCTGGTACAGCTCTCAAGTGGTTCACTGCTTATTTGACCAACAGAACGTTCTCTGTCATGCTGAATAATCTGTCTTCCTTCACTGCCCCTCTCTCTTGTGGTGTGCCACAGGGTTCTATTCTTGGTCCTGTCCTCTTCACATTGTACATGCTGCCCCTTGGATCAGTGATAGCCAAACATAATTTTTCTTTTCACTGCTATGCTGATGATGTACAAATTTATTTACCAATGAAACCTAAAAACAGTAACCTTCTCACACCTTTTGTTGATTGTATTGCCAACATTAAACAGTGGCTTCATCTTAATTTTTTGTTTTTAAACGAAGGAAAGACAGAATGCATTTTCTTTGGTGATGATGCTCCCTGTAACTTTGGTGCTCTGACATCCAAGTTCAGATCCACAGTTAAAAACTTGGGAGTGACATTTGATAAAGACTTAAAGTTTGACAAACAAATATCCTCTGTAGTCAAGGCCTGTTTTTATCAGTTACGTCTTTTATCCAAAGTTAAGCCTTTTTTAAATCATTCTGACTTGGAAAAGGCCATCCATGCTTTTATAACTTCAAGGCTCGACTACTGCAATTCCCTATATGCAGGAATCTCCCAATCCTCCATTAGACGACTGCAATTGGTCCAAAATGCTGCAGCTCGACTTTTAACCAACACCTCCAGACGTGAGCACATCACGCCTGTTTTATTTTCTTTCCAATGGCTTCCAGTCGATTTTAGAATTAAATTAAAAAATTTATTATTCACTTTTAAAGCTCTCAATGGTCTTGCCCCGCTATATTTGTCTAATCTTGTAGCTGTCCGTGAATATAGGAGAACACTGAGATCTTCTAATACATTTCTACTTTCTGTCCCAAAATCCAACTACAAACGATGGGGTGACCGGGCCTTTTTGGTTGTCGCACCCAGACTCTGGAACCAGCTACCTCAGGACTTGTGCACCATCACTGACATGGAGCATTTTAAATCTAAACTTAAAACCTTTTAATTCAGGCAGGCTTTTAATACCTAGTAGGTCTTTGACAATTTTGCTATGTTTTAATTGTAATTGTTTTAGTTTTTAACTGGCTGATTTTTTATTCTTGTTTGTTTTTAATTTCTGTACTGTGCAACACTTTGTGCACCTTTTGGCTGCTGGAAAGGGCTCTATAAATAAAGTTTGATTGATTTGATTGATTGATTGTTCAGGTGGGTAACGAGTACCCTCATTGCCCAGCGGACCACTACCCAGAATTCCTATCTGGAACATGCCAGCTCAAAAAATCCTTGTGGGCTTGATCAGGGCCTCAGGCTGGTGGGACTCTGTGATTTTGGCACTTCTACGACCTTGTTTAGTGACCTAACAAAACACCCATATTTGCCTTGTACATCATTACCCACAATTCCACACTGAAACAAGTTAGTGACACCAAACTTTAAAATCCAGTACTTTCCACCAGGCTGAACCTAAGCTGTGAATTTAGATCTTGTAGGTGGTTCCTAAGGTGTCAAAATGTCACATGAGCATTTTGGCGGGAAACTGCAAATTTGAACCAAAAAATATAATAAAAGAATGCAACTGCATCAAAAACTGCGGTTCGAGACTGAAAGCACTCAGAAAGTGTCAAGGATTGGCACATTGTCTCACTGGAGCTTCTGGTTTGAGTTTTGAACTCATTGTTCCACATACAACACATTTCTAATGATCGCAATGTAACTTCTGACAGCAAGTAACCAGGACCACAAAACTTTCAGAGGATATAACTGGAGACATGCTGATTGCACCTTGTGAGTTTGAACCCTTTGGGAGGTTCCTAAGGGGTCAACAGGCCCTCCAAATGTCAAAAGGTCAGGCCTTTTTGTAAGGATGGTACCATTTGGTGGGCTCTGTTTGTGTCTGTGTTTCCCTTGTGTGTTCCTCTTCAGTTTAATTGGTGTCACCCTTGTCTCGTCACAGCTGTTTGTAATCACGTCTCGTCCTGTCCTTGTATATAAGCCGTCTGTTCAGTCTTGTCCCTCGTTGCGTCGTATTCGTTGGGTATCTAGTGTTCTCCTGCGTCTCCTGAGTTTTCCTGAGCTTCCTGAGTCCCTTCTGAGTTTCCCTCCTGAGTCTTCTAGTTTATGTAAGTGTTGCTGCCACATCAGCTTATTGTTTTGTTACTTTTTTATTCGTCATTAAAGTATTTAGTTTTTTAATCTGCCGAGTTGAGTCCTGTCTGCACTACTGGGTTTGTTCCTGTCCACCAAACCCTGACACTTTTTAATTAATACAAGTGATGGATGGTCCATAATTCCTAGAAAATAGGAGCTAGAGACACAAAATTTTCTGGGTTAGAGAGCAGCTCTCAGCTGATGACACCCTAGAAATTTGAAACAGATTGCATTGTCCTAGGGCAAGCTGTAAGGCCCTAAAGTTCAAGGCCTGTCATGTGATTTTGGCTTTTGTGCTTCCTATAGGAGTAACTGAGGAAGATGAGCCTGTACCATTGTAAAGATCTGGTTAATAGAAATCTATCAAGCCCGCTCTCATCTCTGCGAGCTTCCTAGAAGTCGCAGAGCAGCCCAGAGTGTGTGAATGGAGGCCTCACACACAACAGTGCAAATAGACATGGCCTCTGTGCATGATGTCGTGCATGTGCAGGCCTGAAACTCTCCAGGCTCCTTCATATGTTTATGTTTAATGTATCCTGTACATTTTAGGATATTGGCTTATTCCTTAAGGAAGTTAAAGCTTTGAATGTGAAGCTTGCTTTATTTTTCTGTAAGCACTTAGGGAAGAAGGATGTTTCTTGCATACGAGAACATTTTGGGTCACAGCTTCCCGTAACAATGTCCTACAAAGATGATCTTGTACCATTGTAAATACCTGGTTAATAGAAATCCAACAAGCCTTCTCTCATCTCAGTGCATGTTTTCTACAACCCTTAAAATGCCGTAGAGTGTTCTAATCATGGGTTTCCTTAGCCTTAACATGGGACATTTAAGTGTCCCCCATGCATGCTGTAGTGAATGCACAGACATGAAACTGTGTAGGCCCCTTCATGTATTCAAGCTTAATATACTATGTAGATTTGAAGCAGTTGAGTTATTCTAGAAGGAAGTTATACCACTTTGAATTTTGTAGCTCTTACTGCGTTTTTCAGACTACAAAGCACACTGAATTACAAGGCGCAATATGAATAAACCGGTCTGTTTTCATATCTAAGGTGATAAGACTCACTGTTGATTTTCAAAAAATTAAAGGATTGTAAATGCTAGGTTTAAGACTACTAGGTTTAACACTTTCCTTTTTGATAAATCGTATAGTTAGGGTTGGTTTCTTATGCCACTATAGGCTTAAACTCAGGGCTTAATTTGTAAATTGATTGATGCCAGAACAGCGGGTGGGCCGCAGTGTGTGTGGGGCTCATTTGGGGGGTGGGGATCTGTGGGTTCTCCCACAGAAAATTTTGAATAACAGAGATACCATTTCCTGGAATCTGGTATATTTCAACAGGTTGTTAAACATCAATATTTGCCTACAGTTGTAAACACTAGGTTAAATTACTGTTTTGGAGAGCAACAGTAGGTTGTGTGTGAATAGAGCAACTCTGATTCTGTCAGATGTCCTAACCCCCTCCCCTCACATCATGGTTCTGAGCTGAACTCTTCTCTGCTAAATCCAGTCCTGGTTGTTGCTCCTGCTCCATTCTCAAAGTGGCACCTTTTGAAGCACCTGAAGGCTTCTATTCTTGGTTGTTGGACAGTCCATCTATCCATCCATTTATTTTATCAAAGTAAATTGGACTGTCTTTGACATTTTGATCACTGTTTTTATTTTGACAAATAAGTGCCGTTGTTTTAAAACGTGATGTAATGTGAATAAAATATCAAACATTTCTCGTGTTGTATTTTTTATTTATTTTACAGTAAGCTTTTAAATTTTTTTTATGTCTGAAATATATGCAGGAGTTCAGACACCAGTAGTTGTGCAGGTGTTGTATAGAGCTGTCTGGAGATGCTGCACATAACGTGCACTGTCTGCAGGGCGTGACGCAGAATGTGTTGGTTGAAGACACTTAAATCCTTGTGGGACATGCTACAAGGGGTGTTTTTCAGTGCACAACACTGCTGAGGAGGGACAATGAGAGGAAGAATAGAGAAGGATTCTACGTAGCACCTCTGTGTATCTGTGTATAAATGTGACCATCCTGTCACTCCGTCCTCACACCCCCTGCCTCCTCTCCTGCTCTCCTCCCAGCCTGGAGCTGAGTGAAATGGGTGGAGTGTCGGCTTCACCCAGCACCAGCCTGGGCAGGAGCGTGTGAGCGAGCCCGGTGTGCTGTGGCTGGAACATCCACTTCACAGACTGGATAACATTTTCTCTCGTATTTTTAATTAATAATCAAAATAAAAATTACTTTTAGGGGCAGAGATTTGAGTTGCCAAAGTCGATCAAACAGTTACTGGAACATAGCATATTGCAATAATGTGGGAAGTGTTTATAAAGCCTTAATGTAGATATATAAATACTAAAATAAACTACTACTTACTACAACGACTACTACTTGTTCTACTATCTCTACTTTGTGTTTTTTTCACTTATTGTGTGTGTGTGTGAGAGTGTGTGGGGATCTGGGAATGGAACCTCCACAATATACAAGGGACTATTGTATATGAATAAAATGAATTGTATTGAAGTGAACTAGGCAGAAAAATTAAACTTTAGAATTGCATTCTTGGAGTCAGGTCGCACTTATACCCTGTGAGCTTGGTACAGACTGGTGCATTATAAGGGGGATCAAAGGAGCCTTCAAATGTGCTGTGGGACTTTGTTGCTGGTGATAGGAAGTAGCTAAAGCTACAAAATTTGAACTGGGGTATGTTGGAAGCACATCTAACACATATCCAGTGTGAAATGTGATGGAAAAGCATGTGAAAATGTTGGAGTTACAATTGGTCCTTTTCAACATTGTACGCAGAGAGTCCTTGGACTCTGGGTGGCAGCTGCAGAGTGTGATTTCCTGTCCGGAGTGACACAAATTTCCCTTTGTTGGATAGGAGTAGGACCCTCATGGAGCCAAATAGTGCCTCGAGATGTGTCCTGTGCTTATTTTTTCACAATATTGCACATCCAACTGGCTTTTGAGTGTGCTTTGAATAGCCACAAGCATTTTATTCGTTTTTTTGGTGTCCTTAGGGTCAAAAGTCATTAGGTAGCACCCTGGGTCTTGTATTATTACAAAAACCAGGGTATGACAAGAAATAACTTTGGACATGGAACACCCAGACACATTAACATTTAATGTGACATAGTTTGGTGGAAATGATGGAATCCCAGTGAATGTGAAGGTTCTAGGTGCTTGCTAAGGGCTTAAAGGGCCATCTGAATATTTTTGTGTGAATGTTTGTGTTATTCCTGTTTCTGCCAGGATCACTTACAAAATTTATCTGCTCACCTTCCAATGCTTATACGGTAATGCACCATCTTATTTAAAAGAACTTCTCACCCCTCATTGTCCTTCACACACTCTGCTCTTCCAACACTCATCTTCTTCTCACTCCCAGGTCTCGATCCTGCACAACAGGAGACCAGGCTTTCTCCTGCGCTGCCCCTCGGCTGTTGAACGCCCTGCCTTCATATCTGAGGGCTCCACAGACCGTGACATGTTTTAAAAAGGGTCTTAAAACCTTTCTTTTTACCCAGTTTTTTAATTCATTTTACTGTACTTTTTTTAAATTCACCCATAGTTCCTTTTTGATTATTTCATCACCATTTTGTGCATTTTAAGTTTTTTTTTTATGTGTTCATTCTGAGGCGTTATCCTCCTGGTTGTTTTGCTCTCGGTTGCTTTTATGGTTGCTTTTATCCTGCTGCTATCTGATGTTCACTTTTTGTGACACTTTGAGATTCACTGTGAATGTGAAGTGCATTATAAATAAAAGTTATTATTATTATTATTTATTACAAAATCCACTGTATAAACAGTCATATTAATTAACATGAAACACCCAGACACACCAAAAAAATAACAATATAATTTATATTTGATTATATTTTGAATACATTGTATCAAGTGAAGACCTACCACATGGGCTGTCATGCAACTAGGAAGCTGAAATTCACCAAGCAACTTCATCTATAGGAGCTTAAAAGACCTTGTAAATTTCAAGCATTTACCTTATTGTAGCGGGACGTTGTTAGTTTTTTTTAATTTGAAGGTCAATTTTTATTTTTTTAGCTGCCTAAAATGTATTGCATACACACCAAATTGTAATCAAAATTCCAACAAGAAAAAAGGCTGATGATTTCCTGTATGTTTCACAAAGATTTGTTCAGTGGTTCAAGTGATAATTTTTAAAAGGTACAAAGATTTATTTGGCTTAAGCTGAACATTTAGGACTGACGTGCACCAAACTTTTACCTGTTCTAGAAGCAAATGATATGATGATTTCCTGAAACCCATGTTGTTCATTTGAACTGAAACTAATTGAGCCCCATAGGCAGAGTCCCATTCACCAGACACTTGCTGATGACCCCCTCTCCCAGGCCTGGCTCCAGAGTGGGATCCCAGTAATCCACATTCAGCAATCTCCTTGATTTTGTCTGTCCAAACAATTTTTTTTTACCACAGTTGTTGATCATTTGAACAAATAAATTATTTGGATGTTTGCTAAGAAATAAATTAGCATTGGTAGCAATACAATGGCACAACTGGTAAGGCTGCTATCTCTCAGTGAGCAGGTTACCCTAGTTTAAATCCTCATCTAGGGGCCTTTCTGGGTGGAGTTTGCATGTTCACTCCATGCATGTGTGGGTTTTATCTGGGTACTCCGGTTTCTTCCCACAGACTAAAAACACGTATGTTATGCTAATTGGTAACAATTATTATCCCTGTTAGTGAGTGAGTGAATGGTTGTTTGTCTTGTTTGTCTCTATGTGGCCCTATGATGGGCTTGTGACCTGTCCAGGGTGTATCCCGCCTCTTGCACAGAGATTGCTGTTTATAGGCACCAGCAACCCCACGACCCATAATGGAAGACGCGAGTAAAAGATAATGGATGGATAAAATAAATTGTCAGTGGTGTCCTGAAGTAAGTCAGCTATTGTTAGACTGACTGACTGTGGGCTGGAGAGGAAGTCAGAGGCATTGATGCTATGAATATAACAGATGGTCTGTACACAATCAGTGTTGGATTTGGACTTGTGCAATTATTTATAGATTAAAACCCTTGTGAATAAATTTACTAGCTAAATAAAAGAAATAATTAACTTTAAAAATATATACTATGATGAAGTCCAAATGCCAATGGTCAATATATTCATTCAATTGTCTAACTCTGTTCTGCTATTTTTCTCATGAAATAAATTTGACAGCTTAAATTTATCAAAATGTAGTGGGACATAAGTGATAATGTACTGTGCATCACCACTGTCATATTTTTTATTTGTATTTCTTGTTAGTTTCTTTTACTGTGTTGTAGTCCAGGTTCTCAAATGGTAAACCTAATAATGAGGTTACCTTGGTAATTAAGGCACAATTTTGTGAGAAAAGGGACTAGATGAATAAGCAAGATAAGAAACTATCCCATGACATTCCTTTAATTTAGACCATACACAATATTCCACTGGACATATATCTTTTTTGTTTGAATGTAATTTAATTTAATTGGCTTTTTTGTGGTGCTATATAAAATTTTATCAAGGTCAAGTTGTCTTTTTTGTCATTTTTTGTCATTCATTTATGGTTTTGTTATTGTTTTAAACATTTTCTTTTAGATATTTAATACATAGACAACAGCTGATTTTTCATTGTACTCATAAAGAATTAAAGCAACTATAAATCACCTGTAAAATTTGTATTTGGAATAAATTAGTAATTGGATATTCTAATGTTAATGACATGCAGCAAATGCATATTGATCAATTCAAGGAGTTCAGTTAATTTACTTTTTGTAGCATAATTACTTAAATGCACATTGCTATACAGACCATGATAGGTGGAGATATGGAAATAGGAATATATTTTAATAAACTGTAAGCAAACAAGTCCAAAAAGTTAATGTAAATCACTAGAGTATTTAGTATACAATGCTTTTGACATGTTAAAATAGTATTTGAAAATATAGTGCTGCTAATTTGCTGACACTAAGATTATAACTTTCAAAAGACAATATTTTTTATCAGTTTTTTAGAACAGTTTTCATTTTTGCTTAATCCATGTGCCCATTCATTTGTTTAAATTTTTTACATCAGGCAAAACATGGGCTACTATGTGGTCCTACTTATAGTTTAAGTTTCTATTTTATGATTCTTTATCATCAGGCATTACATAGGCCACCTATGAAGTTTAATGCAGTTCTACACACTCCCACTAGGGACAACATTGAGGTATACACAGATTTTGTGGGGAGGCGAGGGGCGAAACCATACACATACACAAAAAAACCTATTTTAGTGACTTTTTGGGACGTTTGAGATTTTTGGATTAAAATACATTTTGGAGCGTGCTGAATGCGATTATAAGGTTCTCTAATTGGGGACCGTGGTTTTGGTCCCCACTTGCCAAGGTGTCCCCAAATGACTGGTGTGTAAACGTGTTCACGACCCCAAATATAACATAAGCAAACGCACACACACACACACACACACACACACACACACACACACCTATACATTTCTACACTGTATATATCTGGTCTACTACTTTTTCCCCATTTTTCATATTTATTTCACTTTCATGGAATTATTATTTTTACAGACACTCATTAAAAACTAGTTTAGCTGAGGAAGGAAAACGTGTTTTGAAGCTAAATAAGACCTTTACATATATATGTGCTGTATGCTAAACGAGTGGTTAGTTCTGGCCCATTTGTAAAAACAAACCCATGTTGCACCAGACGTGCCACTGAAATTTATCTGTTTGCAAGTCGATCGTTTCAACAAATAAAATACAGCAAAGAAGGTCCAACAATATATTTGAATGCCTGTTTTGATTTTGCCATGCCACTGAGTGTTTCTAATCGTCACACAGAGAGTTGCAGACGTCTCCGTCTCCAGAGAAACAAACTAATGCTTTTTACCACAGCGTGGCAGCTGTTCTGGTTTGTTAAGACGCTGATGAATTTCGATGAAAAGATAAAAACAACTCATCCACTCCTGGCTGTTTTGAGAACACAAACACTCGTGAGGATTTTCATTTCGCTTTTTCATTTATTTTCTGAAAACAGTTGCCTGAAGGAAGAGTTCTGCATGCACGCTTTAATAAACTCAAGAAGCATTTTATTTAGTTTATCCAAAAACAAAACATGACTACACAAAGCTCATTTAATTATCTAATCTTTATTTTTAACTCAAGTTATGTAAAACCGTTCAGTTAAGTCACATCAAATACTAAATATATCCCATTAATGTGTGGCTTACAATTTATATTAATCAATTGGAAATAGGACAAATTTGTTAATTACCGTACTTGCCGCCATACACATCGCACCGCTGTATAAGTCGCATCAGTCCAAATATGTCGAATAAAGAGGAAAAAAACAAATATATGTCGCTTTGCTGTATAAGTCGCATCTATTATGCATCACAACTGACCACCCAGAAATATGGGCCGGTCTTGTGCCAAAAATCGATTGGCTGCCAAATGGAGGCTGTGGGAGGACTTTAACAAGAATTTAACAAGATTAACACTTAAACAATTTTTTGTTTGCTGGAAATTATAGTAAAAGATGTGTCTCAGTCTAACTTTTCCTTAATAAATGCATTTTAATGGTCAAATCAGCTGCATTTCACCTGGGTGGCACGATGAAATGCAGCTGATTTGATGTTTGCTTCCTGGAGCGAGACAAAGGTGGCTTGTTATGGCAAGCCAAGTGTCTCATTAATCGCTACTTTTACCTTTTAATGAGACACTTGGCTTGCCATAGAATAGAGGGCGGTAGTGTTCAATATTTTCCATGTCAGAATGAATGAAATAGTCAAATGTCAGCCAAAAATTGGGTTATAAATATGGAGGAAAAAATTACATATTAGTCGTTTCAGTGTATAGGTCAGAGGACTTGCACATTTATGAAAAAAGGTGCAACTTATACAAAAAATATAGTAAAAAAACATCTCATTAGCAGTGATGTGTGGATCGATACTGAAATATAAATACTTTCAGTACCAGAAATGTATGCTCTTAAAATCGATTCTCAAATCAAGTTATCAATATTTGATACTTCAGTCATTTCAGGTAATGTATAACAGGATAGTGGAAAGTAATTAAACTATTGATCTTTAAAATGATATTGGGTTGGTGGAAGCTAAAATTGGAAAAATCTAAAAAAAGTGATGCAGAAAAACTGGTCCATGCATTTGTCACGTCTAGACTGGACTATTGCAATGGTTTATTATCTGGGTGTCCAAAAACTTCTTTAAAAAGTCTTCAGTTGATCCAAAATGCTGCTGCCAGAGTCTTAACTGGAGTTACTGGGAGAGATCATATCTCTCCAGTTTTAGCTTCTCTCCACTGGCTCCCTGTCAAATCCAGAATTGAATTCAAAATCTTACTTCTAACCTACAAACCTCTCAACAACCTAGCTCCATCTTATATTACAGATGTTATTGTTCCATATTTTCCTAACAGAGCACTTCACTCTCAGGCTGCAGGTTTACTCGCGGTTTCTAGAGTTTCCAAAAGCAGAATGGGAGGAAGATCTTCCAGTTCTCAGGCTCCTCTCTTGTGGAAACAACTTCCAGTTTCTGTCCATGAGACTGACACATTGTCCAGTTTTAATACTTTCCTTTTTGATAAATCCTATAGTTAGGGTTGGCTTGTCATGCTGCTATAGACTTAGACTACTAGAGGACAAACTGGTTTGATTTCCTTAAATGAATTTTAAAAATTGAATAGTTTTCATTTGATACCATTTCTATCTTAACGTGGGATTCTTGACCTGCCATTGTGTATCTGTTCCTACCAAACCCAGCTGGTCGAAGCAGATGGTCCTCTTGTCCTGATCCTGGTTCTGCTAAAGGTTTCTTCCTCATGAGGGAGTTTTCCTTTCCACTGTCGCCTTCATGCTTGTTCAGGATGAGAGTTCTGTGATGGAGTTAAACTCAAAGCTGCTCCTCAGATAAATAATGTTAAATTATTATTTTATAGATGAATGTTTCTGTTCAGTGTCCTGAAACGACTTCTGTTGGCGCTTTATAAATAAACTGAATTGAACTGAACAACTTTTTCTTCCGCCTGGGTACGTGTGTGTAATGCGTGTAAGTGCAGTGGCACTCTGCTCATTGGAGGATTTAGTTTCTACACTTTATTGTATATTTTTTGTATTTCATAACAGGCAACCATACGTCAAACCCTGCACATAATACATATAATGGATAAAGAAAAAGGTTTGGGAAAAATAAATAAATTGGGGCCAGAAAAACAAAAAAAAAGGTTTCAGTGCCACTCCCAGAGATGATTAGCTTCATGTGTTATCCTATCATTCCTAGGGCTGCTATGGGAGGATGAGTGGGTGAGGACCAGGAGAGAAACAGAATTTTAAAGCCAGAGTTGCAGATGAGAGGTGGAGCGACTAGAGGTTAGAAATGAGAGAACAACAACAACAAGAGGAAAGGTGAATACTCATTACAGGGGAAAACGTCGAGGGTGAAACCTGCTGGAGAGAAAAATCTGAAACGTGAGTTGAGAAGGGGACAGAAGATCTGAGCTGAAGTAAGACCAGCACAAGAGAAAGAACAGAGAGCTGAAAAATGCATGAACAGAGAAGAAGAGCCAAATGAAATCAAGTCTTACTGCGTAAACAGACCACGGACACACTACCAGTTTGACACAAGAGGAGTAAAACCTAAAGCAAAGTGAATCCTTGCACACTGTATCCAGTCTCTTCATCCCATCTGTTTCCAGTCTCTGCTGCTGGAAGGAAAGCCCCGAGCCCAGCCCACTATCACGACTGGGTCAAACGGCTTGGAAAGTACAACTCCTTCAAGATTTACACCCACACACACACGATCCTGAGCGAGCAGGCCTGACGCCAGAGCACAACACGAACCAGCTGTTCCTCCGCTCCTGCCCATTCCACCAATCGATAGCTACAACCATGACAGAAATAAATAAAATCTGCTGGCAACTGTAATTCAGATCTTGCATAACAGACTTGAAGCTCAAGATAAGACCCAGGATTTCTTGCCTCCAGATGTTTTGAATTTGTCGGCACATGACCCAGTGGCCTAGCTGTTATTCATACGACCTTCTAACCTCGCACATCAGGCATTAGTGTAGTCACTGCAACTAAATCACTTAAAAACTCCAGTGGGCTCAACATTGAATTTGGTTTCTCAGGATAGTTCTACAGGTAAATTCACGTTTGGACTTTAATACAAATAAAGGGAACGCTCATGCTTACATTTCTACTAGGGGTGCAACGATAAATCGGCCACAGTTTCCTTAATTATGGGAAATCAACCAATACTTCAATGAGAAAACGATTTTACAGATTTTGTTTTTTTAGTTTTAACAACAATTGCCTGAACTTAATTTATATTCAGAGCACCACCTCACGGCCAGTTAAAACAAGTTTGTACCGTTTCTAGGATATTGTTAAAGGGTCTGATTTTCAATAAAATATTGCAAAATTGAAGGTGCATTGTGACCTTAGAACACATGACGCTGTTGCTTATAAAACAAAAATCGTTAATCGGCCAGTCAGACTTTTTAGAAATTGGTGATCGACCAGAAAACTGCAATCGGTGCACCCCCTAATTTCTACAGGTCTTTGAGTCCCCGTTTACACAAGAACAGCATTATGTGAAGAGATGCGTTTATCATTTCAGCCTTGTCCACACACAAAACAACATATTTTAGAAGCCCTACATTTATTTTCCAAACTGGGTTCCAGAGTGAGAATATTTTTTATATTTTTTTTGATCGGGAAGCCTAAACAACTTTCTGAAAACAATGATGTCATAGTTCCACCTCCCGTCTAATTTACGACCCCAATGATGACAGACTACATGCTTCCACTGCAACGAGACCTTAGTCTACTGTATTATTATTTGCTCTTTGAAAATCCTTAAACTCGAGGGTTAAAAGAGTGCCGACTGCATGATGTGCCCACTGTGAGCTTTGGTCACATGTCTGAAGGTTTAAAGTTTGGTAAACGACCTGTAGAAGAGTCGAGCCTCTTCCATCTGAATGATAAACTCCAACTAAAATGTGTTTTCCTCAAGTGGACCGTTGCATTTAATTAAAATGAATCCCTTCCACTGCTTTACTACTAGCTGGGACTCATTCCCAATAGATCACACAACACATTTGCTTTAAAAACTTTGATATGCAACATTTACATTTATTAGAAAGTATGACATTTAAATCGTTTATATAGGTGTTCCACTTTGAGTTGTCGTTTTTTCTTTGTATTTTTTGGCTTTAGCATTTAAAATACACTTTAGTGGACCAACGACAAAAGTGTTTTTCAAAAGGCAATGCTTTCAGAAATTATTTTGTTTTCCTTTGATATCACATTATCTTTTTGTTGTTGTTTTGTTTACATCTTAAGGGCATTATGTATGTTTTTATCTCAGTAGTTGAAAAAACTACTATTATTAATGGGATGGATACGTTTGAGAGAACATTATTTAGCATCCATCATCACAACACAAACAAAAGGCTGAAATATTGTACCGGTTTCTTTAATTTTCCAACAAATAAAAAGTTTTACAAAAATAGCTTCAAGTTTAAGAAACAATATTTAGTGGAAAATATCTTGATTGAATATACTGGGCCTGCTTATAAAATGAGCATAAAATTAAATGAAATCAGTTTCTACCTTGAAAAATTGCCTCCCCATGCATCAAACAGATTTATTGTTTTGGAAGGTTAGAAATGTGAAAACCTGAACAGACTTCATCATCACCCTGTTCTACTACTTCACACGAGTCATTTTTCTAATTGCGGTGCTGACAGCTGTTGTAAGAAACCAAACGCAGTAGAAACATTCAGAAAAGTTGTTTCCACACCTCATAGTTTGTCAGTTTTTACAGGATGGAAGCAGATAACTCCTGCACGGGCTGTCATTGAGTAAAGCTCTCCTGTTGTCATGGTGTTGGAACATTATGTTTGGAATGATAGACATGTCAGGCACAGAAAGGTAAACTGCTGTCAGTCGGGCTTTGTAAGCTGCTGGAGGTGACTGCAACAATGGAATCACCTCGTCATGCTTGATGTATTTCTCAGTTCATTTTCCTCTTTCACAAAGTTAACTTTGCCTGCAGGGTTGTCAGGGTCATCCATGTGCCCACAGGCCACCAGCAGCTTTGGCTTTTCATGACGTTGACCCCAAGCTGCCTGAGGTCATCAGACACAAGCTCGTTTTTAAATTTTATTTTTTATTATAAGTTATCCATTTTATAAAATAAAAAAACATTTCAATATACAAAAAAGATACAATCACAAATAAAATAAAAAGGCAGCAGAAAGAAGAAAAAAAAAAAATCTTATCTGCCCCTTTTTTTTTTTTTTAAACCAAAAATTAAATCAATAATAATAAAAACATCTTTCACTTTCTGGGAATTGTGATAGATAGATAATTTGTCATTTCTTGTTTGCATTAACTAAGCATTAGAGTAAAAATGTATCAAATTGTTTACTTTGAATAATAAAAGCAGACACTACTGAAATTATGATATTCTTTAGACAATTCTACTAATTAGACAAATCTTTTGCCGTTTCTTAGTAATGCTTCACTGATGCCTTTTTTTTTTTTTTTTAAATCACAAAAATTATTTTTTCATATAAAAAAAAAAACAAACAAACAATTCTTACATTCTACTTATCTAAACAAACTACCCTTTAAAAAAAACAAGTAGTTAAAGCTCCACAGGATCCAGGAGCGCAGTAAAACATGGACAACCACAGTGAAGTGCTTCTTCTGGTACTTCAAGCTGCCTTTGGTTGCTCGTACTGCAGCAACGCTGCCCGACTCATGCCGCTTCTCTAAGAACGTATTAGAAACGCATCTTCGGCATTTGTTTTTGTGTATTATTCCAGGAGATTTGCCTTTGCCGTTTTTAATGAGCATATTAAATGGCTAATTGGGAGATTAGCCTTCTTGCCTGCAGGGTGGAAATTGTGTTCCCTGCTGTGCAGTTTACTGTTCAAACACAAAGCACACTCATGCCCTCAGCTTTCTTTTGCTGAAGCCATTCTTTCTAAACCAGTCTGCAGAAAAGTGAATTTTCAGTACAAAACAAGAGATGTCCACTGTCAGGGAATTTAACAGAGGACGACTTTGGCTTTTGGTCAACCGTAATTAAAAATAAATAAATAAATAAATAAATATATATATATAATTTTACTTCCACTGGGTTGCAGACCGCCTCACTTTCAACCTGATTTGTCTTAATGTATACTGAGAAGTCACTAGGAAAGTCCCAGAATGAGGGGAATTAACTGGGCTATAAAGACAAAAAAAAAAAAAAAATAGCTACAATGTTTATTTTAAATGCTTTTTTATCGCGTGCAGTTTATCGTTTGATTCCTTTAAATCACTCAGGCAACTTTAAAGAAAAAACGACTACCACCTTTCCATGGGAAAAACAAAAACCTGCAATATTTCCAAAACTTGGTGCAAAGTGGAACATTTGGCTTGAGGTTCTTACAGCCTATAGGTCAATAATTGAAAACATTGATTTGGATGCATCATTATTTTTGGAGCAAATACTTTTTTTTTTTTAATATACATTTATACTCTTTAAAAACACTTTTTCCTATTGGAAAAATGCAAAATATGCACCATTTTCAAAAGTGAGGTGTAAAGTGGAATATTTGGAAAAACCCCTGTGACTCCCCTGATCCCCCCTGGGCTTCAGAGGAATCTTCACTACTGGTAAGATCACCCTCATCCTTCAAGACTGCAGCTAGTGCTTCGTCTACTTCTGTAGACGTCTACAGTTGGTGCTTCTCCTCGTGGCCGTCTGCTGGAGAAATGACCGGCCAGGCTGCAAACTATTGTATCCTTCAAAACATAAAACCTGCGTAAACACGGTACACCATGCATCCATTTGTGTACTTTGTGTCGAGCTCCTAGTCTATACACCTTGCAACAGAGGGGCGATAGGATTTTAAAAATAAATCCTGGCCAAGTTTCATGAAATTAGACTTTAAACTGACCGATTCAAAAACAGCAAATAAACAGAATGTACATGTTCGGTCCCCTACGGTGCTTTCAGGGTTTAGAACATTTTAGACACTGAACATTTTATGATAGAATCAGATTTTATCATATTCTGTTGGAAGTTGAACCCAGGGTGAAGACGGTCATGAGGAACTCAGAGTTAAAAAAAAAAAAAAAAATAGACCAAACCATTGAACAAGAAAAGACAAAGCAAAGGCTGGCAGGGCAGCAACAACTTGCATGAAAACTAACAGCTCTGAGGAACGAGTGGCTTTAAAAAGTGCAAACGAAACATTTTAAAGGCACACTAATGATGGACAATGACAAACACCTGAGGAGAGACAACGAGGAGCAGGTGAGAGGAGGTGAGGGGAACAACACTGGGGAGGCTGAAAAAAACAAGAAAAAACACTCAGAGAAAACTAAATCCAATAATCACAAGAAAACAAAAACACACGGACCCTGACAGAGTTTTAGATTCTCAGATTTATTTTAGGAAACAACTTTTAACGGCTCATTTTGAATCTGAACTTATATAATTGTTTGGCGGAAGCAAAATGTAGATTAAGTAAAGTGAAAAAAAAAGAGGATAGTTTGTTGAAGCTAAAACATTTAGAAACTGTTTTAACTGGGCTCTCGAACATCTGCCCGTTTGTCTTCTGGAACTGATGCCATTGAGAAAAAAAAAGTTTAAATGTTTTCTGCATTTGCTGTTTTTGTTATGGTTGAGAGATTACATCTTGTAGTGCATAGTGCACGTTATGGTGTGTCTGTGCAGAATACTGATGCATCATCTTGATCTTACTTCCTGTTATTATAGGGATCTTTCACAATATATTCATGCAACAATTCCTTTTTTACACGACTGGCCAAGAAAATAAACCAAAGTGTGTAAATGACCAATTTATCTTTGTTATGAATTTAAATGAAGTAAACCAGATTTTTATTTTATTTATTTATTTTTATTTCATTCGTTTACAGTTTAAAATAACATCTTGCAGTGTAATCTTAAAAGATTTATTGTTTTAACTCCGTTTCCAGTCGCTCCTACACAAGAAACGTAACATTCTGCTTCCTCACTCGCTCTTGAGCAAGACGGATGCTTTTCCTCCCTCTCCCGTCCTCCTCAAACTTTTTTGCTCTTTGTCTTGTTTATCGGAGCTTCTATTTACACATTTTCCGTATCATAAACTACTGTCATGGATCTGATTTGATCAACCGAGCGGCAGGGTCCAGGAGAGCCCTCATGCCCCGCTGAGACGCACGCTGCAGGACAAGTTGATGTGTCTTTCAGTATTGTCTCAGGAGGATGCCGAAGATGTTTATATCATTGCAGGGTTTCTGCTTTTTGGCACCAGCGGATACATATGTTATCGGCTATTAAAGAAGATGGCGGCAGCAGGTTCGGTCATGGCAAAGCTGCCGACCTTGTGTGAAGGTTTGATTCGTGCTTCTAACAGACTCAGCTGATTACAAGCTAAACCATAAGATGGAAACGATGTATAAGAATCGTAGGCCACTTGCGGCTTCTGGGACTCATGTTGGACGACTTTGGAGGGAGTTAATAAGCACGGACAAGCGGCATGCCCACAGATCTTTCCATTTCGGATCATCGAAAGTACCAGCAGAACTCAAGGCTGACGAGAAATAACAGTCTGCCTAAAAAAAAATCAACAACTGTGACTTATCTGAGTTTGACTCCCCTGGTCGGTCTCAAAGCAGGCCGACTTATCAAATTTCTCCTGGGATTTATGGAAACTAAGACGGTTCTGTCTATCGCGACCCCCACCCCAGAACTTCTGTGAACGCTTATCAGAGCTGTACTGGCTGACACCAACATCTTAACAGGACTATGGTGCTATCTGGAAGTGCTTCATGGACAAATCTCACCGTCTTGTCATCAGATGAATATGTAATGTGTCTATAAATGTGTTTGCCGGTGGAGTTTTTTGATTTCTTAAATCGTGTCCTGATAAGGACAAGGTGTAATGCCACTATCCTCTCCTCATGACCTTTTCCTATTTAAAAGAATAAGGGGCCGCACTCTTAGGAGCAGCAGCAACGTGCACTCCGCCCATCTCTCGGACGACTGTACGAACATAACCTCACTGTACTTCAGTGCAATGATAACAAAGCTTATTCTGATTCAGCAACAATATTTGAAAACGGGAAGGTTACATAATAATTACAGGAGACGTTGAAGCAACGTGTTTTTCTAATTAAAATCTCTGAACAATAATAAATCGGTCTCTTCCTCAGAAGAAAAGACCTGCTTTTATTTGATTGAGATAACTTTACACCCAGAGTTCAGCCAATAAAAACCTAGCACTGTGGAAAAAGAGGAATTGCGCTAAGTTGCTTCAGCACGGTAATATCTGAAACCTTTTCATATTCCTGAGTTATAGGTGTTGCATGTCCGTGCTCAGACAATATGATGCTGTGACATGAGTGATGCTGACCCGGACGCCTCTCTCCTCACATCAGAGCTTCCTGTGGTGCCACCCTGCCCTCAGACGGGTGGCTTATGTGATTTGTCTTTCATCACAGCTGGACTCTCCCTCGAAGCTCCACTTAACCTCAGAGCTCCGTGAGTCTGCTGGACTCATCGAGGGAACACTGACACTGGGGAGACTGGACAAGGTGTGCGTGCCCTCGATTTAAAATGGTTTGGCTTCCATTTGATTTTAGAGCGTCTTTAATAATAATGCACAAAGCCATTATATCACAAAACTGAACAAGCCGAATACCGTATTTTCCCCCGTACACGTTGCACCGCCCTATAAGTCATATCAGTCCAAATATGTTTAATAAAGTGAAAAAATCCATAAATACGTCGCTTGGCCGTATACGTCACATCTATTATGTGTCACCGCTGACAACCTGGTAATGTGGGAGGGTGTTGTGCCAAAAATTGATTGGCTGCCAAATGGCGGCCGCGGTACCGTGCACGAGAAGATTTTAGCAAGAATTTAACAAGATTAACACTTAATAAACAATTACTTGTTTGCTAGAAATTAGAGTAAAGGCGTGTCTCATCAGTCTAACTTTTGCTCAATAAATGAACTTTGAAGATCAAAGTAGCTGTATTTTCAAAAGCCGATGCGCGGAAGTGGGCACGCACAGAGGGACGAGTCGCTGCGCATTTCTTCGAAATTTAACAAGAGAATCATCTAAAACAATTATTTGTTTGCTCGACATTACAGCAAAGACGTGCTTCAGTTGAACTTTTACTTAATAAATGCACTTTAATGGTCACGTGAGCTGCATTTCACTGGGGCGGTGCAGCGAACTGGAGCTGATTTGACGGTTGCTCCAAGCGAGCAGAATGAAGGTGCCCGTTAAGGCAAGCCGATTGTGTCATTAATAGACACTTTGACCTATTACATGATACAATGGCATGCCATACTACTCGAGTGCCATCTAGTGGCTGAAAATGGTAGTGTTCAATATTTTCAGTCAGAATGAATGAAAACAGTCACATCTCAGCCAAAAATTGGTTCATAAAGCTGGGAAGAATCCATAAATATGTCATTTCGGCGTATAAATCACAGGGCATGCAAATTACGCAAAAAAAAAAAACGACTTAATGGCTGAAAAATATGTTAACTAGACTCACAGGAACAAACTGAAACAAGATTATTAACAATATTTGAGAAACAAAATCAACTAATGGTCTTTCTCCGGTCTGATTTATCTTGAGCTGTTTGAAACTTTAGAACGGTCATTTACACAAGACGTCTGTTCAAGAATTAAACTTTGTTGCATTTCCTTGAAAAGCCAAAGGTATTTTTCAATGTTTTTCCAAATGTCTTGCCAAAATAGTTGTTCAGAAAAAGTAATTTCATATTTCTGAATAGTTTTCTTTTTTATCAGACAGACAAAGAATGTACTGGGATTTTTCAAAAGAAATATTATTTTTATTTTTATTTATTTTTTATCACCTTTTTCTTGTTTTGAAAAAGAGAACATCATAACAAAAGGCATCTGGATGGCTACAAACGACTGTGAATGAAAATTTAAACAGCCGCCATCATTTGACCTTAAATTACAAGAGAAAACGCACAAAAGGAATTTGAATAAAAGAGATTCAGCCAGGGATGTCTGAGAGTCTGAGTCATGGAAACGCTCAAGAACTGAAGTGGACACTAGAGTGAAACTCCTTTGTGTGTTTCATTATTTAATTTTATTTATTTATTTTCGTCACTGAGAATCATTGCCCACACTGATGAACACAGCGGTGATCAAACATCAGGTGTGTGTGTGTGTGTGTGTGTGTGTGTGGGGGGGGGGGGGTTAGACAGTGAAGAACAGTCCGACGTTTCTTTTTACCTCAACATTTGATTAATTCTTTTTCTCTGAACTCAGTAAACTAACAAGAAGTTCAAACTTTATTTTCTCCACTTTAGAGTCGACAAAGAACAGCATGAGCTCGGCATCAAGTCAGTTCTCTTTAAATTGGGCTCTTCCTCTCAGGACGTAGCTGCAGGACGGTGGGTGAAGCTGCACTGACAACACGGTTTGAGTGCAGGTGGCCTGACCTGTTCCTTTAAACTGCTGCCACACAAAACTATTTGAAGCTGTTGGCACATCTTAACTAACAGTGAAAGCAGAAAACGTCAAGAGCCAAGCAGGTGTTCCAGTACGTATGTGGCAACGGATTCATTAAAGTCTTTCAACGGTCACACTGGTTACTCCAGTCTGGTTTGTGTTCGGTGTTTGGTACATCTCACATTGTTTTCTGCACTTCTCTAAGTAAATGCTTTTTGCTAAATCTATAAAATTTTGCATTTTTTCCTGAAAGCTTTTGATAAACAGTCGGTGTAGAGGAGGTAGGTAGGGCAGCCGACTTGGGACCAGAAAGTCGTGGTTCGACACCCGCCTGCCCACGTGTTGTGGTGTCCTTGAGCAAGACACCTGGGCTTCAGTCCAGGTAAGTCCATTCATTAAGGCGGCCCAGGTTGAGTCCAACAACACAGACTGAGTGCAGAGAGAGTATTCAACAATTACGCCACATTCCCAAGGATTACAGGTGCTGGTCATAAAATTAGAATATCATGAAAAAGTTGATTTATTTCAGTAATTCCATTCAAAAAGTGAAACTTGTATATTATATTCATTCATTACACACAGACTGATATATTTCAAATGTTTATTTCTTTAACTATTGATGATTATATCTGACAACTAATGAAAACCTCAAAATCAGTATCTCAGAAATTTTGAATATTGTGAAAAGGTTCAATATTGAAGACGCCTGGTGTCACACTCTAATCAGCTAATTAACTCAAAACACCTGCAAAAGCCTTTAAATTGTCTCTCAGTCTAGTTCTGTAGCTACACAATCATGGGGAAGACTGCTGACTTGACAGTTATCCAAAAGATGACACCTTGCACAAGGAGGGCAGGACACAAAAGGTCATTGCAAAAGAGGCTGGCTGTTCACAGAGCTCTGTGTCCAAGCACAGAGATGCGAAGGGAAGGAAACAATGTGGCAGCAAAAGTGTACGAGCAATAGGGATAACCACACCTTGGAGAAGATGGTGAAACAAAACCCGTTCCAAAATGTGGGGGAGATTCACAAAGAGTGGACTGCAGCTGGAGTCAGTGCTTCAAGAACCACCACTCTCAGACGTATGCAAGACCTGGGTTTCAGCTGTTGTATTCCTTGTGTCAAGCCACTCTTGAACAAGAGACAGCGTCAGAAGCGTCTCACCTGGACTAAAGACAAAAAGGACTGGACTGCTTCTGAGTGGTTCAAAGTTATGTTCTCTGATGAAAGTAAATTTTGCATTTCCTTTGGAAATCAAGGTTCCGAGTCTGGAGGAAGAGAGAGGAGACACAGAATCCATGCCACGCCGCATTGCTGCAGTAATCCAGACAAAAGGAGCAACAACTAAGTATTGACGCTGTACATGCTCATATTTTTCATGTTCATACTTTTCAGTTGGCCAATATTTTTAAAACTCATTTTAATTGGTCTCAAATAATATTTTAATTTTCTGAGATACTGAATTTGGGGTTTTCATTAGTTGTTGGTTATAATCATCAATATTAAAAGAAATAAACATTTTGAAATATATTAGTCTGTGTGTAATGAATGAATATAATATACAAGTTTCACTTTTTGAATGGAATTACTGAAATAAATCAACTTTTTCACGATATTCTAATTTTTATGACCAGCACTTGTATATTTAGCTAACAGTTTGAGGAGCAGCAGCAGGTTCAGGTTCTCTGCAGTGAGCTGTAGGTTCGTCGTTTTGTTTACTGACATCAAAATGCAGTAAAACAAAGTGTGCGCTGTTGCACCACCTGTTTCAACAGCTGGGCTGATTAATATAGAAGCATGCCTGAGATGCTTCCTGTGCAGATCTGTCATTAGTCTTGGCTAAAAATCAAAAAGTCAACACTGATTCAAAGGAACAAGATGGTCTCTTAGACACTCAAAGTTTTTCTTTTCTACTTCCTGTCACACTTTCTGCTACATAACCAAAAAACAAATTCTATAGACAAAATGTTTTGAGAATCTGAATCTCTCAAAAATCTAATTTAGCATAATTTGGGTATTTAAAATGAAAGTTTTACTTTTATTTTTGTTCCCTATACATTAGTGCCTGAGTGTGGGAGGGAAACAGGGAATTCCCTCCATCAGTCTGTCCACACACGTGAGCATGATAATGTAAAAAAAAAAAAAAAAAGTGAGGCACAGACTTGTGTTTTGGTGTGTGGATACGTCTATGCATAAAAAAAGTTTCCTATTGATAACTGGGTGGCCATTCAAAATCCAAAATGGCTGCTGCCATATCTGTATATATGTAAATGTTGTAAGCTGGATAACTTGGAAAATAAGCAATGTGCAAACTTTCATTTTGGTGTGTGGCTGCATCTAGGTGTAAGAAGAGGTCCCTATCAAAACCTGGGTTGCCACATCAAAATCCATTTATCTGTGTAAACTGGCTACATCAGTTATTTGAGAAAACCTATATTTTTTTATATTGCAAATTTCCTCAAATGATTGTGGAGGACCAAATATTATTCTATAGTGTCCCAGGCCACCATTGGCCACCCCCTTACTCCGCAGTTTCGCCTGGTGGTGGAGAAAAGTGCTCCCTTCATTATTCTTATACACAGGCGTAACCCTTACCTCTTGAATACTTTTCACCAAAAACATTTAGGTTTACTTGCATTATCTGGGAGCATCAGCGTATTGCTTGTTCCGTATCAGCAGAGCTCATCAGTTGACATGGGATAGACCAATGGAGGCGACCAATCTGTGTTAATCACTCTAAACCATTCGGACCTGAACGGTTCTGTACAGTGAATATGAAGTTCAAACAAAGGAGGTGCCAAGGAGTGAAATACCATGTTTTCCGCCGTACACGTCGCACTGCCCTATAAACAGTCCAAATATGTTTAATAAAGTAGAAAAATCCATATGTTGCATCTATTTTGCGTCACCACTGACGCGTCGCGTTTGTTACGTGCCACCGCTGATAAACTGGAAATATGGGCCGAACTCAGAAATGTGGGCCGGTGTTGTGCCAAAAAAATCAATTGGCTGCCAAATGGCACCCGCGGGAGCATGCATGGGAGGAATTTAACAAGAATTTAACAAAATAACCACCTAAAAACAATTATTTGTTTGCTTGAAATTATAGTAAAGGTGTGTCTCAGTCTAACTTTTCCTTAATGAATGCACTTCAATGGTCAAATCCGCTGCATTTCGCCGGGCGGCGCAGCGAAATGAAGCTGATTTGACGCTTGCTCCAAGCGAGCTCGATGAAGGTGGCAGGCTAAGGCAAGCCGATTGTGTCATTATAGCCACTTTTACATGACACAAAGGCATGCCATACAGGAGTGCCATCTAGCGGCTGAAAATGGTAGTGTTCAATATTTTCAGTCAGAATGAATGAAAACGGTCACATCTCAGACAAAAATTGGTTTATAAATATGGGAAAAAATCCATAAATATGTCGCTTCGGTGTATAATTCGCAGGACATGCAATTTATGCAAAAAGCAGAGACTTAAAGACTGAAAGATATGGTAATAATGTGATAAAGTTGATAAAGTCCCTGGATTATTGAGCATGCCTCAGGGTTTGCTAAAGTCCCTGCTTTGCAGCTTTGTCAGTCACTTTCAGGCCTGAGCGCTTTGATACACTGCTGAACACAAACAAGCATCAAAATCAGTCTGATCTGCACAAAATGTGATTTTTTTTTTTCATATTAGCATGTTGTGACTTCTTTTAGGTTTCTTCGTTGTCTTAATACCATCTTATGATTGAAATGAAACATTAGATATAATTTAATAACTGGAGTTTTAAATCAAATAATAACTTGCCAAGGACATCCTTTTAAAAGAGATTAATATTCTCAATGGATTTCTTCCTGGTAAAATAAAGGTTTAAAAAAAATCCATGATTTTACTCAAATCTCATATTTCTGCAAT
The DNA here is from genome assembly GCF_014905685.2 of Nematolebias whitei. Classification (NCBI taxonomy): domain Eukaryota; kingdom Metazoa; phylum Chordata; class Actinopteri; order Cyprinodontiformes; family Rivulidae; genus Nematolebias; species Nematolebias whitei. Next base: position 48,941,714 of record NC_056506.1, on the reverse strand, counting down.
TTTTAATTCATTAAACATTATTCACTCATTAAGGAGTGAAATTATGAAATTCTCTCAGACACAGATGCTCCTCGCGGGTTTTAGCAACACATGGCTGAGAAGTTTGCCAGAGTTTTGTGAAGCTGGCTTGAATACTTCATATTCCTTGCTGTGTGTTTGCATGTGGGCGTGGAACAGCTGTGATGAGACAAGCCCAGGCCCCAAGTGACAGAGTCTGCAGAATGTGTGCACAGTTTTCACCCACACCCCCTCATGGCTTTTCATTTCCTGCGCAAACTGGAAGAAAAATGTCCGAGCGAGTCTGCCAAAGAGCCTTCAAAACTTTCATTAAACATGCACTTTACATGGTTGCCTCACAGCGATGAAATATGCCAAACTTTGGTGAAGTTGAGCTGCAACTTGTCTCATCTTCAGCACTTAGATCTGCTTCAGATGCTCAGAATACTGCAGGTGAGAGCGGGAAGTCCTTACTCGGTGCAACAAAAAATAAAAAAAGAGTCGCTCTTAAACAGAATGAAACTGAGAAGAAGTCTCCGTTGACAAGTTTTAGTGCTAAAATGAGACTTTGCTCTGTTTCCGATCACCATCACAAAAGATTTTATTATATATTGGGAAATCTCGGGGTGATGCTCTGGATGGAAAAATATGTTCAGGATTAAATGCCAGAGCAGGATGGCACGGTGGGTCAGTTGGTAGAGCTGTCATGTGTGTGCTTTTTGTGTGTGTATATGTATGTATGTATATATGTATGTATGTATGTATGTATGTATACATGTATGTATGTATGTATATATACGTGTGTATATGTATGTATACATATATATATATATATATATATATATAATTTTTTTTATTTATTATTATTTCTCACGCTCCATTTTTCCCTCATTCGTGAACAAGACCGGAAAAATGGAGCGTGAGATCGATATGTGGATAGGTGCAGCGTCTGCAGTGAAGCGGGCGCTGTACCGGTCTGTCGTGGTGAAGAGAGAGCTGAGTCAAAAGGCGAAGCTCTCAATTTACCGATCGATCTACGTTCCCACCCTCATCTATGGTCACGATCTTTGGGTTGTGACCGAAAGAATGAGATCTCGGATACAAGCGGCCGAAATGAGTTTTCTCCACAGGGTGTCTGGGCTCTCCCTTAGAGACAGGGTGAGAAGCTCGATCATCTGGGAGGGACTCAGAGTAGAGCCACTGCTCCTCCACGTCGAGAGGAGCCAGTTGAGGTGGCTTGGGCATCTGGTTTGGATGCCTCCTGGACGCCTCCCTGGTGAGGTGTTCCGGACACGTCCCACCGGGAGGAGACCCAGAGGAAGACCCAGGACATGCTGGATGGACTATATTTCTCGGCTGGCCTGGGAACGCCTCGGGATTCCCCCGCAAGAGCTGGACCAAGTGGCTGGGGAGAGGGAAGTCTGGGCCTCCCTACTTAGGCTGCTACCCCCGCGACCCGACCCCGGATAAGCGGAAGAAAATGGATGGATGGATGGATTATTATTTCTTTCAGCTGCTCCCTTCTTCAGGGGTCACCACAACGAACTAAGTTGCACGAAGACTTAGCAATTATTTTTTACACCGGATGTCCTACCTGACTCAACCACAGACACTGAGCTTCCACAGCCCTCTGTGTGGAGCAGAGAGCTGCCATCTATGGCACCCAGGGGAGCAGATAGCAGGGGTTGATGGCCTTGCTCAATGGCACAAGGTTTGGCAGATATCACAATTACATATTATTCTAAAATATGAATTTATTATAAGATGTTTTTTATTTTTATAAAATTGTAAAGAGAATGCTGAGTCTGGTAATTTCTACACATCAGTCCTCATTTCAAAACTAAAAAAGAGTGTAGGCTTAATCAACCAGGTAGATGACAAAAAAAAAAGATTAAATCATGTCATCTGGACCAGTTTCTTTAAATGTATTTGTTTAAAAGCTGCTGAGATTCCAACAGGAGGTTGGCTTGAAACACAGCGATGATGGATACTTATGGGACCGATCTGGTCGGCAGGCCGCAGACTGATGAAGTCCTCTGGATGGAAGGCGAAATGTTTCTCCCTTAAAGAAACTGGTCCAGATGACACGATTTAACCTTTTTTGATAATTTCAGAATGATTTAAACAAATCCTGAATAATAAAACTGGACAAGCTTTGTTTAGAGATCTTTAAAACAATGTGATCAAATAAATACTTTTTGATTCATAAGTGATTAGCAGAGTTCATTGTGCTAAAGGAGGTAACTATGGATGCTCTGAACCTCCTAAAGGAGGTAACTATGGATGCTCTGAACCTCCTAAAGGAGGTAACTATGGAGGCTCTGAACCTCATTTTCTTATCATTTTAGAGAATTTGACTGGCTCTTTCAGTAGCTCCTAATCCAAAACATCTGGATTTTTTTCATCAGTTAAGAAATGTATAATAATAAAAGCCTTTTTGACTTTTTTAAACTACTAAATCTATTCGTATCCACAGTGCCAGTTTCCTGTTGTTGAGCCTGTTTGTGCTGGTTCTGTTGGTGCAGTCATGAGAAGTTGCGGACTGCGCAGGACATTCTGCTTTTCTTGTGTCTGGTGTCTCGACCCGGCCTCACCGCCACACCGTCTGGTGGGATCCAGGGAGTCTTTACTGGCTCTCGTGTCTTTCTTTGATCCAGAAGTATGGTGACACATACAAATGCAGGTTTTATCTTTTACCTGCATGCTTCATTGTGAACGCAGCTGACCAATGACCATGACTCCCCCTCCCACTCTGAGGAAATGGGACATTCTTTCGTCTGGCTCAAAGCACAGAGGAAATGGAACCAAATATCTCAGCAACAACAAGAGAAAGGTCATCACAGAGGCATCTTATATTATTCCCAGCATTGTTTATATAATGAGGATAGATGTCTCAGATAGCTTTGTGTCCCTGCGTCGTAACAAACCACTTCTGGACTCAGCCTTTGTCTCATTTAACCTGAAAAATGTCCACATTTTGATGCACACTGGGAGACTTAATGGCCCCGATGCATCTGAGGAAAAAAAAAAAAATGTCTAAAGGGGAAATTAAATCTCATTTTATCTAAAAATGCCTTTTTTTAAAGAATAATTTCATCATTAGTTTTACTAAAAGTAACAGAGTCAAATCCCTTCATAATCACAACTTTACACAGAAACGGAGACTTTTTGTGCCGCAGTCATTTTAATATGATCAATGATGCAAACTGGTGCGACCTCTGATATGCCTCCATAAATGATTGCCATATTATTTAAGGAGCTATACTTATGTAGGATGTATTGCATACAGATCGTACAATAATTTTCCATGGTAAAGGTTAATCTGTTTGGATCAAAGCTCGGCTGACGGAGTCCTGGCATGGAGACGCTTGACGTTGAGGAGCTGTAAACAACTGGCATGAAGCCAACCGGAGGTACATTTTACAGCCCGTAAACCAGGTGTTAAGTGTCCAAGGTGCAGTTTCAGTTGGTCATCGTTATCTATATGTAGGCTCTCACACTGGTTCTTCTTCTCCCAATCACGCCTTGGTCTGCTACCTTCTTATATCTCCTCCCACTTGTCACGTCATCAGTGCAGTTACGGCGTGCGCTCTCAGGCCATCATTACCTGCAGCATTCCCTCAGTGGAGACTGAACTTGGCAAAAAAGTATTTTCCTATTCAGCTCCTGCACCTGGAACACCTTGCAACAGGAACTGATGTTGTCCACCTTGATCTCTTTAGGGGTTTTTAAACATTTGATAAAGTCAATAGAAAACTCAAAGCTAGCATGTTCTTGTTTTTAGTATTTTACCTTGTTTTATAATGCACCATGATTTATTGTTTTATAGCACTACTTATATTTTAACTGCATTTTTCCTGTAGTTTATATGTTGTTTAAAACAGTCTCCCCACTATCACAGACATCTACAGCTCCTGATGCAAGAAGAGGGCCACCTGCATCATGAAGGGCCACACTCACCCAGCACACAAACTTTTTGCCCCGCTCCCCTCAGGCTGGAGGTTGAGGAGCATTAAATGTAGACCCACTAGACTGAGGAACAGCTTCTACCCTGAGGCTATTAGACTCATGAATCTTTAACCAGAATAATCACTGTGAAAAATCACACTATGTTGCTGCTGATCTGTTTCAATGTTGCTGCTGATCTGTTTCATGTTGCAGCTGATCTGTTTCATGTTGCTGCTGATCTGTTTCATGTTGCTGCTGATCTGTTTCATGTTGCTGCTGATCTGTTTCATGTTGCTGTGTTCATTCATGCTCATCTGCTCACACAGACTCATGTTTGTGCTGCTGTTTGACATAATGTTTTTATACTATTAGTGCTTAATATATTAATTAGTTGATGTTTTTCTTAGTTCATATCTTAGATCTTTTTGCTGTTTTTCTTTTACATTTTATTGTTGGATGTAACTGGGACCCTGTGTACATAATTTCGCTCCACCACATGTACCACGTGAGATGTAAATGACCAATAAATCACTCTGACTCTAAAAAAATGTTGAAACCTCACATATACTGTAATTTTTGCTGTGTAAGTCAGTTTTTTTTTGCATAAATATGCACGCCTGCAACTTATACAGTGAAGTGAAGTATTTATGTTTTATTCCCCATATTTATGACTCAAATTTGTCTGAGAACTGACAATTTCATTCATTCTGACATGGAAAATATTGAACACTACCATTTTCATCCACTAGAGGGTCCACAACGAATATGGCAAGCCAAGTGTCTCATTAATAGGTAAAAGTGGCTATTATTGAGACCCTTGTCTTGCCATACAAAGCCACCTTCATCTCGCTACAGAACTCCTGGCGCAAACGTCAAATCAGCTGCATTTCGTGCGACATGTACGACGGCAGGTACGGTAAATTACCAGCATAAACTCAGGTTAAAGAATGAATTATGTTTTGGTGGCTCTGAAAGCTACAGAATGATTTAATCAGCTTTTTATACACTGAAATCACCTTGACAATTTATAATTATTTTAAATTAAAGTGAAAATAATTACCTTTTTTAATGTATGGCTTAGAAATATTTGAGCACCGAGCCAAACCTCATCTCTCAACGTGTGCAAATGAATAAATGCGAGAAATCAGAAAGTACTTGTGATCATCACGTGTGCGACTTTGCACCACGTTTCAAAAAAAAGCTTTTATATGTATGAGACGAGGCCTGAAAGCTTTTCATTTCTCACAAATTACCCGAATCTCACTGTTCTCCTTCCTTTTCTCTACCTCTCTCCACCGTGCGCTATCTAATGAAGCACAAAAGGCATAAAAGTACTCTATTAAACTGAACAGGAGCTGTAGTAATAATAATTTCCTGTAGCATCAAACCCATTATTCATGCAGGCTACAGGCACCGCTAAAGTGCTGGATAAACCGCCGACTTCACATAAATATTCTCAGTGGGCGCTCACCTTCAAATCAACATATTCTTGAAAATTACATAAACAAATTGTGATTGACCGCGGCGGGGGCGTCCGTTTCGACAGCCAATCAAAACAACTCTACATGGATTCACAACTGCCGGGATGAATTTACTTTCCAGGTCGTGATGCTTGAACAGACATTTAAACAGCGCATACGTCTACCACTGCGTCCCATCTCTGACAAATTGGCTTGAAAATAAAACTTGCGTTCTGATCGCTGAACTCGTCGGCTCTCTGTGGCTGGGTGCCTTCCATCCCAGCTCGAGTTCAGGAGCTCGCAGTCTTTTATATCACTATGGCTGCAAAGCCACAGAAAATTGGTGAAAATGAAAAAGAAAATAGATGTTTTATGTGTGTATGGGGAGCGTTTGAAGAGTGGGTGAGCAGCCACATGGGACCTGTGTAGGTGAGGAGAATCAGGCCTGCAGGAAGCAGCAGGCCATGCGACCTCCTCCTCCTGTGTGCTCCGTGACGGAGTCTCTCTCTGAACGCCTCACCGCTTCCAAATGATGGAGCAAGGATTTGGAGAAAGGAAGCAACCAGACTCTTTGGGTTCTGACGTACTGTAGTTATTAAATGGACAAGGAGTTTTAGTTACAGAGATTATAGGAGACAACCAAGTAAACACGTTCAGTAAATTATTTCAGTAAATACTGGATGGTTTTTATTCGTTTTAAATTAGTCCTGGGAAAAACTATTTAACTGATACAAATTAAAATAACGATTTGGCTCACGTGTAACAATAAAAAAAAAGAAGAGTTTACTGTTTCATCTGTTATTTTAATCAGTCTTAAGTTTGTGGAAATGTAAACTGAACAGTTTGTATGGATTGATGTATTTGCTTTGATTACTTTAAAACAAGATGCCAACAATTAAGATCTATTATTTATTTTATTTATAATAATAAATGCTATGTGTTGTCATCGTATGTTCCCATACAATAACGAAACTAGTTCTCTGCATTCAAATTCAATTGAGTTCAGTTTATTTCTATAGACTGCTTTGAGTTTAACTCCATCGCAGAACTCTCATCTTGAGCAAGCATGAAGGCGACAGTGGAAAGAAAAACTCCCTCACGAGGAAGAAACCTTTAGCAGAACCATCACACCCAGGTGGAGCAGCGGGCAGCCATGGAAGTGCCCGGGGAGCAGTTAGGGATTGGTTCAACGTGACTTTATTCTCATTCACATCACATGTGGTACATGAGGTGGAATGAATTTGTGTACTCAAGGTCCCAGTTACACCCCAAAAATGACAAAAATATAAAGTATATTAAAAACAGAATAAATATTGTACAAGGATCTAAGATATACGCTTAGCAATACTGTGTGTCTTGCTCAAGGACACTACGACATGTGAGCCTGGCAGGAAGTCGAACTGCGACTTTCTGGTCCCAGGTCGGCTGCTCTACCTCTACCCCATCTCGGTCCCCTATGTATTACAGTAGCTTTGAAATAATTTATTGATGATGATGATAACAAAAACCTCCAAATTACAACTTGGAAATGGGAAATTGGTAGAACTTTGCAGTTTATGCCACTAGAGGTCGCTACACGTTGCCCCACCCTTTAAGTTCTAAAGGTTTTTATCTTAACGTGAAAAATATAAATGAGCAGACTGATGCAGGTTGATTTATTTGAATAACTTAGAGTCATAACCTTTTGAAAATCCCAATTGTAACCTTTAACAAGTTTAAATAGCTTATTTTTAATGCTGCAGGTTTTTTAATCATATCAATCATATTACAGTCAAAGGGTGTAATCTGACTCACTGAGACAAAACAAAAGTACAAATAGTCAGTATTTATCTGTTCTGGACTGGGTCATCTTTGGTTTGTGAGTCATCCTGGTTACATACATCTACCATCAATGAGGCTAGCTTGTATAAATAAAGGCTGAATGAAAAAAAATGTTTCTGGTTTTATTGTTTTGTCTGCTGGTCTCAGTTCTGTAACCAAGTCTTGTGGTTTTCATGGTTTCATAACGACAAGGTCTCAACTAAAAACTAAAAGTTACATCACCCTCCAGTCAATTTACTACCATCTTCTAGGAAGTATCATTAAGTATTTTCATATTTCTTGATCAGACCACATTCCTGAGGATCTGTCAGCTCATTCTGGGGGGATGAAGCTGCTGAAGTGATCTCTCTGGGCACCTGATGAAGAGTCCGACTCAGAACGAATCTCTGTGACAAACCTGACAATCATTCTGGACTCAACAACCCTCCACCCCACCAGCGTCCAATTACCTGGTTGAATCCACCGTACCTGCTGGTAAATCTGACGCTGAAGGTGTGTGAGTGATGGCTAAGGCAGCTGGAATGACATACATGTGGATAAGAATGTGCATGTGTATGTGGTCCGTGCACTGTGTTCTGGTGTCTCACGAGTGTGACTGCATCTGTGATGGATCAAGCCATCCCTGGAATGGCATTTTCCTGGGTGAGTCAGTTCGTGTGTGTGTGTGTGTGTGTGGGTGTGTTTATTTGTATGTATTGCTCTTGTGATTGGGTTTATGATGAATGAACCTCTTGTCAGAGGCAGGAAGATGGTGAAACAGGATAAACATTCTGACGAAGGTTTGGATCTGTTTGAGACGCTGCAAGAAAGAGTTTCAGAAGAAAGGCCCACTGAAGAAGGCACGTCACAGATGAATTTCTCTGTGCAGCCAGGGGGAGGAGGGAGTCCAGCTTCGTGGCCTCAGGATTCCATCTCTGCTCTTTGCAGATGATGTGGTCCTGTTGGATCTTCAGCTCTCACTGGAGCAGTTCTCGGCCGAGTGTGAAGCAGCTGGGATGAGGATCAGCACCTCCAAATCTGAGGCCATGGTCCTCAGATGGAAAAGGGTGGATTGATCTCTTCAGGTCAAGGGTGAGGTTCTGTCTCAAGTGGAGGAGTTCATGTATTTCAGGGTTTTGTTCATGACTGAAGGGAGAATGGAGCGTGAAAATGACAGACAGATTGGTGCAGCATCTGCAGTACTGCGGACTCTGTACTGGTCCTGTAACGATGACTGAGCATCTTCACCAGCAGCTGTACTGGTCTGTTGTGGTGAAGAGGGAGCTGAGCTGTAAGGCGAAGCTCTCTGTTTATCGGTCGGTTTATGTTCCTCCCCTCACCTCTGGTCATGAACTCTGGGTAGAGACAGAAAGAATGAGATCGTGGATACAGGAGGTTGAAATGAGTTGCAGGGTAGCTGGACTCTCCCTTAGAGACAGGGTGAGAAGTTCAGGAGAGACTCGGAGAAGAACCGCTGCTCCTCCACATCAAGAGGAGCCAGTTGAGGTGGTTTGGGCATCTGCTCCTTGGACACCTCCCTAGGGAGCTGCTTCAGACATGTCCAACTGGGAGACCCCAGGGAAGACCCAGGACATGCTAGAGAGACAGTCTCTCTGTTGGCCTGGGATGGGGTCCTACCAGAAGAGCTGGAAGAGGTGGCTGTGGAAAGAGATGTCTGGACATCCCTGCTCAAGCTGCTGCCCCCGAGACCTGACTTCAGAATAAGTAGAAGATAATGGATGGATGGATGGATGGAAAAATCCCTAACATGTTTCCTATATAGATCTAATCGTCCTCAAGTGTTCTGTTTTATGCAGCCAGCTGTCTCTGACTCAGACCAGATGCTGTAAGCACAACGATGGATGGACTTATGCAGTCATACACTTTTATTTCACCCTAAAGTAAAGTAACAGGGAGTATTCCCCATGTTGGACGCTAAAATATGAAGAAGGCCTGCCGGGTCACAGCTGTTGTCATTACAGAACATGAGCTTTGGATTAAAGGGTGTGCCAGCAAAACCAAGATGGAACATTTTTGGAACGATTAGCAGAAAAGTGAGAGATTAAGATGCAAAGATACGGCTAAGATGAAGGGATTTTGGTATCTTTAAGGACGAGGAACTCAAAGGAGGACAAAGAACTTTAAAAAAATGTGTTTGTGTTTGGAGTGAGATGAGGGGACGTTACTCATTAGCCTTCAATGAAATCTCAGAGCCGTCACATGTCGCTGCTTTATTCCTGACGGTGTCCCTGAGCGTGGGAATGAACGTCAGGAATTTGAGATCACTCATGGATTGATGTTTTATCTGAATAATTTCTAATTGTAGTTAAATGTCAACCACAGAGCCATTTAGAATTGCAGAGGGTTTTGGATGTATGTGGAGGTGGGAGTAGAGGTCAAATACATCAAGATGGATGGCCAGAGGCTAAAAAGCTGTGGACAGAAACAAAACAAGCGGTGGTTTATGATGGTCTGAATGTGCAAATTAAATTGCAGGGTTTGTTTATTTTTTCCATTTTGTTTTAGTTGTTAATGGCTTTGCTGGAAATGGTTTTAGGGCAATCACTGAAAAAGATTTTCATTTACTCAAATCAACTATCTTATAATGGAAATTGCATCTTTTTATTAAATTTTAACACTGAATTTGAAAACGGAAAATTAAACAGATAAACTGTCCCAAAATTAATAATAGGATAATGATCCAGCTTTCCTTTTTTATATTTGACAGACCACAGTGAACATTGGTTTATATCAAAATGTCACACATGATTTCTTCTTGCCGGGTTTGTTTTTGCCTCAGACAAAAAGGTTGATTGGTGGATTAAAGGCTGAAAAAACTGTCAGGTATTTTATTTTTAAAGGAGGCACCAAGGTTCATTTTAAGAGTTTGTTTTTGTCTCTCCGAGGTGCCTCTTAGTATTTAGGATGACAGGTTTTCATTGACAAGCAGGTGGATAATTACGGAGAGGTAAATGATAGCCGTGCAGAAAACCTCAGCAATGCAGGTGTTGCAGAAGTTTGTTTACTGAGGCTGTTGCACACATGCACATGCAATTTTAACACTGAGTCTATAAAGTGAGCTGAATTATAAAATACTTTGTGACATATCTGTTCAACCTTTTATAATGTGTTGTGGTGTGTGTGTGTGTGCAGTAAGCATGTCTGTACCTGAGCAAATACCTTTGAGAATGAATGTTACTACAGTACATACCTTCTCATACAGATGTGTGTGTCTGCATGTTGCTGCCTGTTGTGTTTGTTATTCAGCGAGGCCAACCATCCGCTGTCTGGATGTGGCCTTTAAACCCTCGCTGCAGTTTGAAACTGAACACACACCTGCACAGCAAACGGACTGCCAACAGTCTATTCTCGACTTTTCATGCAGTTGAATGTTTCATAACGTGTGGGTGGTAATGAGTCAAAAGGAACTGAGACAAAAACATATCTGAGAGTTGGAAATGATGGAGAGCAACTCCTGAATTAAATTTTATTTTACTTATGGAAGGTTTAAATGTCATACTTTTACACATAATATTCATTTGTTCTTTCATTTTTCATCCCATGGCAGAAGGTTTTATGTCAATAAATGCTAGAAGCTCAGATCTGTGCCCTTGAATCTTGAAAAATAACAATTATTGAACCCTTCATTAAAAAAAGAGAGTAGCATCTATTTATATGGAATTAAAATAATAAACACAAATAGATGTACAGTGTCAGAACAGCACATTTTTTTTGTTTTTGTTTTCATATTAAATCAGCCCTCATTGTGAAAAATTAACAATTGTTGCCTTTCACTTTTACACCTAGTATGAATTTCAAAGTAGCATTTTTTGCATTTTTACCAGAAAGCCAAAAGATAAATAAATTATTCAATTCAGTTTATTTATATAGCGCCAAATCACAACAAAGTTGTCTCAGGGCACTTTACAAGAACATTCATACACAGAAAAGCCAATTAGTAAAGTTCTCTATCTAAAAAAACAGCAGATTTGTTGAATCTTCACGTCATCACAGGCTCCCATCCTGAGCAAGCACAGTGGCAACAGTGGGAAGAAACTCCCTTTTAAAAGGAATAAACCTCCAACAGAACCAGGCTCAGGACGAGCGGCCATCTGCTTTGACCGGCTGCGTTTGAGAGGACAGGAAGTAGAGACAAACAAACACAGAATGGCAAGTCCAGGTGTAGGTGCCGGTGAACCTGAAAGACAAAAACACAAGTTAAGGATAGAAAAAATAATTACAAATACAAAACAGGTTGAGCAGAGTAAGTAAAGACAGCAGCAGAGTGAAAAAATGTGGTCAGTTTGTCCTCCAGCAGTCTAAAGCCCTATTCTCACGGGATGAGTTTTACCTAGGGACCACATGCTATTTGTAATAATTACGGAGATTGTCTGTGTTGTTAATCCCGTGCGAATCGGCCATGTCAGTAATTTGTAAAGTAAAAATTCCCTCGCAAATTAGTCACTGGTGCCCATGTCCAGCCATCGCTGTGCGAGAGGTGGGGGACACCCTGGACAGGTCGCAAGTCCATTTCAACCGGTGGGTCAGCGGCCACGTGGTCACGCACGGCTGGTGACAGCTGTCCATCTGAGCTTAACATGGCTTTTTTTTACCACTTAAACCAGCTGGTCAGACCTGCCTGCTCCTCAGCAAGTAGATTAACACAATTTTATATTGTGCATTCTTTAGTTTTCTTTGTGCTGATTAGTAAAACCACAGGCCCAGCCCGCACATTAAACACATTATTATGGACCGGCCCGGTCGTGACAACGCAGCGCGTTAACATCATATCCAGAAGATATTCGTAAATTTCAGCTAAATCTCAGCCTTTGGTTATCCTGTGTGAATGAGCCACATAAAAAGCAGACGTTGGGGAGTAATTTATTTATTACATGTGGTCCTGAGGTCAAACTAATCCCGTGCGACTATGGTTTAAGACTATAGCAGCATAACTAAGGGTCAACTCAGGAAACCCAAGCCAACCCTAACTATAGGATTTAGCAAAAAGTGACATCTTAAGCCCAGTCTTAAAACTGGACAAGGTGTCAGCCTTGATAAATAACATATATTCAATAAATAAATACAATTTATTGTATGTGCAAATGCTCTTTTGCTTGATTTTTTGCTATTAACTTACAACACAGTAACTGTAAACTTTAATAGAATCATTGATTAAAGCACTAAGAATATAAACTCCATTTATCTGAATCTAAATTCAAGACCTTTTTAATACCACAACAACTTATGATGCTTCTTTGCATTTTGCTCAACACATGTCCATCTCTCATTATCCATTTCCTCGTTGCTTGAGGAAGGATTTTGAAATCTGCAGTCCATAAGAAAAGACAAGCACATCCTGAACAGCCTGCCAGCCCGCCTCATGTCTGACGTGCACTAATCCATACCACAGACATTCACTGTCCAAAAACTCAGAGTCAGGGTTTTACTACAAAGGACCTGGAAAGGCTGGAGGGCCTTGCTCAGATGTAAGTATAACACCTTCGGGTGTGTACTTTTACTACAATGTGCTCTGTATGTTTTAGCCTTCTGCTGAAAGCACATATTAAAGTCGCTCCCGAGGGGATAAGCAGCTGAGCAGGAGGATGACCTCTGAAGCATCTTTACTGGGGAATCCACCATCGTATATACCTAACAGGCATACATCACAACACTAGAGTGCTACTTGGATGTTTTTTGTGTTTCCTGCATGAATAAAAGTTTTTTTTTTTAAAGAACTAAACACTGTTGATATCAAAAGTCAGAGTGACTCTTGCAAAAGTGAGCAGCTGAAAGAAGAACAACTAATCTTCTGAGACGTGCTTGCATTTGCATGTAAATGTTGATGTTGAGGGACTTAAAAAAACAAAAAACATCTGGGTGCAATTATGTAATTTTTATTTATTTTTTTAATTTGGCTGCTCTCCTCTTCAGGGGTCATCACACTGAACTGAATTTACAGAACAGATATGGAAACAGTTTAACCCTGGATGCCGTTTCTGACACAGCCTGACTTTGAACTTGCAGACTGAGGATTACAAGACCACAACACTGCCCACTGAGCTTCCACATCCCCAGGATTGTACTACTGTATGTACTGATGTACGCAGCCATGAGAATTTGCAATGTTGGTGAAAGCAGTGAGGAATATTCATCAAGCCAATTCTAGTTGCCTCTTGTCACTTGCAGCTCCATTTATTCTCCCATTTCTCAACATCATGTTATGCTTCCACCCCTAAGTGGTTAACAGCCATCTAGCTGACTCTTAAATGGCCCAAAATGCCATTACTAAGGTTTTCTAGAGCCATCCCTTAGCCTTTTAATGACAGCTGCTTCCTCCATTAATTCTCAATCAATAATGCAAAAAAAAAAAAAAAAAACACTCAGAACGAAGTCCATCCTGCCACAGCTTTATTTTCTAATGCTCTTCGAAAGCTAATGAGTCAGGCTAATTGGTCCGTCAACATCATCACCACTCAGGAGTTTACCAGAGGAAATGGCTCCTTTTCTTTCTGCTTTAAAGAGCTTTAAAGAACAACTAGTTTCCAGTGAATGACCTGCAACACTTTTGTTACTTCAGTGTTTTAAAATCGCTGTTGCAAAATGTGAGGCTATTTGGACACGAAAAGGGACACAGTTGGTGACTAAAAAACATTCGGCGTGAAATATTTGTCTGTAATAGTTTTCCCTTTTGTCAAAATCATTAGTAAAAATGGGTTTGTGAAGTAACAAATTATTAAATATTAGTCATCATTATGGGTGGCACAGTTGGATCTGCTGCCTCTCGGCAAGAAGGTTGCCGGTTCAAATCCCGGTCGTGGACCATTCTGGGTGGAGTTTGCAAGTTCTCTCCATGCACGTATGGGTTTTCTCCAGGTACTCCTGTTTCCTCCCACAGACCAAAACATGCATGTTAGACTGACTGGTAACTCTAAATTGTCCTTAGGAGAGAGAGTGAATGGTTGTATGTCCCTGTGATGGACTGGAGACCTGTCTAGGGTGTCCCTGTGATGGACTGGAGACCTGTCCAGGGTGTCCCTGTGATGGACTGGAGACCTGTCCAGGGTGTCCCCCTCCTCTCACACAATGATGGTTGGATATGAGCACCAGTGAACCCCGTGACCTGAAAAGGAAGAAGCGGGTAAAGACAATGGATGGATTATCATCGACTTTCTTTAACCAGATAAAAATGCATTATGAAGATCTTATTTCCAGAGGTGCCTAGCCAAGAGGTCAGACATTATAAAAAAATATCTAAACAAGTGAAAATATAAGACAAAACACAGTTATTCTACTCACATATGTTTTTTGTAATAAATGTGCATGGGCATGCCAAAAAAATTAAATTAAACGTGACTTAAAACAAAGACAATATCTAAAAAACAAGCAATAGTTAAAAACACCAGTAGTAATAAAAGCATTAGCAATGAGTATAAACAGCTAAAGTTCAAAGGTTGTTCCCTGATAAGATTCAATAAAAAGTTTCTATAGTTCTACTGATAACAGACCAAGCACGTTAAAATGAATAAAAACATATTTTCTATCCAGTAAGGCAATAATAACTGTTTGTACATTTCTCAAGCTCTGATTTTTGAGGATGATTATCAACTTAATTATGGACAATTTGTTCAGATAATATAAATTACGAAAAGCAAAGGCACTAAACAACGACCTTAAGAGCCTGGAGAGGACGGTCATTTGGCAAGTTTATCCACCGAAGCCAGTATCGTACAGATCTGCAAACTTTGGAGATCGTTAGCTGATTTCCAAACTTGGTTGTACCAAATGCAGCCGTGCAGCTTGTTGGTTGCAAATGCTCAATCATTCAGTAATGCTGCAACTGAAAATGGGCTTAATTTCTCAAAATGTTGAATTTCCAACCAGTCTCCACAGTGGTGAGATACTGGTTTGATCTAGAAAAGACCCTGCTGAACTTTGATTTAGTTGGCGTTGTCCTATTCAGGATCACTGGGGGTCTGGACTCAAGCCTGTACCAACCGTCAACGGAGAAATGGGATACACCATGGAAACATTGCAACGCCCCCCCCCCCCCCCCCCCCCCCCCCCCCCCCCCCCACCCACCCC
>NC_056506.1:48914995-48926327 GCF_014905685.2 Nematolebias whitei | reverse complement strand
CCCAACCGCGGGAGACAGAATGGAACTGAATTACATTGGATAGTCCCCCCGCCCCCCCCCCCCCCCACACACACACACACACAGTCAGTTTAGAATCAGTAACTATTTTAGCAGGCATGTTTTTGAATAGTGGTAGGAAACTGGAGTATCGGAACAAACCCGCAAAGGCACAACTGAGATTCAACTCTATCTTCCTGTGGTGCCACACTGCTAACCACCACACCACTGTTTAGTCTCACTTACAATCCAGTTGGATCTTGGCCAACTTAAAACTGGTGTATGAGGTTTTTGCATGTCTCACCCAGAACTGCACTGCATGAGCTCCATTTATATGGAACTGAATTACATTGGATAGTCTCATTGCTTTTTGCCATGCCATAAATTATCCATGCTTGGCTTGTGGGGTAAATCTATGGATAAGATGCTGATTGGAAAAGGTTGGCTTGTTTTTTGAGTGGATGCGTATTAAAATGCATCAAACATCTTATTTTCAAAACCTATAGGCTATGGAACTACTGTGATGTTCAGTAAGTTACAAAACGCACTGAAGTTACAAAGCACCATTCTGTGCCATTCCTCCTTCCTGTTTCTCTCAAACGTGCAGCCGGTCTAAGCAGATGCCTGCTCCTCCTGAGCCTGGTTCTGCTGGAGGTTTCTTCAGGGAGTTTTTCCTTTCCACTGTTGCCTTTGTGTTTGCTCAGGATAGGAGACCGCAACGAAATGAAGATTCAACGCAATCTGCTAGCTTACCTCCTTAGATACCAACAGCTAATGTTACTAATTGGCTTTTTGTCTATGTGAACGTTTCTGTTCAGCGCCCTGAGGTGACTTCTGTTGTGACGTGCCGCTATATGAATAAACTGAATTGCACTGAATTGGTAGTGGCAACATCCAGGGTAGGGCTTGCATCTTCAAAGTCTATTATGACATCCTGATGCATGCTCATTAATCCAGATAGGTATCTTCTTTGTTCTTACCAGGTTCCAAACCTTTCTGAAGAAATCTTTTGGATACAAGGCAAAACGTTTCAACAACAAAGAACCCGTCCAGAGGACACGACTCCACCTTATTAGATCTATTATAACATGTGCACAATGATGCCGCTCAATACCAGTGTCTTAGAGGTATTTTGCTAATATAATTCACCTCATTTAGCAAAACAAACCACAGGGCATTTACTTGATGCTCAACATGATACACGTGGGAGTGCAGCAGTTATGAGAAATCAACTGTTGTTGTTGTTGGAAACTGCACTCACTGTATAATACATAAATTTCCACTGTAATCTCATTCTTCTCCAACCCCCCAGCCCTCAGTGGTCAGCGAGGGGCCTTCCCCATATCCAATATCTTGTAAAAATGTGCGTGTTGATGGATTATCTATATATCACACCGTATGCATTACAGCTGTGTGATTGGTGGAATGTAATCATCCCGATCATCTCAAACAAATAGGCTACCAGTGGATCAATACTGGTATACGCAAAGGCCAGAGTAGTGTTCTTCTTCATGGATTTTGTAATCAGCTCCTCAATTACCTGTGGCTGCTCCGTGTTTTTCAGTTAAGACTGAGAGCATGAGGTGGTTAAATGGTTGTAGTATCGAATGCGTTTTAAATAAATGCCCAAATGACCTAATTTGATGGAAGGACAGTTTTCTGGAATCGGCAGGAGATTTGTAGAAAGCAGTAACCAAAAGGTCACATGACTTGCAACTATAAAACAATGAGCTGAAGTCAGTTCAGTGTGAACAACAATTCAAAAAGAGGAAGTAAAGGACTTGGATGCTTTGTGCAATACATTCCTTTAATGCAAAATGTCTTTAAAGTAATGTTGACAGCAGCTGATAAGTGAATGGATGAGGAAAACTAATTGTTATGATCTTCTCTTATTTATTTATTCTGCGTTTATAGTGTTGTTTTTTATTTTATTTTATTTAGATTATTCTTAATGGCCAAAATCCTTTTGACCAATTATTTTGGAGAATCTGAAAAGATAAATCAGATATTTTTAATTAGTTTTTTGCTTCTTTGTGGATTTTTAGACACCACTTGGATACTACCATCATGACTAGGACACCCTGAAAGATGAGATGATTTATCTCTAAGATCTTTCTGGTAAAATACAATAAAAAAATGAACAAATACAAAGTAGATAAATTAAATAGATAACTGTCTTTGTTCTTACTCCAAAAACCTGCTCCAATGTTGGGTTAAAATTCTGGAGAAGGTTTTATGTAAAATCTTCCTCTGCTGCTTGGCAGCTGTCACTGTCACAGTAAAAAAAAAAAAAAAAGTGCAGCTAGCCATAACTTTAGCCTGTCCAACTGTCTAACTATACCCGACTCTCTCTGAGTAACTTATTTTACTACATCCTGCCTACATCAACTCACATCCTGCGCACATTCAGGAGTTGTGCTTTTTAGGGTGAGACACTTTAACTTAGTTTTTATAAGTTCATTATGTTACATTTTTATAATTTGTTGTGCTCACAAACTTTGATCGGTTCTGTTAGCTTCCATAGTTGGACATCTTTAACAAACAGGATTTTCTTTTACTAAGTTAATGAATCAAAAATATATTGATCAATATTCTGCTTGGATTTAATTAGAATGTAATTAGACTCTTGAAAAAATACATAGAGTCTTAGTAACTGTACTGAAAGTGGACATGTTGACATTGTTTTTCAACCATGATCTCAGAAAACTTTTGTTTTGCTGTTAGATCCATCCATCCATCCATCCATCCATCTATCCATCCATCCATCATCTTCTGCTTATTCCCAAGTCAGGTCTCAGGGGCAGCAGCTTGACAAGGAGGCCCAAACAACATCTCTCCCCACAACCACCTCTTCCAGGAAGGACTCTCAGGCCATCTGAGAGATGTAGTCTCTCCAGTGTGTCCTGGGTCTCCCCCGGAGTCTCCTCCCAGTCGGACATGTCTGAAACACCTCTCTAGGGAGGTGCCCATGGAGCATTACCAGAAGCCTGAACCTCCTCAACTGGCTCCTCTTGGTGTGGAGGAGCAGCGGTTCTACTCTGAGTCTCTCCTGATAACTGAACTTCTCACCCCGTCTCTAAGGGAGAGTCCAGCTAGCCTGCAGAGGAAACTCGTTTCAACCTCCTGTATCCACGATCTCATTCTTACAGTCACTACTCAGAGTTCATGACCAGGGGTGACAGTAGGAACGTACATCGACCGGTAAACAGAGAGCTTTGCCTTACAGCTCAGCTCCCTCTTCACCACAACGGACCGGCACAGAGTCCACAATACTACAGAGGTTGAATCAATCCATCTGTCAATCTCACGCTCCATTCTTCTCTCGTGAACAAAACCCCGATATACTTGAACTCCTCCACTTGAGGCAGAACTTCACCCTCGACCCACCCTTTTCCGACTGAGGACCATGGCCTCAGATTTGGAGGAGCTGATCCTCATCCCAGCTGCTTCACACTCGTCTGTGAACCGCTCCAGTGAGAACTGGAGATCCAACGGGACCACATCATCTACAGATTGCCGGTGCCATAAAATAACAATAAACTGAATCAAATACACAAATAAATTGAAGTTCCATGTCGAACCTTGACTGTACTCATCAAAATGAACCTGATTTTGGACGTAAACACACACACACAAAAGAAAACAGAAAGTATGTTAGTGATGTATTTGTTGAACAAATGAGATGGAGCTGAGAGGTAAATCAAACAATCTGAACTGCAGGCGGAGGAGAGACAGAATGATGAGGGGGGGGATGACATTCAGTGATGAAGAACTTCAAGAGCTGCGAAAACAAGGTGAGCAGATTGGCCAGAACCTTCCGAGGATTATTTTTCTATACCTACAAGGTCCAGGGTTTTCTCTTGGTGTCTTGCAGAGACCAGTGAGCAGACTGGGAGCGGTAAACAGCTCAGTGATAATCTGATGAGTGACAGCTCCGCCCGCAGAGATTCTTCATGATACTCCCAACCTCTCACACACACCTAGACAAACAGACCGACACCAGAAATGAAAAGTAAACGAGGAAAAGACGGACCTTAAAATCTGCTGCAAATGTGAATATAAAGTGTAAATAAGCTTTTTAGATAAAGCTTGCTATCAGGCAAATTCAGTACAATGTCATATAAAATTAAATTTGGGGTCCATCAGGGATTTGAACACGATGAAAGAAATTTCATGTCTGTTTTTCTTACACAGCCGGTGTAAAGAAAAAAAAGAAAAGCATTTACGTCGACAGATGTGCTTCATTTCAGTTTAATTGAAGTCTGCCTCTCTGTGATTGGTCCCCTGCTGTTTGTGAATGGGAACACTGACTAAGAAATGTCATTCAAGTGCTCGACTCGAGCTCAGACTAAAGGTCCCATTATTGTCAAATGGCCTGCTGGTAATATCCCCGGGCACATTGCTCGGCAGAGGTCACCAAGTTAGTTCAGACAAAACCAGACCATTAGCTGTGTGCGTGCATGCTGCGTGAGCGAAAGCCTTCAAACAGTCGGAGATGTTTTCACAACATGCCATATGTATTTACAAACTCTTGTTGAAAATATGTTTTCATGCATTAAAAGAATCAACAGGCATAAATGTTCGTGAAATATTCCGCGTGTTTGGTTTTCCCACACTACTACAATTCCTGGTACTGGTATACATTTAGTAAAAAAAAAAAAAAAAAAAACTGTATTGACAATTCAAGTGTTTGCATTAAACCTAAAGGACAATATTAACTAAAAGACAAACGTTTTGGAAAAATGAAAAGTGGCATCTAGAAATGTTAACTCAATAACAAATAGACACATTGGTTTAATTTTGGACGCACTGGGTTGAAACTGGAGCTGAACATGGAAAGGTAAACAATGAAATTGATGGTATTGATTGAATTACTAGGATTTGCCTCAGGTGATTGAGAAAAAAGAAACAGTCAAGATGAATTTTAGGAAGGTGGTTGAAGCAAATCTTGAGAAAAATCTGAAGTTAAACCCAGGGCAACGTGACAAATGAAGAGAAAACAGTTAATACACTCAGAAACGGGTCTCTGTTTCTCACATTTGAGGAAATTTAACAAAATTCTGGTCTTCATTTTTTAAAAGTAAAATTCAGTTCAGTTTATTTCTATAGCACCAAGTCACAACAGACGTCATCTCAGGGCGCTGAACAGAAACATTCACCCATCCATCCATTATCTTTTACCCGCTTATTCCATTTTGGGTCACGCGGGTCGCTGGTGCCCATGTCCAGCAATCACTGTGCGAGGGGCGGGGTACACCCTAGACGGGTCGCAAGTCCATCACAGGGCCAGAAACATTCACATATATTATAAATGACATTAGTAAAGTTATCTAAGGAGTGGTACCAGCAGACGTGTTGAGCCTTCATTTCATTGCAGTCTCCCATCCTGAGCAAACACAAAGGCGACAGTGGAAAGGAAAAACTCCCTCATAACAGGAATAAACCCCCAACAGAACCAGGCTCAGGACAAGCGGCCATCTGCTTCGACCGGCTGGGTTTGAGAAGAACAGGAAGGAGGAACAGATACACAATGGCAGGTCCAGAATGGAGGAGAGCAGGATTTTCTCTTCGAGGAAAGATACAAATAATCAGAATCAGAATAAACTTTATTATCATTGCACCGAGATACAACGAGAATATGTACGTACAGTCGTCCGAAAGATGGGCGGAGTGCACGAAGCTGCGGCTAAAAATAATTAGCGCGGCCCTCTTATTTTTATTCAGAATAATATTTTGCTTAGATGAGAAAAGGGAAGAAAACATGAGGAGAGACGATATTAAAAAAAAGATCTCTCACACCGTGTCCTAGACAGGGCACAATTTGATGCATCAAAAAAACCTACCACAGCAAAGCAACATAAACAGATGTTATACATGAACATATAGGCGGTGAAAACATTGAATTTTTAAGGGAAAGTCGTAGCATAGTCCAGAGCCCCCCCTCCAGCCATTGTCCAGATAAGAGGTGACGTTCATCATCAGCTCAGTTGAGGTTCTGTCACATGTCCACGGCCTTGGGGAAGGGAGTGGTGAGGAGACAGACAAAGCATCTTTGTTTTTTTCTAAAAATGCCAGGAGGAGTTGAGATAAGTCCGGCATCAAGGCCACAGTTTGGGTCAGGCAGAACTCATGAATTGTTGTTTCTGCCCTTTAAAGTCTCGCTGGTATATATTCCTCTGATGGAACTCCAAAACAGCCGAATTGATCCTTTACACCAAAAGTCGAGCTCACACCTTCTCCAAGATTATTTCCCCTTCAGGTGTGTTGCTACAGAGCCCACAGTTCTGATAACAGCTGCTCCAGCTCCCTGCTGCAGCTCCACAAATTCAGTCTGAGCGCTGTCGAGCTTCAACATATCCACACAAATTTGTAGACAATCCTGAATTCACCAGCCCAACAGCAAAAAAAAAACAAAAAACATTTGTCATCATGAATCCAATTTGTTTCCGTCGATGTAAGAGAGTCCTCCTTACCCTGACTCCTGTCGGGAGAAGTTGATCAATTTTGTTGAGAGACCAGCTGAACCTTTGAAAAGAAAAACACATGTTAAGATAGAAGCAACTACAAATACAAATTATTCATTTGCATTCATTATACTATTTATTTGATTAAATGAGTTCAGTTTGTCATTCAGTAGGCTAAGCCTATAGCAGCATAACTAAGGGATAGCTCAGGAAACCCAAGCCGACCCTAACTAAAGGATTTATCAAAAAGGAAATCTTAATCCCAGTCTTAAAACTGGACAATGTGTCAGCCTCACGGACACAAACTGGAAGCTGTTTCCACAAGAGAGGAGCCTGAGAACTGAAGGATCTTCCTCCCATTCTGCTTTTGGAAACTCTAGAAACCACAAGTAAACCTGCAGTCTGAAAAAGACATTCACATTTCTTCCTGCTTAAGAGGCATTTACAAAGAAAAGAAGTAATTTATCAATGTTGACTTGCACCTGATGCACAAATACAACGTGCTGAACCAGGAAGTCAAACAGACTTCATGACTGGAAAGCCGTGCATCACTGGAGGTTGTGAGCTTGTGTGTCCTGTTTGGCTGATGGATACGAAAATCAGTTTCCAGTTGAACAGTTTACCTCAAACGGCAACAAAAAGAAAAATGGTTGTTGATTTGATTCCATGGATTCAAAAATATAAAAGTAGATTTAATGCCTGTCTGTGTTCGTACAACAAGCTTGTCTTCTGCAAAGAAACAAAATGATTTTAGATTGTTGTCAAATGTTTGTGTTGCTTACAGTTTATGTTTATCTTCTTTCAGCTGCTCCCTTCTGCAGGGCTCACCACAGCAACCTTAACAGATGTGGCTGCTGTTTTACGCTGGATGTCCTTCCTGCCACAACCAGACCGTAGCACCGACCACCGAGCTGCTGCAGCTCTTTACAGGTTATGAAGAAATCTTGGAATATTTTGAACCCCCCTTTAGGTTTTTGATGTCACAGTGCAGGGGTTGGTAAAAGCCGAAGAAGCTGTTGCATCATGTTTATGTTTCACCAGAAAATGAGAAAGGCATGAGTCAACAACAACATTCTTAGTTGATTTAGCTAATGCTCACAAAAACTTCTTCTCTGAGTCATGCAAATACAAAATATTTAAAATGTTTAGAAGTCTTGTCTTTGCGTTATGAATTGCGCAACTCTTTCAACCTAAGGCCTTGTTCACACAAAACAGTTTTCAAAACAATATGTTTATTTGTTGTTGTTTTTTTTTTTAAAAAGGCTCATGAAGACGGGACTGCTTTCACACCAAGTGCAAAATTAAATAAAAAGAAGAGGACGCCTTCTGGTTGAAAGCCTCTGGTCCTTATCCTCACAATGTTGCATTAGTCTGTCTACACATATTTTTTATGCTGGAATCCATGTTTTATTTTCATCTTTTATTATTATTATTATTTTGTTTTTGTAATTATTTAATAGCTCCTAAACTGGTGATTCTATGTGAAGGCAAGGCAGAAACAATAAGCTTTTGTGTAATCCCCAAAAAATGGCAGGCGCCTATTTTTCCCTTAAGAACCAACGTTTCAGCTGCTTCCTTTTTAGCTGTTGTCTCGACTTCTGCTTGATTATTTCAGCCAATGAGCCAAATAAAGGGTCAGAATGACACAGAACAGACTTGACCGGTGAGCCTGGTTCCAAAATAATGAAAAGTGCATGAACATTGTCTTTAGTTCGAATCTCACAGCTGTAATGTTTAACAGAATACTCAGAGATGAGGACTGAAGAGAACAGATACATGATACATTTATTTACAAGAGCTCAAAGTCAACAAAACGTGCACGGGGAGGAGCTGGAACCCCGAGGAGCAAGGAGGCGAGCTACTATATCTGGAGGAGTGATACTTGATGTTGCTTCTTTTTCTTACAAGGAGGACTGAAGTCAGTCCAGGAGACAGGTGATCCAGTGGTTCCAGAACAAGGAAGGAAGACGTCAGGTCAAGAGGTACAGGAGAGCTTGAGATCTTACAATGGAAATCCAGGACAGGTGGGTGACAGAGGTAATGTTGATAACACATAGGAACACAAAGTTTAATGAATAATAATAATAATGAATTTAATTTGTAACGCACTTTTCATTAACAAAAATCTCAAAGTGCTACAGAGTGCAACTAAAATCAATGATAAAATCAACTAAAATCTGTGATAAAATCAACTAAAATCAATGATAAAAGATAAAAAAAAGTTTACAAGTAAAGAGCCAGAAACCCAAAGACCATTAGGCAGGTAATGCACCAGTGCTGACTGGTTGTCCTCTGCAGCACCTTGTACTCCTGCAGCTCATCAAGGAGACGGTCCACTGCTGTGGCTGATTGGACCTCTCTTGTGGCTGCAGGAAGCTGGCAGAGGAGAACTCCCACAACACCTATCTGCATATGGTTTGCTTTTTTAATACCTGCATTCATTTGTCCTGTAGATTCTGGTGACGACTTTAAGTTGGCTTTAGATACACAATAGTCCCTCGTTTATTGCAGGGGATCCGTACCCTGAAGCCCAGCGATAGGTGAAAAACAACAAAGTAGGAATAGTAGTACAAGTTGTAAGTAGTATATATATATATATATATATATATATACACATATATATATATATACACATATATATATATATATGTATATAAGGCATTTTAAACCCTTCCCACACTCTTGCAATATTCTAAACAATGTTTCTAAACTCTAAACGCTCTAAAAGACACAGAATATCATAATCTTTGCTCCCTGCCTCCTCTGCTCTTTGCCACCTGCAAGCATTCTTGGCCACGCCCACTTCTCAACTTTGCATGCAGAACAGCTGATCAGCTGCAGCAGAAAGTTTACCTGCTGTGAGGGCTGCACAAAAGTGTAGCAGGTGCTAAATAATTTAAAATAATGCATTTTAAATAAAAATTCCATACCCATCGTGCGGCTCATCCATCAATCAGCCAGTTGTGTGTCATGTCCAATCTTATTTTGAAAAACCGCGATAGAGCGAGTCCATGATAAACGAACCGCGGTGTAGTGAGGGACTACTCTAGTTTGTTTTTTCATCAGGTGTTTCAAACCTGAACAGTTTTTTTTTCCCCAACTTAAAAAGATCAAAACATGAAAGTGGATGTTTTTCTCTTGGTTGACTCGTGAGTTGTTGTTTTTTTTCACCTTCCGTCAAATTCACTTCATTTCCATGCTACATTACAACTAACAATGTTGTAGCTGAGGTGAAAAGATCATTTGCATTCAGTTCCTTGAATGTCATTTTCAGTTAGGAATGGCGCTGTAACTCCATCCTACGCCGGGCTTCCTGTTCACAGGGAGTCATTTCTCTCCACTGTCGCCCACTGCTCCTTTCATGCTCAGACTGAACGACTCAGTCAAAGCAAAGATTGATGCAAACTGCTGATTTCTTTAGATGAAGAATATTTTAATAATTGATTTCTGTGATTTACTGAATCTTACAATCTTGTGTCATAATTCATCTGCTCCCTCTGGCGCCCTAGATAGCAGCTCTCTGCTCCACACAGAGGGCTGTGGTAGCTCGGTGGTCTGTGGTTGAGTCAGGAAGGACATCCGGCCTAAAAACAACTAAGTCTTCATGCGAGTTAGTTCAATGTGACGACTCCTGAGGAAGGGAGCAGCAAGAAGAAGAAGACAATGATGAAGAAGATTTTGATTTTTAACTAAACTTTATTTATACAATACGTTAACACAACAGTGTTACAAAATGTGATCAGAACAAGCTTAAAATAAAATATTTACACGAGGAGCTTGTTGTACTGTAGTTGTCCCTGATCAGAAATGGTGCATAAAACCTTCTTAAATCTCCACAATTTCACAAAGTTCTCCAGGTGTCCGGTGTCTCTGTGGAAGCAAAACTCCAACGCCAGCCTGGCCTTGACGCTGCACCTCCACAGAGCCACGGCATCAAGTTGGGGTCCAGCCTGCGGTTTGTCCCTGCAAGACAAGTAAACAGCCATTTTTGCTTCGGCCACTAAAAAGTTTAAAGTTTGGGATTTAAACTGTGTCTTTGCTGCGATGTACTCCATGGATAAAAACAGATTTGGTGAAAAGCGTGTCAAAAAGGCTAAAGATCCTCGTCATTAGATTAAACAGAGCCGTCAGCCGTGCACAGTTTGTAAAAACATGAAAAACACTCTGAGGCAAACTGCAAAAAGGACGCTCGTTTAAAACATCAGGATTGACCGACCAAAAAGAGTTTGTTGCGATTGCGCCGTGAAGGATCCTCCATTGAAGATCACCAGTCAGTTTTTTTTGTTGGAGGTTTGTAAAGAGTCCTCCACTGGGGCTTCTGACCTCCGAGCATGTCGTCCCACACGCTGACAGCTCTGTTGTGCAGAGTTCTCTTGTTCAGGATCTTAACCGAAGTCTTATAAGGTTCTTTTGGACCCATTCTGCACATCCACCTTTGGGTCTATGATGCGTAGCAGAGGACCATTGTCTTTCACAAAGTTAAAATCCATGTGGATGTCCGGAAAAGGGTCTTTTGTGTCAGACAGGCGATTCCCCGTGGGCCACAGCTGCAGGAGACGCTTCTCTCCAGCTGTCATCCTCTCCTTCACCAGGTCCAGGAAGTGCTGCACCAGACTGGCAGACCGGACCCCAAGCAACAAAACCACCTCTCGGACGTTGGCGAAGTTTGGTTCGGTCGTTTCCACCAACCGCCTCAGATCACCATCCCAGATTCGCACAGTGCCTTTGACAGACACGGCACCCAAGACCAAGAAGAAGACCAAGATGAAACCAAGATGAAGACCAAGAAGAAGACCAAGATGAAACCAAGAAGAAGACCAAGAAGAAGACCAAGATGAAGACCAAGATGAAGACCAAGATGAAGACCAAGA
>NC_056506.1:48908547-48914985 GCF_014905685.2 Nematolebias whitei | reverse complement strand
GAAGACCAAGATGAAGACCAAGATGAAGACCAAGATGAAGACCAAGAAGAAGACCAAGAAGAAGACCAAGATGAAGACCGAGATGAAGACCAAGATGAAGACCAAGAATAAGACCAAGAAGAAGACCAAGATGAAGACCGAGATGAAGACCAAGAAGAAGAAGAAGGCAAATAAGACAAAGAAGAAGACGATGAAGAGTTTGTGATCTAATGTGCATCTGAATGTATAAAGTTTGAATTCCGCTCTAATGGAATTGGTTTAATGAAAAGAGCACGATTTGAAATCACATGTCGATGTTTGACTTGGACCTGTTGACTTTTCTGTACCGTTTCCTGAAAAGTTCAATCTGGTCCTCCGGACATTCAAAAAGACTGAGGAAGTCTTTCGGATGAAAGACGAAACGTATCTACATTTTTTTGCTTCGTTTTGCTTTTTGAACTGAGCAAAGTTTCCACGATAAGTTCCTTCGCCAGCTCCAGTTCATCGCAGTAATGTGTGAATCTGTGTTGTAAATATCAATCCTCTGGACTGTTCTGGGGCTTGATGACCTGAAACAACCTCATTACACAAACACAACAAACGTGTCACTGCTGTTAATTGGCCTGTGGGCCCCACTGCCAAGAACTGGTTGAATCATCACACAAAAGTCAACCCTGATCCTCTCACTGGGTGCCCAGACCATAATAAAGCTCTTCTGATTAAGATTGATCACCCCTCCTGCCTACCAGAATGTGGTTTATTCCAATATTTTGCAGGCAGGCATGTCCCTCCCTCCTGCTAATCTCTTCAAACGTTTTCAGGCGAGTTGAAGCCGACTGCTATGAGTGATCAAGCCAAATTGCCAAAGAGGCCATTAATAGTTTATAAGGCCAACGCTGATGAAAGACAGGCAGGAGGAGAGGACTCGGAAAGCTAATTAAATCAGTGTTGGGGGGTCGCTGGTGTCCTGAGCTGGCATGGTGGGCCGTAAAGATTACCATTATCACTTTCATTACCCTAGGGTGATTGTTTGGAGGTGCAGCAGTGGGAGGGGGGCCATGAGGGGACACCTATCAGATTGCTTTGTTTTCCCTGATTACAAACCTCTGACAATTTCTATTATCATAACGTCACAGAGCAGGAGGTGACAAATTTTATTTCACAACAATAATTTTATGGTGTGCTTCACTTCCAGATTTATGGAGGCTGTGTTCCTGAAGCTCAGCTTGGACAGAACTTCTACAGGAAGTGGGGACGAATACTTCAAAGTGCAGTCGCCGCACAGAAAACTCCATAAAACTCGTTTCTCAGCGTGGACGCCTCATCTTGTGGTGTTTCCGTATACATTTGATCCAGTGGAGAGGAAACAGTTCAGTCACGAGAGACTACAGCGCAGAAATATACAGAACGATATTTGATTTTTCATAAGCTCATCATAACCAAGCCACATATATCATAAAAAAGCAACTGTTATTAAAGTTTGAAAATAAACATGAGGGTCGGATAATGTAAAACAACATATGTTCGCTCCCGCTTTAAACCTCACTTCTCACTTGCTGTTTGTCCAGCAAGGTAATAACTGGAACGACCTTGTTCCCATAGCAATCTGTTGTTCGTTATTGGAGACTGGTTTGGACCGAGTCTGGATCTGCTTTCTGCTGCCATGGAAGAGGTTCTGCCAGCCTGGGTGGATTCAGCACAGTCTGCTGCCACTGGGTCGGGTTTATGAACACGCACTAATGAGTGAGCGACTGTGCTGCCGCACGCTCGTTTCTCTAAATCCTGCAGACTGTCTGTGGAGGCAGCTCTGGATGCTGAGCATACATTCAGGGAAATAAAGCAGAGACATTATTTTTTTAATGAATTCTGGCTAATGAGAAGACATCAAAACATAATATTTTTTTCTAATTAAGATCTGTCATATTTATTATCTGTAGCCTGACAACAGCGACACAGACATCACTTTAAAGCTGTGAAGTCACAAAAATCACTTTATTTAAAGTTTCAAATCGACTGATGAAGCCCGACCGCATTCACCCCACATCCATTGTATCAGTATGTATTTTCTATCGCGGTTTTTCAAAATAAGATTGGGCATGACACACAATTGGCTGATTGATGGATGAGCCGCACGATCTGCATGGAATTTTTATTTAAAATAAATTACTTTAAATGATTTAGCACCTGCTGCACCCCTGTGCAGCCCATACTGCAGGATAAACTTCCTGCTGCAGCTGATCAGCTGTTCAACGTGCAAACCAGAGAAGTGGGCGTGGCCAAGAGCGCTTGCAGGTGGTGAAGAGCAGAGGAAGCAGGGAGCTGAAATGATGACATTATTTGCTCTTTTAGAGGATTTAGAGTTTAGAAACAAGAGGAAGGGTTTAAAACACCTTCACATATATATATACTAAAATAAACTAGTAATTACTACTTGTACTAATATCCCTACTTTGCGGTTTTTCACTTATCGTGGAACTTCAGGGTACGGATCCCCCCGTGATAAATGAGGGACTACTGTACTTGACTATATATTGTGTACTGAAGAAGAGCGTGTGTGTTGTTGAAGATGTTGCAACAAGTGAAAGAAATTATGACCATAAAAACAAGACAAGGCGTGTTTGATTCATGTTAAAAACTTTATTTTAAGTTTGAATTTCTAGCAGCTGAAACATATGTAAGGTCTATGAGTAGAAGTGAGAAACATTTCTACACTGAACGGAATTTGAAAGAACTGAAGGTCGAGCATTTCTTAAAGGGATGCATATTTTATGCCAGAGTTTCGAGCAAAAACTTTTTTTTTTCATCTTTAAAATGATAGTTTTAGCATTTTTGTTCAAATGTTGAAATTTAACAAGCTCTGTAAGTGCTTGATTATGTGTTGGAGATGAGTCCCAGTTACTACCACTCTGTCAATATCTGTAAAAATTACTGACTTATAACCATTTTGTTATTAGCCATGGCAGACATCTTGAATGAGTTTGACCCCAAATGTTAATATAGATATAAGTTAAATAGTTATGTTCTGATAGTTTCAATGAAATCCATCCATTGGTTTATGAAATATTTTGCTTACACAACAGTACACAAATAGTAGCCTTTGGCCAGTGGGCGGTTTGTGATAATAGCGATTGTGATTTGTAAACGAAAGCAGCAGAGTCAGAATTTCTCTTTATTAATTGTTTCCAGCTGAAGATCTGCTGTGATGCTGTAAGAAAATAAAAATATTAAAATGAGCTCATGTATGGACATGATCTTACCCAACGACTGTCTGAAGGGTCTGTCTGATGTCAGACTGGACTTCAGCTTGAAGCAAAAGTTATCAGTGTGCACAGTTCTGTTGTGCACACTGCACGATTAACAAAGATAAAGATCTTCTTGCTAAATGTGGTCCCAGTACAGGTTTAGGTGTGGATGCTGATCTGAACTGATCATAACTGAGTGACCACCATCATCATTTGATGTAAAACGATTCAAACAAAAGGTTTTCCGTCATTTACAGTTTTCACATTCTCCAGTATCAGCTGCATCCAAAGGAGTTATGTAACCCTTGTTTTCAGAGCTGACAGCTTTCTTTTTGGAACAACGATGTGTGTCAATCACTTGCAACTGCTCCACAATGTCTGCAGAAGCATCTTGCGCAGAAGTTCAAGTCAAATCCAGATCTGCAGACTTTTTCTTTCTTTGCTCATGTGACGTCTTATTGACGCTGCGAGTGCACCTCAAGTGATTTTGTCAGGTTTCTCTTTTTCTTTCTGGAATTACAAAAATCCTGGTGCAGCATTAGATTGTAGATACACATATGTGCACTTTAAAAGGTTTCCCTAGATTAGAATATTTAGCTTAATTTTAATCTACCTCTGCCCTGGTGTCTTCATCTGGCTTAATCTCCAAAACATCTTGTTTCTCGTCACAAAACAATGGACGAGTGACTTTTTAAAATCACTTTCAGGATCTCCTAACGATCTTTACATTTGCTATTTGGATTTCAGGGTTGTCAATTACAGTATATTTAAATTATTCAATAAATTACAACAACTCTGTCATTTGTTAGTCTTCAGCATTAAGGTTTAGTTGTGGAGTAATCTTACGTTAAAGTTGAAGAAAGACCATGGTTTTAAAAAAAAGTTCTAATAGTTTTAGTTTTTGACCGTTTAACCAGAGCACGTCCCCATAAAGTGGTGAAAAAGTAATTTATTTAAACAAATTTTGGGAAAGTTGCACAAGATTTATGCCACCTCATGGTAAACACCATCATAGTTGGATGTTTCTGTGTTTTGTGGATCAGGTTTCTGTGAGATTGGCCTTTAATGGTGTATCTGTAAATATTTGTTCTGGTGCTGAACTGTTGTACTGCCAAACTCCGTAATGGATAAACCAACCATCCAGGCCCCGGGAGGTTAAAGGAAAACACTTATTTTACAGTGTGGTGTCTCCATCTTTGAAACAAACGAGTGATTTGTGAATTTTATGTATGTTTCTGTTGCTCTATAACGTTCGTGCATATAAATTAAAGGTATTCATGGCAGTGTCATAAAGAATGCTAAAAGAAGTAAAAATACAGTTAGAAAAAAATCCACACATTTTGATCTGCATAGTGAAAGTTAATAAAACAATTAATTCAAACATTTGTAAGTAATAGTTGTGCCAACACCACATGTGTCTGTGGATCTACAGAAACTGCCGGACGGACTGAAAATATGTCAAGAATGGGGAGGAGCTGTTTGGATGGAAAAGTTTGACAATTATGAAATACAGCTAGATATCAACACCCGTCTCTTTTATCAAAATATGCAGAGAAATCCCTTTGTTTACATTTAGTGGATGCCCACATATTAGAATTGCATATTAAAGTTTGCTGATGACCCTGTCATCCTTCTCAGCAGTGAAGATCCAGACTGTGGTCGGGGACGTCACTGAACGATGAGTCTTCCTTTTTTAAAGTTAAATGTTTCTAAGACAAAGGAGCTGGTCTTTGATTTCAGAAAAGACTCTTCAGTTGCAGCTCCTGTGGTCACTAATGGTGAAGATGTTGAGGTGGTGCATCAATATAAACATCTGGAAACTGTTATTGATGACAAACTGACCTTTGACCCCCATGCAAACTCACTTTGTAAGAAGGTCCACCAAGAATGTATTTTTATCAGAAGTTCTGTGGTTTTAATGTTGATTCTATTTTTATGAGAATGTATTGTCTCTTAGCTTTCACCTTCATCTGTTGGTTTAGACTTTTAACATAAAAAAAAACAGTAACAAACTTGGGAATTGTCAGCATGTGCAGCAAAACTGATGACATTGCCCTCCAGAACCTCACAGCCCTCCAGAACCTCACAGCCCTCCAGAACCTCACTGTCCAACAGAACCTCACTGTCCAACAGAACCTCACTGTCCAACAGAACCTCACTGTCCTACACAAAGTGAGGTCAGTAAACAAAGTCAGGCTGATTCTGGCAGATCCTGTTCATCACTCCATGGTGAGTTCAGGTTACTTCCATGTGGACGCAGGTATCTGCAGCCCAGATGTAGAACAGACAGACTGAAACTATTTATCTCTGTAGCAATCAGTCTTCTCAACTAACTCTGATGATTTCTGTTGTTTTAATGTCTCAATGTCTTGTGCACTATGAATGAATGTATATACTGACTATAATACTGACTGTGAAACAAATTGTGCCTCGGGGAAAGATACTTCAACTTGAACAAACACCAAATGTTCTACATGACATAGTTCACAATAATCTTATATGTGCACCATGACCCCCCACGGCTCGAAAAGGAAGAAGCGGGTAAAGATCTTTACATTTATACAGTATATTGGAGTTGAACGACTACATATTTTTAAATGTCGACTTCAACATGATAAGTCTACGTGACGTCATCGGACATCAAGACGCTACTCACAAAAAAAGTAATTTATTATTTACATAAAAAGAACAACAATACATCGGATTATACAGTATATTTATGCTCCTATCGTTTATCGTGCTGCAAATAAGTCACAGGAAAACCAAAACTATTATTAAGCTTCAAAAGTTAGTTTTATTTTATTCAATCCACTAAATAAAACAAACCACCACAGCTGTGCTGGATTCTCCACCGGTGGTGGTGCTCCCCCCTGTTTTTATTTTCAATTTATTTAGTGGATTAAATAAAAATTAAAACTAAAAACTATCCACCACTGCGCAAGGTGCTCGGTGCACACCAGCGATAGTGCACGGTGGTGGATTCCACCATGGATTAAATAAAATAAAACTAAAAACGACGGGGTGAGCGGAAGACCTGGCCTGCTCCTCGCCTTCCATCTGCTTGAAGAATCAGTTTTGTAGCCAGCGGCCCAGCGCTGAGCACGGGACACAATCACTGACTGAGACTAGTCGACATGAAATTTTAAAACTCGCGAGATGGCTTAGAATCGACTAGTCAACTAGTCAACTAGTCAACTAGGCTCTTCAACCCCTATTA
>NC_056506.1:48876070-48908147 GCF_014905685.2 Nematolebias whitei | reverse complement strand
TATATATATATGTGTGTGTGTGTGTGTGTGTGTGTGTGTGTGTGTAGCGTCTATAGCCAACTGTCTGCTGAATGCATGCCTTTACACATCTGTTTGCTCAAACCCTTGCAACATATGGAAACATAGGATGGGTGGAGGCTTGCTTTAGGACGTGACTGTGCTCCAGTATCTACAGCTCTACTCCCACATTCAAAATGTTTCTTAAAAATTGTACAATATTTGCCTGAGATGATTGGACGACGGGGATGGGGGGTTCACTTTGTCTTGTGTGCATTTTTTTCCCACTGATACACGGTACAGAGGAAATGAGTTTCATTGCTGTGAGACAAGAGCAACAGGAATGGGGGTGGGGGTGGGGGGAGAGAGAGATTGAGCTGGTTTTCATTTAGCCCTCTTTATGAGTCAGGACAAAGCTAGCCGGGTCAGAGAGGAGCTGCGTGTAAAGAGAAGAGGGAGTTCACTTGTCTGGTTGATGTATGACAAATGCACATAGGAGATGCAGACAGAGGGGAATTGGATTCTTCCCTTCTCTGCAATGACTTCTTTTTCTTCGTCTTTTCTTTCCTCCCTCCAGGCAGTGAGGTTATAGATTTGGACAGGTGTGAATAGTGATGATGAATAGTAATGTTTGTTAGCTTGAATGGGGAGCTAAGATGAATAGAGCGAGCACTGACTTTAGATTATGAAGGTCTGGTCATCCCTGTGGGAGTTTATGGGGATGTTATCTGGTGTAAACGGTAAAATAAATGACAAACAGATGCACAGTGTTGTAGTTGAGAGATTGTTAAATTTCACACACAACGTGGAAAAATGTAAACATGCATATTAAAGCATTATGTGGAAAAGCTGACAAAATACTGAGGTTCAAAAGCTTGTGAGCAGACAGAGCGAACAGGTAGGAACTTTGAAAATATACATGCAGAGGTAAACAAACGGCATAAAATGTGCTTGCACTTGTGTGGGCACCTGGAAATATAAAATATGCATTTTACTTTTAACTTATCGTACAAAAAATTGAAGACCTTTTTATTTAGGATTTATTAAAAGCAGCTGCAGCTTCCATGTTGCCTTTAAAGGCCACTGACACACGCCTGTAAAATCTCTGAGCAGAAAATCCTGCAAAAGCGACTAATATCAGAAACGTTTGCTTTGGAGCAAAACACATTCTTGTTTGACTCGTCGTTTTGAAGAAGTTCTCCTCAAGCTGCACCAGATGGTGACCAAAACAAAATCTGGGTAACTTTCCACCAACTGATGCTGTGTTTACTGCCAGGTCAGATTTATCTGAACCTGTTTTCTCAAATCTACAGGAAAATCCTCTCAACCTAAGACACATAATCTTGCTCCTGCTTTTTGTTTTGTAATGTCATATCTGAACCAAGATTCAAAATAAAAGATTACTCAAGGTGCTTTTCTTTGCTGTTGCCCTATTTCTGAAAGTTGCAGTCAGTACATCCATTTAGCTATCCAACTTCTGTTTCAGCCAAGAAACTAGTCCCTGTCATCAGTGAGAGGTGAAGGACACCGTGGGCAGGTCACAAGTTCATCACAGGGCCACATGTGGAAGGGAAAGTTTTTGTGTATTGTCGTGATTGTTTGTGATTATCAAGCTTTAGATCGGCGTCCTTATTGATCACCAGGTCGATATGGTGACGCTGCATGTTGGACCAAGCTGAAACTTTGCAGACTTGTAGATTCCTGTGTGAATTGAGGAAGTTTCTCAAATGCAAAATATTTTTTTTAACCAACAAGAAAAACCTTCTGTCGCTTTAAAAAAAACAAAAAAAAACAACTTTTTTTTCAACTTCTAAGATGATGTAAGTACGTCGATGACTTCTCTCTCAATACTTTGTGTTTTTTTTATTATTGTGGACATCATTACCCAACATTTGAAATAAAATTGGCCTTGGTGTTAACTGCAGAATGCTGCTTTTGCACAGAAACTCTAATTATTACAGTTATTTCACGAAGCACAAGCGCATCTCAGATTAGTTACATCTGGTCATGAGGACTGGCTGGAGTCACTTTTATTGCAGTTTTTTTTATTATTATTCTATTTAAAAATAATGCTAATGAAGAAATCTGTCATTCTGTGATTTCAACCGCAGCGTGAGACATGTTGGACTTTTTTTGTTTTCTTTTTGCTTTGTTTTATGTTGCAATTTTTTTATGTTCTTTATTCAGTCTATTTCTGAGCATTGTTCTAATCTTTGTTTATTAATCAATCAATCAACCTTTATTTAGACAGGTAAATCCCATTGAGCCTCGAGGACTCATTTACAAGAGAGACCTGATTTAACAAAGAAAGATGACAACAATGGACAGCAGCAACAACAATAAACAGTTATAAAAAGTCATACTGCAGTTTTTTTTTTTTTTTTTTTTTTTACAAATAGGATGGCTAAAAGGAAAAGGTAACAAAAACAAACAAAAAAAAACGAGAAAAAAAAAACCCAGCTAGATTCCAAGACAAATGTAGAAAACTAAAAACAGGAACATGTCAGCATTGGACCCTGCCATGTGTCCAACAGATTCTTAAAGACACTTAGAGAGGTCAAGGTCGAGACTGGACTATCTGTGGACCTGGCCGTGCTTACTAACAGCAAATTAAAAACTAATGATTTGATATTTAAATTGAATATATTCCATTTGGAATAAACAATTAATGAACCAAATAGTGGGGGACGCAGAGGTTAGAGGAGGTGGGCCTGTGATCGGAGGTTGCTAGTTTGATCCCCTGAATCAACAAAATCAAAATGTGTTTAGGAAAGGTGAAGCACTCACACCTGGGAAAGGTGAAGCACCCACACCTGCCTCCACCCTCATTTATTCCACTCTTGGCTCTTGAGCAAGGCCCTTAACCCTGCCCCCCCCCATCTGGTCCCCCGGGTGCCCTAGATGGCAGCTCTCTGTTCCACACAGAGGGCTGTGGTAGCTCGGTGGTCTGTGGTTGTGTCAGGCAGGGCCTCCAGCATTAAAACAATCGCAAAATCTTCATTCAAGATAGTTCACTGTG
This sequence comes from Nematolebias whitei, assembly GCF_014905685.2. Lineage (NCBI taxonomy): Eukaryota > Metazoa > Chordata > Actinopteri > Cyprinodontiformes > Rivulidae > Nematolebias > Nematolebias whitei. The sequence continues at coordinate 48,905,131 of NC_056506.1, read as the reverse complement.
GCGACCCCTGAGGGGGGAAAAGAAATCCAAATAAACAGAACACATTACATTTTTTCTTCTTCTAACAATCTTTTTCCAAACACATACTGAGCTAATGCAATATTAAATTCATGGGAAGCACAGTTAAATGTGATATTTGCAAAGTTATATTTGTCAAATTATGTTTTTCTGTTATTGTTTGAGTTCCTTGAGTTTATTTTTTAGTCTTTTTTGTGGGTTGTTTTATTATTTCTGTTCTCTAGGATTCTTGTGGTTCTTCTGCTCTCTCTGTGCCTTTTGCCAGTTCTCATTTTCACCCTCAGCTTCCTCAGTTGTTCCTTTGTCAGCTACTTTCAGCTGCACTCACTTCCTAATCGCCCAGGTGCTTCCATTTTCCCTATCACCTCTGCTCTATATAATCAGTCTGTTTAACTACTCATGAGTTCTGCATTGTAATGGTCCTCCATATATCTCGGTCCTCCTGTTGCTTATCTGTGTCCTCCTGCATTTGCACGTGTTGCTGCCATGCCACGGTTTTGATATTTTGTTATTAAACAAGGTTTTACCTAGAGTTCCCCGAGTCAGGGTTCAATCCTCCTGTGAGATAGATAAATGGATGGATGAATGGATGGATGGATGGATGGATGCCTTAATCCAAGGGGGGCATCCAGTAAGAGAATAAAGATCAGTTTGCATCTCTTAAAATAAGCTTATCAAATATTGAAATTGATATTGACAGACAGAACCATAGAAAATTATCATTGTTTAAGGTAAAATTTATTACACTGAATCTGTTAATTTAAATTAAGACTTTAAACCACCATTTCCTTCATCTAGTGCTTATTCGTCGTTGAGTCGCAGAAGCAATAGGTCCAGGAGGGCAATCCAGACATCCCTTTTGAGCTAGTTCTGGGAGACCCCAAGGAGTTCCCAGGCCAGAGAAGATACACAATGCGGCAAGTGTATTTTGGGTCTTCCTTGGGGTCTCCTACCAGTGAGATGTGTCCGGAATACCTCTAAAGGGAGGCAGATGCCTCAGATGCCTGAACTACATTAAATTACTCCATTTAATGTAGTTCAGACATTTGACTCCACTCCGATGCAGAGGGACAGTGGCTGTACTCCAAGATCCCACCAGATGCCAGCGCTCCTCACCCTATCTCTTATGTTGAGCCCAACCACCCTGCAAAAGAAGCTCATTTCAGCCGCTTGTATCCGGGATCTTGTTCTTTCGGTCATGATCCAAACCTCATTTCCATAGGTGAGGGTTGGAATGTAGACAGACCAATACATCAAGAGATTTGCCTTTTGACTCAGCTCTTTCTTCACCACAACTGACCAAAGCAATGACATCATTACTGAGGATGAGGTAGCAAACTCTCAATCCACCTCCTGCTTCATACTACCATAATTCGTGAACAAGACACCCAGATACATGAACTTCTCCACCTGAGGCAAAGTCTCCCCCTCGATCTGAAGGGGGCATTCTACCTGTTTCTGGATGAGAACAATGGCCTCAGACTTAGAGGAACTGACTCTCATTCCAGCCAATTCACACTTGACTGCAAACTTCCCCAGTACATGGTCAAGGCCTTGACCTTAAGATGCTAGCAGAACTACATAATCTGCATAAAGCAAAGATGAGACCTGAGGTTCCTAAATCAGACACCCACCTTTCCATGATTGCGCCTTGAGATCCTGTCTATGAACATCACAAACACGATCCGAGACTGAGAACAAGCTTGACTTTGTACTAAAAATGCAAATGCAGATCCTGCTTTGGTTCTAGAGGGACTGGATAGCCCTTAAATTCAATCCAGGTGTCCCATACTCCTGCAGCAGCCCACACAGAATGTCCAAAGGAACATGGCCTAAGTTTTCTCCAGATCCACAAAACACATGTAGACTGGAGAAACAAATTCGCATGACCCCTTAGCAACTCCGCAAGGATGACAATCTGGTTCACTGTTCCACAACGAGGACTGAAGCTACACTGCCCATCCTGAATCTGAGGTTCAACAATCAGTCAAAATGTCATTTTCAACATCCTGGAGTAAATTGCCTGGGGAGGGGGAGAAGTGTGATCCCACCATAGTTGGAACACACTCTCCAGTCCCCATTGTCTGCCACTCTACAGGCATTGTCCCAGTCCTCCATATGACATTGAAAAGATGTGTCAACCATAACAGCCCCACAATATCGAGAGCCTTCAGCATCTTGTTGCGAATCTGGTCCAAGATGTGCAGGTCCCTGTTGTAAATGAGTCCTTGTGGTTCATTGAGAATAGCATGTATAAGTAAAGGTTAAATGAATGAAAAAATCCCATCCACTCCATCACCCTACCACAGAGGAGCTTTTTGACCTTTGTTATGGCAATGCAATTGTCTTCTTCCAAGTCCTCTGACTCTGCCTCCTCAAAATTGGACATGGTGGGTGGATTAAGAAGTTCCTCAAAATGCTCCTTCCACAGCTCAATAATATTCTTTGTCCAGTTCAGCAGCTCCCCACCCAAACAAAGCATAGCTTGAGATGGAGTCCATTTTCCTTTTTTGAGTTGCTGAAGGGTTTGCCAGAACTTCCTGTAGGTCAACCAAATATCCTTCTCCATGTCCTCCCCAAATTCTTGCCATGCTCGAGTTTTTGCATGTGCAGCCATTGAAACTGTAGTCTTTTTGGCCACCCTATACCTGTAAGCTTTTTCAAGATTCCTCCAAGACAACAAAGTCCCTAAGGCCTCTTTTTTCAGCTTGTTGACCTCTATCACCACTGGTGTCCACCACAGAGTCCCTTGGTTGCCTCCCCAACAGACACCATTGACCTTCAGGTCACAACTCCTGAAAGCCACATTTACAATAGAGGCCCTGAACATGGCTCATTTGGATTCTATGTCCTCAATTTCCCCTGGGACATGTGAAAAACTCTCCCAGAAGTGAGTTTAAATGCACACAGACTGAGGACTCCACCCCATGTTCCCAGTTCACCCTCACTATGTGTCTGGGTTTACCAGGTCTGTGTGGAAGTTTCCCCCACCAGTGAATCCAATTCACCATTTGGTTGTGATCAGTTGACAACTCTGCCACTCTCTTCACCCAAGCATCCACAACATAGTGTCACAGGTTTGATGATACGATTACAAAATGATCATCAACCTTTGGTCCAAGGTGGCCTGGTACCAAGTACATTTATGAACCACACTATGCTCAAACATGATGTTTGTTATGGACAACCCATGCCTGTCATAGAAGTCCAATAATTGAACACTTTTGGATTCTGATCAGAGCTGTTCTTCCCAATCATCCTCTTCCAGATGACTCTGTCATTGCCCACATGGACATTGAATTCACCCAGTAAGATTAGGGAATCCTCAGATGGCACCCCTTCCAGAACACCATCTGGAGACTCTTAAAAGGCTGTGTAGTCTGAACTGACATTTAGTGCATAAGCACATACAATAGTCAGAACCTTCCCTGCGACCTGAAGCTGTAGAGACCAACCCTCTCATTCACTGGGGAAAACTCATACACTGAGGCCTTCAGCCAGAGGCTTGTGAGTATCCCCCCACCCTCCTGATACCCCTCTCCCTGGGCAACTCAAGAGTAGGAAAGAGTCCAGCCTCTATCCAGGAGTTGGGTTCCAGAGCCCAAGCTGTGCATAGAGGCAAGCCCAACTATATCTAGTTGGTACCTCTCAATCTCACACACAAGATCCAGCTCTTTACCTGACAGTGAGGTGATGTTCCACATCCCTAGAGCTAGTCTATGCCACCAGGAAATGGCATGGTCAGGGACCCTCCCTCACCTGCCACCCAGCATGCACAGAACCGGCCCTTGAGGTACCTTCTCACAGGTAGTGGGTCCATGTGGAAGTGGTTTCCTGCTATATCTTTGGGCTTGGCTCAGCCGAGCCCCAGGAGCCAAGGCTCAACCACCATGTACTCCAGACAATCTCCCCTCCCCAGACCTGGCTTCAGGGAGGTGCCTGGGTTTCACTTTTCTAGGTTGGGTTTCCAGATGTAATTGTTGTTTTTCATCAAGGTTTTGAATCACTCTTAGTCTGACCCCACCCTTGAAACCTGGTTGCCATGGAAGAACCTATCAGGGCCTTATGTCCCCCAATAACCTAGCCCCCAGGATCAGATGGGTACTCAAACCATTATGCTTAGCTGGTGATTCTGCAGAGGGGACCCTTTCCTTCATTATCTTTTTTTTCTGTCTGTTCTTTTGAGTGTTATGTTCTAAATGTTAATTCATACTGTAATGTGAGCATAATCAGACTTACAAAGGGTATAATGCCATAAATATCATGACAATATTGCTTTAATGTTACAAATTATCTCCTAAAAATATCTGTCATCTGTTGTATTTTAGTGGTGGCAAAATGTAATTAGCAGACCTCCATCATGGCAGGTCTAATTCAAACCACTCAAGGTCAGAATGGGGCACGGTCTGTTTATCTCCAGCTGATGAAGAACTAGATGTCCTGGTTGAAATGATGTGTCCCTCACCACCAAAGCATCCCAGAACCCTGCTGTCAACCTTTAACCTCCAACATTAGAGTTCGCCAACATCTGGTGGGGGGCACCCCACTATTGCTGCTGCCTGTAAACATAGGGGCGGGGGGAGAGCTGGCAGGTGGTGGAATTGGGCCTTTTAATTCTCACCTCAGCAGAAAAAGCATTGGCTTTGAAGCTGATATTCAAAGAGCCAGCACTGTTTATTCATGATTGGTGGCGGCTACAGTCCAAGAGAGCCAGGAAGTCGTAAAATACAACGTTCAAACTTTTACTAAGATGAAGGGAACACAGGAGATTTTACAAATTATCAATTTAATGTAATGCATGCCTTTAAGATTTGCATGAATACTTTAATTTTTTTGGGGAAAGCAATGAAATAAAAACAATGAGGGACACAATTAAAAAAAAATACTTGAATAAATACGATGCGTTACAGTTTTAGAGATTTATGAAATATGACTTTATTGCAAAGAGAGTAAACATGTCTTTGAAACAATAGTCTCTAAATTTTGCCAGTTAAACCACTGAAGTGAAGATTCAAAGAGAAGTTAGAAGCAAAATGTCGCTTTTTACTTCAAGGCTGTAAAATCGATTTTTATAGGTTTTATCAATAAAAAGCACACAAAACAAAACAAACACAATAAGAGAAATACAAAATATAACAAAGAAATAAACAAAAATCACAGTGGAAAATAATAAAACAGAAAGCTGCATTAAAAAGTCTTTCTAACCGAAAGCTTTTCTAAATAAAGAAAAACAAAAGTTTTTATTCTCAAGGACAACACTGCATGTGCAGGCAGCCCACGTGTCCTGATGGTGCTTCTCTCCTGACATTGATTCAACGAAGTGGAAGCTGAGGCGTGTTTTTGCAGCAGGAGAGAAGAAAAATGATGTTTGTCCAGAAAGTCACTCTGTTTATCAGATGATGTGAATAAAACAACATAAATAATCTGAAAAAATATCTGATTCTTTGCATGTTCACCACACTGATAGGTTTGTTTAATGCCTATGTGTCTGATTAAATCAATCATTTAATCATTCTATCATCAATGAATCAACCGACTCATTGCTCCAGTGTTCAGTCAATCAGTCAAACATGATTTACAAGCACATTTGTGTGTATGTGTGTGTTAATGAAATAATGTGACAATTAAAAATTCAAACTAAAATTATAATAAAACTGAAACACTAAAAAGCAGATCAACTTTAATGTATTTTGAAAATAAAATAAAAGTCACTCTGAACAGGTGAGTTAAGTTTGAGGAAGAGACTGAGGACAGATGAGTGTCCTCAGCTGTCCTCAGGAAAGCCACAGCCCCTCTGCCCCCCCTCACCTGTAAGGATACCCCTATCACCACTGCAAATTCTTATCGGTTCCTCGGCACCACCATCACCCAGGACCTCAAGTGGGAGCCAACCATCAGCTCCCTCATCAAGAAGGCCCAGCAGAGACTGTACTTCCTGCGACAGCTGAAGAAGGCCAAGCTGCCGGCCAAGCTGATGGTGCAGTTCTACACGGCCATCATGGAGTCCATCCTCAGCTCCTCCATCACGGTGTGGTACGCCGGGGCCACTGCCAGGGACAGACTGAGACTGCAGCGCGTTGTGCGCTCAGCTGAGAAGGTGATCGGCTGCAGCCTTCCATCCCTCCACGACCTGTACGTCTCCAGGACTGTGATGTGAGCAGGTCGGATCACAGCTGACCCTGCTCACCCTGCACACGGACTGTTCGAACCACTCCCCTCAGGCAGGAGGCTTCGGTCCATTCGGACCAGAACCTCCCGCCATAAGAACAGTTTCTTCCCCTCTGCTGTTGGACTCCTGAACACTCATAATGCTACCTCATAATGTCTGCTTTGGTCACATTACATCTGTATTATAACTGAATACTCCATCTGTACTGTTTTCAAAGCTTTTTTATTGTTTTCTATTGTATGGGTGTACATATGGTTATGTTATGGTTTTAATTTTACTTTATTTGTGGGTGTACACAGGCTTATGTCTTATGTAATGTTCTCATTTTTACTTAATTTTTACTTTATTTTTACTTTATTTTACTTTACTACTATTCGCACCTTATGTCGAAGCAAATTCCTAGTTTGTGAACCTCGTTCATTGACATGGCGATAATAAACTGATTCTGATTCTGATTCTGATTCTGATTAAAATCGGTAAAAAGAACCATAACATGTTTAAATGTACAAACATACAATGCACAGACTTAAAAAAAAGAAGTTTGACAAAACTATAAATACTTGATGAACTGAGCTCCAATGATGTTCCATTGTTGCGCATATATGGTATTGTCAAAATTTAAACCTATTTACTACACGGGTCTTCTGCTTCTTTTAAAACATCATAAAGAGGTAATTGTTCAAAAATGCTCAAAGCCTCAGGAAGTCCTCACACAAAAGGAAAACATATTTAGAGATTTAAGCGGGAGCTTTCCAGCATTTCTTAGGCCAAAGTGCAAATTCCTACAACATCCAATCTGTCCATAAACAGCCATGACGTATCTTTGAGTCAGACGTGAGCTCCTCCCTGTGGATAAGATTGTCAGACAAACACCTCAGACGTTACATTCTGTTTTGTTGGCCGACAGCTTAACGATGGCATTTGTCTCAACCAGCTCCTCAGCCATGCTGCCCACTTTTACAGTCACCATCTTTTACTTTCCACCCTCCTACACGTAAACACTCTGCACCAGCAGACGTGAAAGGCAGTGACCCTGAATGGCAGGTCCCATCTGTGTAAGCCATGTTGAGGATGCGACGAAAATAACAGGAAGGAAAAACAGTGGCTTTCAGTGTTGCCATATGCTATATTCAGATCCACACACACACAGTGCTGTTTTCATTTGAGACAGTCGATTATGTAACCAAGGCACTAGCTGGAAAAAGAATGCCCAATGAAGCAACCCCTGTCTGCACTCATGTCTTAAAAAGAGACGGTTGTTTTCACATGCTTCACATTCCACAAACTGTAAAAACACTCAGCAGCCATAACTGGATGAAAGATGGTTTGAGCCGCTGGATATCTGGATCCAATAAAAGTTCTTATTTCACTCTTACTATAGCAAATAACAAAAATAGTTTTTTTTCCTTCCATCTTGAGGAGAACTGTTGATGTTAAAGTTCATGCTTTGTGCATGAGGTGCTTTGTTGACATGATTTATCTACAGTTGGAAAAGTCAGGTGTCTTTCAAAATGAGATTATATTACATAGCCAAATGTGCAGTAAAGCACTTAAAAGGTGCTTGAACCTGACACCCACATGTTATTGTACAACACTGCACTGTGCTAAGCCAGCCTAAACAACTTTTAAAGGGCGTTGGAAAGATGTATCAATAGAACTGCCTTGAATTGCACAAAGCACTAGTAAACATGAACTATGTGACTAAATGTAGGTTTCAAATGATTTTCCACCATGATGTCACCTTGCTGGTTTAAAGTCCTCTGGGTAGGTTCACTTTGAACACCCTGAAGACTTTGCACTAATGCATTATAACTGTAAGCAGTGGCATTCACTATATTTTTATTAAACCTTCAAGGCTTCATCTATTTCCTTCACATCTTTCTTATTTGCAAGAGGTCCTGGGTGCAAATCCCGGACGAGCCCCAATTGTTACACCACAGTGCAACACAGCGATTCCACCTTCTGCACCACTCAAGCAGCTACAGAGTCAAGTGTATATGTTAGAACAGTGATTTAATTTACAATTGTGAAATTATTGACTTTTTTGGAGTCTTACCAACTTCAGGTTGAGCCCAGTCCAAAACAACAAACAAAACAATCTATCACCACTGTTATTTTCTCTTACCTGAAAAAAATAAATAAATAACCAATACACATCTCTTACCTGGGCAGCACGGTGGCACAACTGGTAGAGCTGCTGCCTCTCAGCGAGCAGGTCCCTGGTTCAAATCCCGGTCCAGGGTCCATTATGGGTGGAGTTTGCATGTTCTCTCCGTGCATGCGTGGGTTTTCTCCGGGTACTCTGGTTTCCTCCCACAGACCAAAAACATGCATGTTAGGCTGATTGATAACTCTAAATTGTCCCTAGGTGTGAGTGAGAGCGTGAATGGTTGTTTGTCTCGTTTGTCTCCATGTGTCCCTGTGATGGACTTGCGACCTGTCCACGGTGTACCCCGCCCCTCGCACAGTGATTGCTGGACATGGGCACCAGCGACCCCCGTAACCCAAAAATGGAATAAGCGGGTAAAAGATAATGGATGGATGGATGGATGGACATCTCTTACCTCACTACTCTAACGTAAAAAAAAAAAAAAAAAAAAACAGGAGAAAAAGTCTTAAAATAAAGTGGCAGCTCACCCCTACAAACTCCTCACAAAACTATTTACAACTACTAGATCTGACGTTAACGAGTGACAGCTGGTCAGCTGAGGCTGGTTGGAAAGCGCAGAGTGAGTCGAAGCTGACGTCCTCACGTCCACAGCTCATTTTTTGCCTCAGTGCTGTGGCCATTAGATAAACATTGGTGAATCTTGATAACAGTGGTATCCAGTGCCTTGGTAAATATTGTGTCCTAGTTTTATACCAACTATATTATGTTTTATACCAGCTATGTTATCTGTGGTCTGCAAGAGGGAACTGGAGTACTCAGAACAAACCCAGGAAAACACGGGGAGAACATGTCAACTCTACATAGAAAATAAAGCTGCAGATTAGTAGTATGATTACCAAAATTTCCAAATTTTTACGCAGTATTTGTGATCTTGAATTGCAATTGCTTTTGACTGACTCACTTATATAAACTAGAAACTGAAACATAAATCGTCATCAACTGTCACTTGTGATCAAATATCCCTCCTATGCCTTGCGGGTTCTTAGGAGGCGGACGCGCAGTGTAGACTGGTGGAGTTGGTGGTTTTTTTGAAGGAGGTTTATTCCTTTCAAAGTCTGCATTTGTCTTTGGAAGCATGGTTGAGGTCAGTGGAATACCCTCTCGAACAAGGGTTCGTGTTGAGGTCTGCGCGGCACTTTATGATATCGGTTTGAATTTGTACTCAGATCTTTTCCTTTGACTTCCTGCAGCCATTTTTCTTAGTGCAAGCTGTGAGTTTGACTTGTTTTGGGAGGCAGAGGAAATGTAACATAAATACTCCATTGTTGAAAACCATTTAGAGGCTCGAACTTCAGACCAAGACAGACACACCATCAAGCAGGTATAAACACTCCCAAAGGCCACTTACATTACCTCACTATTGACCATAGAGCAAGTTTAGCAAGTAACTGTCTTCATATAGATTTTCTTTCACAGTTTTGTATTGGCCCTTCTATTGAACTTGCATTGCATCCTAATCATCAGTCAAACTGATGGATGTGCTGTAGCCTAAGAACTTGAGTCAACTTAAATGTTTACCTCAAATGAAAATGAAATCAAGATGCTGGATATGGACTGAAAATAAATTTAAAGTTTGTTTTAAAACCAGCCAGACATAGATCATAGAAAGAAATAAGTCAGGATAGTTGTTGCAAAAGCATGGTCCTCCATTTCTTGCTCTGCTCATGCTTTGACAAAATCCATTTCTTATTATTTTGGGACCATGATAACATCATGCATTGAATATCATTTCATTTTAGGAAGCTATGGTTATTTAGCTCACACACACCAAATATTAATGCAACTTGGTTGTTGGATAATTTTTACTCTTTCAATGATGCTTATGGACTCCTTATCATGATCTGCGATGGATCAAAGCCAAGTGCAGACGGACAAGGAGAACTCAGGAATAAAATATGGAATAAATATTTATTTAATGAAACAAAAGAAGCTGTCATGGCAGCAAAACTTATAAAATCACAGGAGCAGGGAGACAGAGGAAAACAGTATGACGACTACGGGAAGCACATTAGACGGACAAGGAGGAAACGCAAAGACGCTGAACTTAAAGGAACACCAACAAAACACAATTATGGACACCTGGGGTGATTGGGATTGGGAACAGGTGAAGCAGGAGCTGGCAACATGACGGAAGAAAACATGGGGAAACAGAACAGACGATACAAGAAAACACAAGGATCTCAAGACACACACATTCTCACACTCCCTGTGAACTTTGGTTTTGAATGCTTATTCTAATTTCACATAACATAGCTGGTATAAAACTAGGACACAATATTTGCTAAGGCATTGGATACCACTGTTATCAAGATCCACCTAAGTTTATCTAATGGCCACAACACTGGCAGCTCAGTAAACAAAATACACATGTTTGCTGTGGTATCTATTTCCATTAGAAGTAAAGTTCAAGGTTCTTTAATGTCATTCTCATCACATGTGCTATATGAGGTGGAACAAAATTGTGTACTCAGTGTCCCAGTTAGACCCAAAAACAGCAATAATAGAAAGTATAATAATGAAGAAGAAACAGTATAGAAAAATCAGAATCGGCTTTATTGTCATTGCACAGAAGAACAACAAAATTACATTTTCAGTACAGCCCATCCGAGAGATCATAAACAAACAGACATAGGGAGACGGAGGTGACTGAGGCCGCCGACTTCAGGAGGCACATCCTTATTTTAACATAAGGAAAAAGAAACATGAGGGGGAGGTGTAAAAAAAATCACATCTCGCACTGTGTCCTAGATGGGACACAGTGTGATAGTTGCAAAAGAAAAGACCTCGGCACATGAAACGGTAAAATACTGATGACATAATAACACGTTTATGCATGAGGAAGCTGATGAGGGCAGTGAGTTGTCCATGGATGCTACCTGAAAGTTCCAGAGTCCTGATAAGAGATGGAGATAATGTTGATTAGTCGGCTCAACTCTGACACAGGTCCGCAGATGTCCTTGGGAGGAAAGCATGTAGGGGATGGGGGTTGTGGTTGGGGTTGGGCAGAGATTCTTGTTCACATAAACAACCAGAAGAAGTCTGAGGTAGTTGGCCAATTCAAGGCCGAGCGGGGAAGCCAGATTCAGATAACGCAATTATTTTGGGGCAGGCAGATTCTGCTTGATTTTCATGTCTGCCTTTATAATTCTGCTGGTACGTCTCAGTGATGTCTCCAAACAGCCACATTTTGTGCTCACACAGCAGGGCCGAGCTTTTAGCTGTCTCCAAGGTCGATTCCTTCCCGCCAGTGAATTCTAGGAGCCGCAAGTGGCCTGCGATTCTCAGAAATCGCGTCCAGCTTACGGCTCAGCTCATCCGCTGTCTGAGTCTGAAAGCTTACTGCTCGGTACATTCCTTCATGCCAGGTAGCCTTATCAAGACCAGAACGGCTGCCGACATTTTCTGCATTTGTCAATAAGCCAGGTGACCACCAACTCCAAAAAGCTGAATTCCTGTTTATCATAAATCCAATTATGTACACGTCTTCTACATCCTTGACTGACAATACTGCCAGACACACAATCTTCCACTGCTCCCAGGAATCCATTGGAGGTCCTGCTGCAAGTGTCTCGTCCAGGCAAGAGGGCTCACCCTGTCTTCTCGTTGAGAACATTTTATCAATCGTGTTGATAGACCAGCTGACCAGATCCATAATTTACAATTTGGAGGATATGTAGCGAGAGGATCCAAAAGGAATCACAGGACAAAGAATAAAGCAGGAGCGAGGCAGAAAATGAGGGAAATGTGTCCGTCCTCGTCGAGAGCATGCAGGAAGATCTAAAGATCTAAGATATATGCTAAACAATAATATGCAATATAATAAGGTGCAACCTGAACGTGAGTCTGTTGTTAGCAATGAGTATGAATATAGTAGCTTATGGGTAAGAAATCAGCAGCGCAGATAAAGTGTCAAATGTCCAATTAAAGTGGCATTACAGTGATTTTTCTGGTTAGGGATTTATAAATATACAGCTTCAGGGTAGAAACTGTTCTTAAGAAGTAAACAGACCAACCGCAAACAACAAAACAGCCCTGAACCAAAAGTATCCAATGCATTTATTTACAAGTTAATCTTTTATTTGTAATCTTGCCACAACGCATACGATGAACGTGACTGTGCATGGAATGGCATGCCCGTAAAACTCGAGCCAACAGTTTGCATCAGGACGAACATTTTGCAGTTGTTTACAAGTTTTTCCTCCCCAGGAAGAGTTATTGGATGGGTGGATTGTAAGAACTAAAAACCAAGCATCAGGGAGTAATTGAGGTTGTGTTTGGAGCCAAGAAGGGAGGTGCAGAGATCTGTCTGTTTGGTATGTGTGTGATTGGAGTTCAGCCAAAATATGTCATATCTGAGCACTGTTCTAACCTGCCTCAGACATAATTTGTGATAGGACATCCTCACACATTCAGCACACATGTTCCTCTGACGCACTTGCTGTCTTAAAGTAAATTTCTGCACGGTTTGCTGTCAGAGAAAAGGCTTACAGAGAACAGCAGTGTGCTTGAAGAAGGATAGACAGAAATATCAGAAAAGATGAAGACTTGAGAAGGAAGGAGAGTTTTTGCTGCCTCTAAGAGCTGATTAGATGTTGCTGTGTTCCCATGTTGAAACAACCTGGCTGAAGAACAATGTGTGGATTCAAAGCCACACTGCACGGTGATGAAATGCTTTATCCTGAATCACATTTAAGATTTGCAAGGGGAAATTTTGTTTCAGCATGTCTTGGTGTTGTGTTGCACAGTAAATCTTTTTAATAACCCAAGACATTTTGTCAATGTTATTTTACTGCGTGTGGTTTGTTCTAAGGAGTCCCTTTTTTTATCCGCAGGATTTATCAAACCTGCTTGTTGACCTAGAAATAAATCAAACTACGTGTCATTTTAAATTACATTTTATGATCCGTCCTTTGATAAAGGCTACACATGTGTTGAAAAATAAGAAATGCCTTGAATAAATCTTGTTCCATGCGTATTTTTTAATTGTTCCTAATATTTACTACGACGCTGTGTTGGAGGATTTAGTATTGAAAAAGTACCCAAAAAACAACAACTTCAAATGATTGTTTTGTATTTATATCCTTTTCTTTAATCAAGTTATAATGTGATAAAACATAATAATTAAAAAATGTTTTGCGTTTAACAAATAGACCTTCAACCAATATATGCTAATAACCCATTAGGATAAAATGTTGCAACTCATGAGAGCATTTCTTTGCTTTTTCCCCAAAATGAAATATACAAATATGTCACTTTTTCAACTCGTAATTTTATTCTAGCTTCAGTTGTACCATGGTTAGTGATGCCACAGCAGATTTTTGGGTTTGGCACAAATGAAAAACACTTCCACAAATATCATAGATTAGTGAAAAACCCTCTTCAGTTTGAGTTTTTATGTTTGTAAAATCCGATGAGCATGAATAAAACTGGTTAATGACACAAACAAACTAATGAATAATGCGACGATAGATTCCCACACCAGTGACTTTATTGTTTGCTGTATGATTTAAAAGAATTTTAGGAGCTGAGGGCAATGAAATAAACACCCTCAGAGACCATTAAACAACCCTCGAGGTGGGGGAGAAGACAGAGCTGTTTGGTCAGCAGTGACATAACATTTCCAGGTTTGCAGGAGCTCAGGTAATAAACATGCTCCATATCCATCAAGTAGTCAAATTACCAGACTAATGACCCCGGCCCACGCTGCAATAATCCTTCATACTTTGCTGCTGGATATTCCTTTTGATGATTAGTCACCGGTCAGCTCCAGGCCATTACAGATCTGCTGTATCATTTGTGTCTTTCACTTTTATCAGAACTGACCTGCCATTATAGTTAACCTCGTTCCCTCGTGTACTCTGCTGAACTCTGTGTTCCTGACCTTTTACTTTCTGCTTTGTGCAACTGACACTGGAGCACATTCACATGCTTTTTTAGTTGAACGTACTTTTATTATACGTTAGTTTTGACAACTTATGCATGTATGAGGCAAAAAAAAAAAATGTTATTGGTGTGGTATTGCAAGTAAGAATACCCAACACTGGTGTAAAGTTTGTGATGCCTTTTATTTGCATTGAAAATCTTGACAGCAGCATTTTTTTTTTTTACAAAGTATGTATTAGAGTATTGCACACAAGAAAAAAAAAAAAGAACTATCAGGTTTCCTCACCAAAAAAAACGTTAAATCATGTCCATTTCTTTTTAGGAGAAATGTTTCGTCTTTCATCATAAAGACTTCATCTGTCGAAGGCCTGCTATCCAAAACTGTCTTATAAACAGCACCTCTTTGAAATGTTTCAAGCCAGCTCGCTGTGGAATTCCAGAAAGTGGCTTTACACGGGCAAAAAAGGGACAATCTGTCCAAAATAAACCATTGTCATGATCAGCGGCCCCCGCTGACCCCCCCATCATGTCATGTTTCTGCTCCTCTCTGTCATTCTGTTTTTCTTCTGTCATTAGCCACACCCCCTTCTGCACTTTCAGCTCATCAGCCCTGATTACACTCACCTGTTCAGCTCATCTAGTTCACCTGCTCTGCACCCTTTATAAACTCCATTCTCCCTCTCCACCGGGCTGAATTATTAAACCTCCCATGGTCCCTGATGGTGAAGCCTTCAATCATAGTATCCTGTTCCATAGTTTTGTCTTTTGCTTTGAACTCTCGCCTGTTTTTTGACTCCTCGCCTTGCCCCTCTCTGGATTTGTCTGCATATCTGACCACGGTAACGACTCTTGACCACTCTTTTGGATCACGACTCGGCCCTGTTCTTGTTTCTCTGCCTCTACGTGCTTGATCCCTGCTACGACCATTGGACCACGCCTCTGGCTTTCACCTGCCACATTCAGACTGAGAAGTTTGGACTCCTGCCTTGGACCCTGACCCCAGCAACCAGCAGACTAGTTAATAAAAACTGTTATAGTTTTTGCACTCCTCTGTCTGGCTATTTTGAATCCAAAAACCCTGGTTTCTGACAGTCATATATATATATATATATATATATATATATATATATATATATATATAATTTTGCATGTGCACAGCCAGTTTCTGGGAATTCTACAGTGGGCTGGATTGAAACACATCCAGGAGGTGCTATTTATAAGACAGTTCTTGGTGGCAGGCCTCAGACTGACTAAGTCTTTCAGATGAAGACGAAACGTTTCTCCCAAAAAGAAACTGTTCAGATGACTTAACTTTTATTTTGTGATTTTTTTACCTCTATGACTGAGCTTACAAACATTTAATCAGGTTTTAATTTCTTAAAAAGAACAATCTCGAAGCTACTTGTATTTCCATCTTCTATTTGATTTGATATGAACAAGTGTATTTTGTGTTAATGGACTCACTGGTTCAACCCAATCCTGAGGAGTTTGACTGGTTTCAGCTTCACCTGTGGACTGTTGCACCATTATTCTTAGGACAAACCTCAGACTGAGCCTGATCACTGACGGCCACGCACGTGAATTTGTTGGTATGCTGAAAAGGCCACTAAAGTCAAAATTGGAAACTACAAAAAAACGTGACTTTCAAGTTTGCGTTCAACTTCAAGGGACAACGTGCATAGTTTGAAAGGTAGGTTGTAAAAAGGAAAGTCTTTGGTGTATGATTTGTCTGTTTGTTCTGGTGTTTTTCATTCTGTTACTTTCTGAAAGCTTTTTCTATCAGGTCAAAGCAGGTCCATGATTCATCCACTCACATTGCCTTGAGTATCTTTGTCAAGGTTTTGGTGTTCTTTCAAACATCAGTGTTTGTGTATTTATTTCTGTAGGAGTTATTTCAGGTTTTTTAGATATTCTTAGTTGGCTGTTTTTTGTTTCTGGTTTCAGCCTTGCATTTTAAGGTTTGGTGTTCTTTTGTTCCAGCCGCCCTGATCTCCCCTGTTTGCCTTGTCAAACACATTTGTCATCCATCTGTAATCATCCCAGCTGCATTGACTCTCTAATCAACCCTCTGAGTGGGTAAAAACTCATGGTATGGAAGTCCGGTTCATGGGCTGTCTGGTTGGTTTGCTTCACCGGCCTTTGTGGTTTAGATTCAACCAAGTTAAATACATTTTTACATTCAACCTTTTCCTCTCCATTTTTGGATCTTGATGAATCAAACCCACACCATTACACTTGTTACTGTTTCTACAACTACAAAAAGTGTGTTCTTTATAATAAAAAAAAAATGTAATCTTTAAACAAATCTATACCCATTTTTTAAATAAAATTGTTTTAAAATTTGTTTAATCAAATCAACACTTGTTGTGTCTTGCAGTCTATTTGTTGTAGAGACTGAAAAGAAAAGAACAAAATGATGTTGGGTTGACAACTGGAGTTGTGAAGTGCAGTTTATGGTAACCATGGCAACAAGGTGTTTTTGTTTTGCAACTGGGAGCAGAAGATTAACACCTCTAAAGCTCAAATAATACCTCAGCTACATCCCCAAATCACAAATGAGTTAAAAAGGAGGTCCCGTGGATGCATCCCCATCTACCTGGCGGAGGTGCTTGAGTACCAGACTGCTGAGATCCTGGAATTAGTGGGAAACACAGCTCGTGACTACAAGCCCAGGATCAATGACGAGAAGCTCAACAAGCTGCTGGGAGGAGAGACCATGGCTCAGGGAGGAGTCCTGCCCAAGATTCAGGTGGGCCTGCTGCCCAAGAAGACTGAGAAACTTGCCAAGTCCAAGTAGACCGCTCAACATCTGCAGTCAGTTTCTTCAGATCTGCTCCAAGATGAACAGCTACAAGAGATCCTTCCTGCCCACAGCCATGAGCGTCTAGAACAACTCTTAACAAAACCAGGACGATGAGCTACATCAGCAGTTAATTTCCTTTTAGGATTAATAAAGTATTTTTGAATTTAATTATCAGACTACAGATTATTATTATTATTATTATTATTATTATTATTATTAACCTCTCTTTAACTAGGCAAATCCCACTGAGATCACAAATCTCTTTTTCAAGATGAAGGCAGCCTAACATGCATGTTTATGACGGTGGGGGGAGACGGGAGTACCCGGGGAAAACCCACACAAACACGAGGAGAACATACAAACTCCACACAGAAAAACCCGAGCTCCAACCCGGGGACTGAACCCAGGATCTTGTTGCTGTGAGTCAACTGTGCTAAAAGTTATTTTCAGACAAAGGAATGTGCACAAATAATGTTAGTGTTTAACCAAACTGAGTCAGAGCACATAGTTGTAAAGTTCACACATTTCTCTCAAACTGCTTTAAGTGGCTCAACAGTGACAATGAGAACAAACCAATAAATCAGTCCAGTAACATGTTCATATCAGAATGTTACACACAGAAACATAAACTGGAATGAGCATTAGGAAACATTAAATCTAGCTTGATTCTATCTGCATCTTTGTTAGACAGAAAACACACTGAGCGTGTGGGGATGCTGTCTGTGGTTCTGGCTGTGAAGCAGACTGACAGTTCACTCAGCTGGAATAAGTTGTATTGGAGCGAACGCTTGACTGTGAGTCAGGCAGATGGGGAAAGAGATCACAGACTGAGTGACACCTGAGCTGGAGCACATCTGGTTTCAGGAGTGAACGTTCTCCCCGGGCCACATGTGGTTTTCATTGTGGCGAGTGCTGCAGGGTTAACCCTCGCCTGTAAGAAGAATCCCCCACCAGCTCCATATCCACATGTGGAATCTTGCTGGACGCCTCCCCAGCAGGCTAAACTTGACCCACTTATAGCCCTCCATAGTTGTTTTTCTCCTCCTTTCGGTTCATTTACAGCCCTGGATGGTTTCCAATATCCACAGTGAGCAACATCACTTAACTCAAAGCTCGTACAGTACGCTGCTGAAAACCACGCCAGAAAAAAAAAATATAATTTTTACAAAGTTTAGGTCTTTGAGTGAATTCTGAAAATTGGATCAAGAATATATTTCTTGATTAACTGTCCCTATAAAAAGGAATGGTTATGTTGGTTACGGTTACATAACGCTACATGCTCTTTTTTTAACTCGGAGGCAGAAAATCAATTCACTTCTAAGCTGTCATCATTGCAAAGTTGCCAGATTTTGGATTAGTCTGTTTGTCACCCTTTCCTTATAAACATAAAATGTCTTGTATTCTGGCATTGAAGTAAATTTATGAAATGATATCCCTCAAGTCATCAGCCTGTTCTTCCATTGATCTCTTCAATGTGTGGATTTAAATAAATTAAAATGACTTTGGAAGTAAGAATTTAAGGCAAGACAAGATACCAAAGGCTAATTTATCTGTACGGCCTGGAGCCATCGGTTGGAATATTTGGAAAAACAAATCAGAAATATGAAAGTAGAACACGAGAAGAGTTTGATGTCAGAGCAACAGGAAAACTAGGCAAACTGCAACTGAACCAAAAGATTTTCGAGAAGATTCTGAAACTAAGTTGCTCCAGAGCTGCAACCATAACGTGCACAATTTGATCTTTTTCACAAAGCTAAATATAAAAGCCGTGAGTTTCTTCTACTTGTTTCTTTTAGGATGAAATGCTAACGAGGATTTGAGCTTTGCAAACAGTTTTAACGTTTTTAGACCCAAAGAACAGCTCAAAATTGGAACAGGCTTTCAAGTGTTAAGCAAAAAAAAAAATATTTGACAGTGTTTTCAAACCTGTGTGAGGAAACGTTGTAGGATTCTTTGGTTTTCAGCCATAAGCACTTTCCCAGCTGATAATCATTCAATCATCCACCCTTCCACACCTGCACCTGATCCTGATGACTTCTCTGCTGTGCACTTGAACTCCTGGCAGCCGTTCATCCGCCGCTGGAACATTATGACACCTCGGTAACTTAAGTGACAGCCAAAACCCTTTTTTCCTGTGAACGAGTTGTGAACCTTTAAAATTGTTCTTGTGTCCTTCAAGTCCTGCACTTCCATGTCTCCTGAAACCTCCTCGCTCCTTGTGATCTCGCCCTGTCATCATTAAGCGCCAAACATCCATCTGGACCAATGAGCACCTTCAACCTGTCACTCTCTCCAACGTTACTCACCTGTCTGGATCACGTCTTCATCTCCCCTTGGAATCCTAGGACCTCGTTTCTCCCCCGTCTCCAACGCAACCTGCAAACAACCAAAAGTAAGACGATGAGCAACAAACAACTTCCAGCCATCAAGTACCATGAAAACTGTCCATTGGGCAGAGAGGGTGGTCGGAGGATCGCTGGTCAACTCCGGGACTTACATCATCAAAATGTGGGTGAAAAAGGTGAAACACCCACACCTGCTTCCACCATGGCCCATGAGCAAGGCGGTTAAACCCCCAGGGCGCCCTAGATGGCAGCTCACTGCTTCACATGTGTGATGGGGAAAAATGCAGAGAATGAATTTCTACATTGGGGATTAATAGAATACAATACATAAATTATTCCCCTTTCCATTACTTTATTATTTTATTGATTTGATTTGATTTATTGGAGCACATTGTAAATAAAATAATTTACCATTTCATCTTTGAGTTTGTCTTCATCAGTCTGCTAACTCGGGTCATTAAATCCAACATCATGTTACAAGTAGAACCAGAATAAACTATAAAAAGATCCAAGATGATGTGTGGAACCTTTAAAGTAGCATCATGTGCATGTTCTTTAACCATGTTCAACAACATTTAGTCATTTGTTCTGTATTTTAGATTTAGAAAATTGTTTATATTTTCATTTACTCCTATATTATTATCTCTTTTATGAAATGCACCTTTTATCTGGGGCGTAATTATTTTGCTCAATTGCTTGTTTTCTGTCAGCTCTCAGCAAATGTTACTTTTAAATGATTGATTTAAAGCCACCACGTTTGTTCTGTCCTTTATACGTTCGTCTATTCTGCTGCTTTAATGAAACGTTCAGTTAATTTCTGCCCAAAATGTATTTCTTTAAGGGCACCAACAAGTTTATTCAAAATCATACATAAACCTCTGACAAACTATTAATCTTTGTGTTCCAATCAAAGCTGGAGCTTTTGAACCAGCCGCAGCAGTTTTCTGTTTCATTATCGTAGAACAACACATTTATTCATGTCTCGTATCAAGCCAATACATTTTAGTGCATTCAATTAGATTTTTCACCTTTTACTCGACACAAACGATAAACATGCTGAAGTTCTTCTATACTTATGGTTATAATTAAAACACTATAGATAAAATAAAAAATGCAAGTTGTTTTAAAATTGGTACATTTTTTTATGCCTCTTGTAACCAGACCCTGAAACAATGAACGCATATATGTGTCATTATGTCATGAAAGCTGTTAACAAGTGTAATGTTTACCTTGGAGAGGCTTCCTGCAGTAAACTTTGCTGCTGCAGATGTTCATGCAGCTCACGTCTGCATTCTGTACGGGATGTTGGCTTCACTTTGCTAATTTATAAAACGAAAGGATTACTGTGGAAGTTTCTGTCAGCCACAAGGGAGGGGGTGAAGACACAGGAGCTGGGAATCATTGTGTCAGCGGATGAAGTGGAGGGTTGCGACAATAAAGCCCTGACAGCACGGTGAGTCGGTGGTTAGCGCTGTTGCCTCACAGCGAGAAGGTCCTTGGTTCAATTCCTGGATTGGACCTGGGTCTTTATGTGTGGAGTTTGAACGTCCGCTCAGATTTTCTTCAGCTACTGTATTTTTCGTTGTATAAGTCGCAGTTTTTTGCATAAATTAGCATGCCTGCTCTTATACAGCGAAGCAACATATTTGTTTTTTTTCCTCCCATGTTTACAAGCTAAGATACGATAAGACAGAACTTTATTGATCCAGCAGGAAATTGTTGTGCAAGATTTTCAGTACAAAGGAACATACACAAGAATCACAAGATATAAAGATAACAATGTTGGCATTTTTATATTCTCTGTTAAGTTTTAAACATATGCAGACAGAAACATTAAAGAGTTTATTCTAGTACAGGATTCTTTTTCATTGTCATATGCGCAGAAAGGGGAGGAGTTGAAAAGCTTGATAGCCACAGGGAGGGAGGACTTCCTGTGTTGTTCTGTGGAGCACCTCGCTGGTCGCAGTCTACAAATGTATAATCCAATATTTGGCTGAGAATGGACAAGTTCATTCATTCTGACATGGACAATATTGAACACCACCATTTTCAGGTGCTAGAGGGCCCTCGACTAATATGGCAAGCCATGTGTCTCATTAACAGGAAAAATGAGACACTTGGCTTGCCATACCAAGCTGCTTTCGTCTCGCTCCGCAACTCCTGGAGCAAACGTCAGATCAGTTGCATTTCGCCGCCCAGGTGAAATGCAACTGATTCGACCGTCAAAGTGCATTAATTTAGGAACAGTTCAACTCAGACACACCTTTACTATAATTTCGAGCAAACAAATAATTGTGTTTAAGTGTTACTGTTGTTAAATTCTTGTTAAAGTCCTCCCATGCACGTTTCTGCGGCCGCCATTTGGCAGCCAATCGATTTTTGGCACACTTGCCCACATTTCCGGGTTGTCAGCGGTGATGCATAATAGATGTGACTTATATGGCGAAGCAACATATTTATGTTTTTTTCCACTTTATTAGACGTATTTGGACTGATGCGACTTATACGGCAGCAAGTATGATACCCTCCTCCCTGTGTCCAAAAACCTGCAGGTTAGGCTGCCGTCAGGTCTAGACCTCCTCTGCAATAGAGATCTGTGATCTCAGTGGGATTTGCCAAATTAAATAAAAGTTAATAAACAAATTAATAAAAATTAAATGATTTTTTTAAAGCAAGATAAGCCAATATTTGTATTTCTCAGATAATGAACATGTTCCCAGTTTCTTAAAATATTACCACTGCTTTAAATAGTCAGACAGAGTTTAAGGAACTCCTTCCTCCAACTCCGTGCTCACTGCTGGTATTCCTGTGATAAATTAACAAGTAAAAAATGCTTCAACCTGTCTTTGACAGCACCTCAGATCTATGAGCAGTTTTACTCCTGTTGAGCTTTTGCAGTAATGTGGCTGTTTCTCCGAACTTGGCACTGAATAAAATTGCTGTTAATATATGAGCCTTAAAGATTTACGGCTGAAGATGCGCTGCATCCAAATCACGCTGCCACCTAATGTAGGTGACAAAAATAAAGTTATTCAATGTCACCCACACTCATTCACACTTTTCCTTTTGCAACTATTCAGTTCTGCTGAGCCGTTTGTGCATTTTCATCTTTTTAAATAATTTATCAAATGTATTTTTGAAAGAAAGAAAGCAACTGCTGCTGGGAGGCATCTTTCATGGGGTTTGAGCGTACTGGAATTTCATGAGGCAGTTGAGACAACTCTAGTACTTTTCCTTCTTTTGGCTGCTCCCTTTAGGGGGCCACCACGGTGGATCATCTGCCTCCTTCTCTTTATTGTCGTCCTGTTGTTGCTTAACTCTCTGTGTATCTTCCTTCACCACATTTAGGAGCCTTCGCTGTGGTTTCCCTTTTTACTTTCAGTTCAATTCAGTTTTTCTATGTGGTGCTAATTCTCAACAAACCATCTCAGGTCATTGTTCAAAAGAAGGAAAAAAAATCAAATCGTTAACCTAATGCTGATCCAGATCCTGATCCAATTAGTCACTAAACTTCTGTAATAACACAAAACGTATAGAAATTTTGAAAGAAAGATTGGTCCAGGTGTGGTTTCTATGCTGTGGAAAAACAAAACCGAATAAAACGGTTTACTGACAGCAGTAATTACATGTATGAACGTGAATAAAAATAGTACCTGAGGAAATGTGGTCAGTTTGTCCTCCAGGAGTCTAAGCCTATAGCAGCATTACTAAAGGATAAAAGATAGCGCCAGAAACCAAAGCCAATCCTTACTATAGGATTTATCAACCAAAAAAAAAAAAAAAAGGCAGAGGCCTAGTCTTAAAGGAAGACAGAATGTCAGTATCAAAGACAGAAACTGGAAGTTGGTTCCACAAGAGAGGAGCCTGACAACTGAAAGATCTGCCTCCCATTCTGCTTTTATAAACTCTAGGAACCACAAGTAAACCTGCAGTCTAAGAACAAAAATATAAGTTAGGTAAATATATTAAGTAAGTGATATGTGTTGTCATCATTGTATGTTCCCAGACAAAGTAGAGTAGAGTCACCCGACCCGATTAATTAACAATAATTACAGGTTTGAACCCCCACAAAACCCTGACATTTTTTATTTTATTAACGGTCGGTGGACGCGCACGGCTGAGTAAAGGGGGCAGAATCAAAGCTGAGAGGGTGTTTGTCCTTTCATGGCCATCAAAGCGCATTAAACCCTTGCTTTTGCCTGCATTCTGCATTATTCAGACATGGACTCTGCTTTGTCATGTCAGATATTTTGGGATCTCACCTGTTTGGGTCGTCGGCCGCACGTGTCTGCTGACTGCAGCGGCTGAATGAACGTCCATTTGTGTTGATGGATCGCTGGCAGTAGTCCCATCTGAAGCTTAACTGAACTTTTTTTTACCTCTTTCATGGCCGATCAACGCTGTTGAATGGCTGAGTGCGAATATATGGCAAATCATGTTGCCATATAATTGGATCGTCGGCCATGCGCATCCGCTGACGCAATCAAAAGCCTGACACCGACCCGGCCCGCACATTAAGCACATTATTATGGCCCGACCCGGCCCTTATCCTGGCCTGGCTCTGGGTTCGGGTTAGAAATGTGTACGTATGTGTATATGGAAAAATAAGATCTTTAATACAAATTGGAACTTGGCTGTTGAAATCTTTGTGTGTTAGAGGAAAGATTTTAAATTATATTCTAAATTTCACAGGTAGTTAGTGGGCAATAAACTTGTAGAATTATGTCTTCTTCCTGGCAACTCCATGTTCAATATTCTTTGTGCAGTATCCCTCCTATGCACATGCCCAAACTCTTTCAGCTTCTCTAACTTGCCTCAAAACCTGATCTTTTCCTTTGGTACTGATATACTCAATAATCAAGTCCATGTTGGTCACTCCCAATGAAAATCTCATCTTCACCTCCGTCCGTCTTTTGTTGGTGCCATCATCTTGTAACCATTTTACTGCCATCTTATAAATCTTCCCCTCCACTCGTGCAGCTATCACTCTGTCACAGATCAGCCATGAAACTAGTCTCCATCCACTCCACCCTGTCTACTCGCCCATCTCTTTTGTTCTGCCCATTGCTTTTGGTGGTTGACCCTTAAACTCACCCACCTATCCTCCTTGCAGCTGCACTGTTCCACCTGTCTCACTCACAAACATGAAATCTGTCTTGCATTACATTCTCCATGAATACATTCTGCATTCCTGGACTATTTGCAAACAGTAAGAACAAACATAAATGCATTCACTCGCAGACATGGGTGATGAAAAATGAATAACATTCACTGAATTCCTAAATGTTTTTGCTGCCCGGTTTCTCACACATTAGCATTGATGTTTAGCTGTTGCCTTACAGAAAAATCCATGTGCTGCACTGTGCAGTTCACACACTGATGACCTCAGCTGGCAGACACAGAGGTCACCGAAATCCTGTTGCATTACATCACTAAAATCACACATACAGTGCTAAGCTCCTGTTTAACCATCCCACTGCCCTGCGCTGCTTTAAAACAGGAAAAAATAAATGAAGGAAAGTAGAGAAACAGGAGCTGACTGTGTCTTGGCAGAGATCTCCAGCACTGCTGTCCGTGAGACAGTTAACATTTTGATTTGAAGTTATGCTGCTTATCCGCAACAAAAACTGCCAATAACCTTCTGCTGAGCAGCATTCCAGCAGTTATCTCACTCGGCCTTCGCATTCCCCTTGACGGATTCCCTCCAGCAATTGGAAGCGTTCGTCTTCTCCCTGAGATAAACCCTGCAGGGGTTAACAGATGCCAGGCTGGCTGACGTACCCTGAATTTAAAGAGAGTGTTTTGCACATAGTAGGTTTTTAGGCTATTGATTCACTAAAGGTATAACTTAGACAGACTTAAACTCGCATGTACTGTCTTTGCTTCTAACCCTCACCACACGTCTGTGCTACAAGGTCAAAAAAAGTAATCAAGTCATTTTAAAAGGTGTTCAGTCAGTGGAAACATGTGAGTGCAGCTAAATTACACTTGCAGGTAAATTAGGACAATGTTTTGTTGTTTTTCACAGGTTATATGATAATCATCTTTCACTATTGTTTCAAGTTATAAGGTATATATTTTTTAGATATGTATTGTTTTTATTAAATTATTAATAGTTTACCTAGATGTAAATAATCTGTTAACAGAGAAGTTTGCAGACGACACAACAGTATTGGGACGCATCACGAACATTGACGCGTCCAAATAGAGAGAGGAGGTGGAACACCTGGTGCAGAGACAATAACCTCTGCATCAGTGTTAAGAAAACCAAGGAGATGGTGGTGGATTTCAGTAGGGACAAGGATCCTCTTCATCCTTTACACATTGGAGGAGCAGCTGTGGAAGTGGTCTCCTGCTATGGGGTGCAGTGACCTCACCTGGAGAGCCAACACTTCCTGTCTGGTCAAGAAGGTCCACCAGTGTCTCTACTTCCTCAGGAAGCTGCGGAGAGCTGGACTTGGTAGTTCTGTCCTCAGGAGCTTCTATTGCTGTGAGGTGGAGAGCGTTCTCTGCATCTGCATCACAGTGTGGCACGGCAGCTGCACTGCTGCTGAGAGGACGGCTCTGCAGAGGGTGGTTAAGGCTGCACAGAAGACTGTGGGGAGCAGCCTTCCCAGCACCTCGGACCTCTACACTTCACGATGCAGGGGGAGGGTGCCTCGCATCATGATGGACTCCACTCATCCAGCACACAGTCTGTTCCAGCCCCTCCCCTCAAGCAGGCGGCTGAAGAGCATTCAGAGCAACCACCAGACTCTGAAACAGTTTCTGCAGCTGTCAGACTGCTGAACTGGAGCTGCACTTAATTCAGCTCCATCTTACTTGTTTTTAACTTTATTTATTATATATATTTGTACTATTTTGTATTTATTTATTTGTTAATTGTTAAGCTTCTTGATCTGGGACCAGAGTCCAAATTTTGTATCACAAACATACAAATGTGAGCTGGTATGACAATAAAAAAAATCTTTGAATCCTTGAACAGTCAGTATATTACATGAAGGAGACAACAACATCTCTGTTTGAGAATCAGGTAGAATTTCTGGTGGGAAAGTCTTTTAACAAGGAGCTACAAGTCATGGACAGTTTGCATTAATAGAAACATTCTAATAAAATATCACAGTATCTCAGTCTTGAAGGAATGTTTTATGTTTAAGTTGTTTCAGTGGGTGAAGATTTGCTTTAGAATGATTTCTGCTCTGATTTAATGCTCATTTATGATTGACACACTTGCAGCTCTATGTCTCAAAAGGGACAAAGGACTAAGATGATCAACACTAAATACACAAATAACTAGGCAGATACTTTTTCCCATCTTCTGCATTCATTCTGTGCCTATTTCAGTGCCAGAAAGCTTGCAGACGCATTCCAAATGCAGCTAACAGAGCAGTCCCAATGGAGATTGTGGGTTTATGTTGTGTAGTATAGCTCACCTGTGAGCAACAAAAAGAACAAAGAAAACTGCAGAAATGGCAGAATTTTTGAAAAGAGGCTCTGTGATTGTGTATGATGTTTCAAATTGGTGTAACCAGGGAGATTAATTACCGTATCCTTTCACATGTCGTGATGTATACGATCACAGACCACCGAAGTCTACTGTGCCCTTCCTTTTTATGTCTCTTTCTGAGAGAGTGCGTTATCATGGTATTCTCCAGTGCCTTTACCATCGTCTGAAACTGACCTCAGAACTTGGAAGTAAACTCTGAACTCTTCACTGCCCTTTAGTGATTGTATTACTTGACAACCATGTCAAAATAAAGCAGTCATAGGTAATATGTGGAAGGTGATGTTTTACAATACTTGAAACAGCAGCGCCTATTTATATGCAAAGTTGGTATAACTGGGCTTTCATTCTTCAATGAAACACTCCTCCTTGATTCTCTAAACCAGGGCTATTCAAATAAATTTCTCAGCGGGCCACAGTTACTGAAAGCCAAGAGTTCAGGAGCCAGACATCCAGCAGTTATTGTCAATAAGTAAGTTTGTTTTTATGGTTTTAAATCAAGTTTCATTTAAAATGAACCCATTGGTGGGCCAAACTGACTTCATCCAGGGCCCTGATTTGGTCCCCAGGCCGCCAGTTGAATAGCATTCTTCTTTTTGTGTATTTGAATGTTTCTGTTCAGAACGGTGACCCTGAGGTGTAAATGAACAACATTTGAAAAAACAGAATTACCTTAAACCAAAGCGGAAGTGGTCAAACCAGAAATGACCGAAGCAGAAGTGGCTGGAATCACATTTGAACCAACGAAATTACATTAAGCCAAAGCGAAAGTGGTTAAAGTGGAAGTGGCCAAAGTGGAAGTGGCCAAAGTGGAAGTGGCCAAAGTGGAAGTGGCCAAAGTGGAAGTGGCCAAAGTGGAAGTGGCCAGAATCGCATTTGAAATAACTGAATTACATTAAGCCAAAGCGGAAGTGGCCAAAGCGGAAGTGACCAAAGTGGAAGTGACCAAAGCAGAAGTGTCCAGAATCACATTTGAAAAAACAGAATTACATTTGAAAAAACTGAATTACATTAAGCCAAAACGGAAGCGGAAGTGGCCAAAGTGGAAGTTGCCGAAGCAGAAGTGGCTGGAATCACATTTGAACCAACAAAATTACATTAAGCCAAAGCGAAAGTGGCCAAAGTGGAAGTGGCCAGAATCGCATTTGAAAAAACAGAATCACATTTGAAATAACGGAATTACATTAAGTAAAACCGGAAGTGGGTTCCCCCCCCTGTTTTTTCAAGTGTAATTCCGCTTTTCAAACGGGATTCCGGCCACTTCCGCTTTGGCCACTTCCGCTTTGGCCACTTCCGCTTCAGCCACTTCTGCTTTGGTTTAATGTAATTCTGTTTATTCAAATGTAATTCAGTTTTATCAAATGTAATTTTCTCTTCAAATGTTGTTGTGTTTTTGTTGTGTGTTTTTTTTTTTTAACACTGACCGTGTTACAACTTTATACAAGCCCATGTTGAAAGGCAGAACTTTCAGTTTGTTCATTTTCTTGTTTCTTTGTCCCTTTTCAATTGCAAAGTGATAATTTCTTTAAACTATAAACTTGTGTCCGTGATATTCGAGGAGGATTTGAGAACTAATATAAAAAATTTTAAAAAAGCAAGAATCTGTAAAAACAGTGACTGCAACGAGATTTTTTAGCTGTTTACAAAGACTCAAATACCTTTAGGAGCTGATGCATTAATAATGCATAGACAGTAAAATATGTTTATACTTTTCCTGCACAAACAGAATGAACGTCCAGTGGGAGTGTGCACACCTGATGCATCTTTAAGATCACTGGAAGCATATTTCATGATGAAACTTCACTATATTTATTATTTAATGGGTCTGCAAAAAATAGTGAAACCCTTTTATGTACAGTCTTTAGGTGCTGTTGTGCAGCTCCAGTATTTAGAAATAAAACCTTGTAAAGCACCCAGAACAGTTAATTTTCAAACATTTTCAAGACTTTGTGTTGTAACTGCGCCGTCCTTCCAACGCTGTCCTTCCTGCTCTGCCCCCGCTGGGACCGAGTCCCTCTTCGGCTGCTAACTCTGGCTCTGAGCAAACTGCTATTGGGCTGTGGAGCAGTGTTTAGAATCCACAGGCGTTTAAAGTGGACATGGCAGGAGCGATTCCTCTGCTCTCCAGGGGGGGTCTTGCTATTTGGAGAAGGCATGATGAGCATGGGG
>NC_056506.1:48864554-48871070 GCF_014905685.2 Nematolebias whitei | reverse complement strand
CTGTCACTTGCATTTAGAAAACCTAACAAATATCCAGACTGTGTATGAGCTGAATTCCTCAGCATGCTAAAATGTGCAAATTGAGAGTAACTGCAGTAAAGATGATAAAATACTGTGAGTAATGTCGAAGTCAATGAACTGGTTATGATGAGTGGATGGTTAGGATCCAGGAATGCAGCCAGGACACAAGGAGAAAGTGTTTATCACCAAAACAAAAGGCCAACTGGCAGCCAAAATCTACTTCCCAAAACTAGAAGGATCACAAAGTGAAACGAGCAGGACGTCATCCGAAATGCTCATTACTGAACTGAAAGGGATGTTTTAAAGACCATGGCTGACGAGAACATAAGAGCTGAGTTAAGTGCTGACTGGGAACAGTTTGGAGTAGACGTGGCACCGACACGGGAACAGGAACTGACCGAGGGGAAATATGCGTCGGCACACAGGAAACACAAGAACGTACAAAAACAACTAAACAACCAAAACATTAAAACATAAACACAAAAAGTCACAACCCAACATAGATCTTGACAGAACGCCATATGTTTCTTTAACTATATTTTTAATAAAGTAAACACAGCATGGCTATATATATCACACATATTTCTATGCACCTTTGCTAAAAGCAAATAAATCACTTTACAATGGAGCCGTTCTCCCTCTGCGCTGCGACAAGTGTTTTTAGTATTTCAGATGTACAGAATACTGCTCTAACTAGAGAATATACGAGAATATACTCCGTTTCCCTCATGAGAAAACACATTTTCTAAAGATGTTAATGTGAATTTGCAGTCTTGCCAATACCAAACAATGGTCCAAGAATTTTGGGATCTAGTTATTAAGTCGCCCTTAAATCCAAAGTAAATACAAGGAAAGCTTTACTCGTGCAACAGAATAACAAATGCAGCGCCGAACGTTCACCAGAAAGGCTGAATAAAATCTAAATGTTGCAGTGGCCCGTTTAAAATCCAGGATTCAACACAGTTTATGCTGTAAGATCAACAAAATGCTAAAAAAAAAAAAAAACTATTAAAAAAATAAATTACACAATAATAAATATAAACTGATTGTAATTTTGAATGTGACAAATGTTCCATGGTGACACAAAATGGAAGAAGCAGGTAAAAGATGATGGATGGATGCGAAATGAATATTTTCATACATAAGACAAGTATGTCCATTTACAGCTAAAACAGGTTCTTACAACAGGTCGTTCCTCTCTTCATGTTTCTTTTTTTGTTTATGATTTCTTTTGAACTGACCCCACCCGTGAGGGACGCTGAATTCACTGGAAGGTTGTCGTCAAAGGCGTAGAGGTGATGTGGTGTTTTCCCAGTCGATTGGACTGTTTTCACCCTGAGGGGGTTTCTGCCACATATATAGCATCCCTACATGCAAGGTTGATATTGATAATGTAATAAACAGCCATAAAAATGGGGGCATGTCAGGGGTGTTTTGGTCAAGGTTTATGGATGTTTATCACGAACTAATGTTAAATTAATGCTGAACCATGTGTGTGAGTTACCAGAGAGTTGTTTTTCCTTCTCAGAAATCAATCAATCAATCAACCTTTATTTATACAGGTAAATCCCATTGAGCCTCGAGGACTCATTTACAAGAGAGACCTGATTTCAACAAAGAAAGATGACAACAATGGACAACAGCAACAACAATAAACAATTATATAAAAAAAAAATTAAAAAAGCATACTACAGTTTTTTTGTTTTTTTTTAACAAATAGGATGGCTAAAAGGAAAAGGTAACAAAACAAAAAACAGCTAGATTCCAAGACAAATGTAGAAAACTAAAAATAGGAACATGTCTGCACATGCAGAAAAGAGCCTGCATGTGCAGCTGAGGTCATCATTGACTGTCTGTGAACTGAGAGCAGATAAGCGTATATATATATAAACAATTGTTGCACGCTGCCCAGTGCAGTGTGGCATGGAGGCTGCACAGCTGCAGAAAGAAAAGCTTTGCAGAGAGTGGTGAAGGCTGCACAGAAGATGTTGGAGTCAGTCTCCCCACCATCACAGACATCTACACCTCCAGACACAGGAAGAGGGCCACCTGCATCATGAAGGACCCCACTCACCCAGCACACACACTTTTTTCCCCACTCCCCTTAGGAAGGAGGTTGAGGAGCATTAAGTGTAGAACCACTAGACTGAGGAACAGCTTCTACCCTGAGGCTGTTAGACTCATGAATCTCTAACCAGAATAATCACTGTGAAAAACCACATCATGTTGCTGCTGATCTGTTTCATGTTGCTGCTGATCTGTTTCATACTCATATGCTCACACAGACTCATGTTTGTGCTGCTGTTGTTCAGCGTATTGTTTTTGTACTCCTAGTGCTCGGCGTATTTTAAGTTTAGCATTTTTTTTTCGTTCATATCTTGGATCTTATTACTGTTTTTCTTTTGCATTTTATACTTTTCTTTGATGTAACTGGGACCCTGTGTACACAGTTCCGTTCCACCACATGTACCACATGTGGTGCGTATGACAAATAAAGAAACTTTGACTTTTGAGATTCTCGCGACTGGGCTCCAATGATGAAGAGCTTTAATGCATCTGTGTAAACTTGGGAGTGAAAGTCTGCCCTTGCAAGTAAAACTGGTTAAAATATCTCCTCGTGTACTCAAGTGGGGCTTCTTTCATTAAATAAGGTAAATGGTAAATGGACTGTACTTATATAGCACCTTTCTATCTTATTTCAAGATACTCAAAGCTCTTTACAACAATCGGTGCCACATTTACCCATTCATACAGCTCTATACTAGATCTCTACAAAGATAATTGAACAAATCATTCTAAAGAGACTAATCAGTGCTTTAGATCACATTCATACACTGATGGGACACACATCAGAGGCTATGAGGGGTTCAGTGTCTTGCCCAGGGACACTTCAGCATGTGACTGCTGGTGGATTCAAACCCCCAACTCTCGCATTGGAGGACGACTGCTCTAACCACTCAGCCACAGCTGAGACACAAGAAAATATCACATGATTTTTTTTTATTACAATGCTCTGTAATGTAAAATATTTCCCCATTTCTCTACATACATAATTTGAGCATTTTATCAGGTCTCTCTTGTAAATGAGTCCTCGAGGCTCAATGGGATTTACCTGTATAAATAAAGGTTGAATGAAAAGGTCATCCTCATCTCAAACACCAAAGAAAAAGCTCAAAATGTGAGTTGAAACATTTTAATCAGGTAATCGTCACATTTTAATGCTTCATTTTGGCTGATTTTACCGATGTACACGGCTGGCGTGAATAGAGCAGTAAGTGCATTTTGCTTTGTGCTGTACTGGGAAGTCACCCCCTCTGCCCATTTTGAATGGTTCCACTGAAGCAATGGATGTATTGTGTCAAAAAGAAAGCCGGATATGGGCCTTTTGTATCAGACCGTGCATCAGCCACATGCTCGTCTGTGGGTCTGTGCATGTGAGTGTGAGAGAGAGATGGAGGGTTAGTTTATTAGAAGCAAGACTTAATTGAGGATTTTTTTAAAGATATGGAAAGCTTTTATACTGAATATATATTTTTGAAGTAAAATGATCAATAACGGTAAGGGATAAGTGATACTTGAACTCTGCCAGCTCTTTATGCTGCAGCATGCTGGCCACCAAACAATCAAATCAGTGGTTTTCTTTGGGTATCGGAGGAGCATCACACAATAAAAACAGAAACTGATGTTTTGATTTCTCTTGAAAGCCCAGCTTCTGCTGCTGCTAGACAGCAGACAAACACAGCTAGTCTGAACAAACACAAAAAGACTCCCTTCATAAAGTCTCCAAATAAAACCTTCCAGCATATAAGAACTCTAAGAACGCCTCCATTCTGCAGCTATGCTATGGAAAAGTGGCATATAAACCAGAGGCTTAGTGAGTCCCCCTCCCTTTGCCAGTCTCCATGTTCAATCAGTGTTGAACACGTCCCAATCAGCACGCCATTTATTACCAGACCATATAAGTAACGCTATCCCTCAGCTTTAAACATGGTCATCAACCTTGGGGCCAGTTAATGATAGAAAAATGATATCATTTGCAGCAATGCTTCTTTGTAAGCTGACCCCAAAACCCACACGGGGGTCTCTTCATCTTGACCACGTCGGATATCGATTTCCACTGAGGATAATGACTTTTTATGTCTGTAATATATGAGGAGATATTTGATGTAGGCTGATCTGTTTGCTCACTGTAGCCCTCTTTCATTGCCATTGTCAGGGGAGTCATATCATGGAAAGTCAGAAGGCAATATATATTAGAAGACACTCTGTGGACACTGCTTAGCTTTAGCCTCTCATTTTAGAGAAGCATATCTCTCTGAGTCTTAGGTCATTCTCGTTTCAGAATGTAGAGCAAATATAGACATGATTTGTCTGTTTTGTTTGGTGTAATATGTACTGAATAAAGGTAAAAAAACTAATGAATTTAAGAAAAACTAAACCAACTACAAGCAGTTCAAGGTAGTGGTGCTATTCAACATCCTGTTGTTGTGACCTTTCTAAAAGACCCGCGTCAAAACGTGAGCTAAGGCCGCGTTTGATAATGACCCTGCATTCTGACTGACCACCCACACTCCAAGAAGGAATGAACAATATGAATAAAATAAGATCAAACCCTTCCCCTATCTTTCTCTGCCTTAATAGATGCATAGTTTTTTTTGTCCTTTTTTGTGTGTATTCCAAATTATCTCATTCTTATTGGCATTACCCTTTTGGCTTTGTGCTCCAGCAAGAACAAAAAGGGGAGGCCGAGTGAAATACGAGACAGTAATGAGATTTTGCAGGCTTTGCTCTGTGTAGAATTTTTGATGATCACATTACGTTTATGTCGATAACCAAGACAACCTATTAAATCAGGCCTTCAAGATGTAGCACTGGATCAAATGGCACGATTACATGGCTCACTTTTTTACCTGCTTTGTTAAAGCAAAAATGTACTTTTCACAATAGGAATTGCACGACCAGTCTCAAGGTGTACAGTAACGTTGTAATGGAATAAGATTATATTCTTTCCAATAACCATATTAGGTTTTTTTAAGAGTGTAATTTAAAGGAGGACCAGAAGTTGTGCTCTAATTACAGGGGCATCACTCTCCTCAGCCTCCCTGGAAAGGTCTATTCAGGCGTACTGGAGAAGCGAGTCAGATCGTTGGTCGAAACTCAGATCCAGGAGGAACAATGAGGGTTCCGTCCTGGCCGTGGAACAATGAATCAGCTCTTTACCCTCACTAGAGTCCAATGTGGGTCGTGAGAGATTGCCCATCTAGTCTACCTTTTTTTTCATTAAGCCTTTATTTATCCAGGTTAGTCTCATTGAGCCACGAGAACTCATTTTCAAGAGAGCCCATCCAGTCTACGTGTGTTTTGTGGACTTTGAGAAGGCTGTGTTCTCCCAATCCCATACTCTGCGAGTATGGGATTGGGGACCCGTTGCTATGGGCTGTTTGGTCCCTATGCAAGTGCTGCAAAAGTTTGGTTTGCATTGCCAGCAGTGAGTCAGATCCCTTCAAGGTGGGAGTTGGACTCTGCCAGGGCTGCCCGTTGTCACTGATTCTGTTCATAACTTTTATGGACAGAATTTCTCGGTGCAGCCAGGGGGCAGAGGGAGTCCAGTTCGGTGGCCTCAGGATTCCATCTCTGCTCTTTGCAGATGATGTGGTCCTGTTGGCTTCATCGTGCCGTGATCTTCAGCTCTCACTGGAGCGGTTGACAGCCAAGTGTGAAGCGGCTGGGATGAGAAGTGGCACCTCCAAATCTGAGGCCATAGTCCTCAGTTGGGAAAGGGTGGATTGATCTCTTTAGGCTGAGGATGAGGTTCTGCCTCAAGTGGAGAAGTTCAAGTATCTCAGGGTTTTGTTCACGAGTGAAGGAAGAATGGAGTGTGAGATTTACAGATGGATTGGTGCAGCATCTGCAGTATTGCAGACTCTGTACTGGTCCGTTGTGGTAAAGAGGGAACTGAGCTGTAAGGCAAAGTTCTCTGTTTACTGGTTGGTCTACA
The DNA here is from genome assembly GCF_014905685.2 of Nematolebias whitei. Classification (NCBI taxonomy): domain Eukaryota; kingdom Metazoa; phylum Chordata; class Actinopteri; order Cyprinodontiformes; family Rivulidae; genus Nematolebias; species Nematolebias whitei. Next base: position 48,865,051 of record NC_056506.1, on the reverse strand, counting down.
TTCCTACCCTCACCTATAGTCATAAACTCTGGACAGTGACTGAAAGAATGAGATCATGGATACAGGAGGTTGAAATGAGTTTCCTCTGCAGGGTAACTGGACTCTCCCTTAGAGATGAGGTGAGAAGTTCAGTTATCAGGAGAGACTCAAGAGTAGAACCACTGCTCCTCCACGTTGAGAGGAGCCAGTTGAGGTGGTTCGGGCATCTAGTAAGGATGCTCCCTGAGCACCTCCCTAGGGAGGTGCTTCAGGCATGTCTGACTGGAAGGACACGCCAGAGAGACAACGTTTTTTTGGTTGGCCTGGGAACACCTTAGGGTCCTCCCAGAAGAGCTGGAGGAGGTGGCTGTGGAAAGAGATGTCTGGACCTCCCTGCTCAAGCTGCTGCCCCGGCGACCTTCGGAATAAGTGGAAGATGATGTATGTATGTATGTATGGATGGATGGATGGATGTATGTATGTATGTATGTATGTATGTATGTATGTATGTATGTATG
>NC_056506.1:48852468-48864544 GCF_014905685.2 Nematolebias whitei | reverse complement strand
ATGTATGTATGTATGTATGTATGTATGTATGTATGTATGTATGTATGGATGGATGTATGGATGTATGTATGTATGGATGGATGGATGGATAATCCAAAAGGAACTTAATTTTAAAGGTAAATAAACCTTAGATCTAAATCATATTTAGTTCTGCAGTATTAGTGAATATTTTGTAATTACCTTTTTTACATTAATAAAAAATGTAAGTAATGTTTTATGTAACATTTTAAGATTGTCACTGTGACACATTTCACAGCAAGCTTCCACTTCCATGCATGTATGTATCCATGAGACACTTGCTGTGACCCCCCCTTCTTGCATTCACATCACAATGAGCAGGTAATATCTAGTGGCTCTTACAGGCACATTACTACAATAATTCTGGTCTGTCATGCTTTGTTGAGCTGAGTGTTGTTCTGCTCATATTGCTCCCTGCTCCAATTTGACAAAGCCACTTAGACTCCGTGTTCACAGTAATTTCCTCTTCGCCTGAAGTGGATTTAATGCTGTTGGAAATTAAGTGCAGCCAGTGACATCATTATGCTGCCTTTCTGTGTTGGATGGACCTAAGTTTTTTTTTTCTTGCACCCATGTGTGAAATCTTGTGAGAAGTATATGCGAGTAATTTCCTGCTGTGTGTTTGTGTGTAGCTGCAAAATTTTATAGAGCAGAGGCTCTTTAGACGTATAAATTCAGCGGCCCACCCTGTGACATCATGACGGATGAGTTAATCATATCACTGCTTCATTAAATGTCCCACATGGGTGTTGCAGCCCGCTGAGACCGTCACTCTAAAGGTGGTTCAGTCTGTTGTGTTTGGTGCTTGTGCTCGATAGATTTTATTCTGTAAAAAACACAAGATACAATAAATAGAGCTGCTGAGACTGAATGTATTTTCATGATTTGGGATTTTTTTCCAATACCTGTTTTATAAAACAGCTTTACAGTTTCCCAGGCATATTAAAACAGTTAAAGGAGAATTACAATAATTATTTATTTACAATATTTTAAGATTGTCAAATTGTTTTGTTTCCTGAGATTTACAAAAATCAACATAAGATATGAAAAGCATATACGAAGACAAAATCTAAAAAGTCTGTTTATCGAAATAGAACAAAAAAATATATAATTTTGTACAAGTTTCATTGTTTTGTCTCTACACGCCAATTTTTGTTTTTATACATTTTCTTATTAAGACCTGTTACTGAAATGTGTGTCATCCCCATTCAACATGGCCCCCACGACAAATCAAACTTAGCAAGCACATGGACTGGTATAACACAGTTGATTTTAAGGTTATTGAGTTCAAATTTGGTGCGCTAGTAGCTGAGGGTCATCTCAAACACATACCCTAAGCATCAAAACTTTAATTTAAAACTTTAACATTAAACATCAAAGTCCACTCTGTGTTTTGGCAAAAACATCCATAAATTACTTGATGAATTTTAATTAAACTTTCAGCAAATAATCAATGGATGTACATCTTAAACTGATTTATCAATGGAATCAGCTCAGTTCAAGATGTCCCCCACAGCAACTATATTTATAAAAACAGCGAAGAAAAGGTAAAAAAAAATTAGCCCATTTTTACAGATACTGAGCTAAAATAGTGTGATGTGCACCTGAGAGTCATCTCCAACATACTCTGAGCAGTCCCATTTATTTTCAAGGTTTGACCAGGACTGCTACAAACCCCTACCTTTCTCAGCATTGGATGATTTTAGATTAAAACTTTTGCTTTAAAGACGATGGGCGATATGCATTCCTTCTTAGAATGTGTCTGGAGATCACATTTTTGGGGCGATTTGGCCTGAACAGAGCCTTTTCTCAGTTTTATAACCCTGGATGATCAGTTTTCTCTGTGTTCGGGTCCTTTGGCCACAGATTAGAAGAGTTTCTTCCTCCCATTGAATCTGTGCGTTACTGACGGACGTGTCGACCGCGGCGTCCGTTTTTGTTCATTAAACACACCACGATGGCACGAGAGCAGTAAAAAAACAAATTAAAATCCTGAGCAGTGTTTAGTGTTGTCCTGATGTGTTGACATTTACCTAAAAAAATATAAAATATCCACACACAGAAGTATAATGCATGTGGCACGCTGAGCATCATCGTGCTGTCGATAGATTCACAAAGTAAAAAGAGGAATATTGAGAGCCATTCCTGCTGATGGAGTTATTCTATGGCTATTACATTTCCTGCATTAAAAAAGTGCAGATAGCAGATTCATAAAACAGCAGCTCCATCAACCCAGAGGACTGTGAGATGTAAAGTGGGCTCCCATCAGTTGCTGCTGACAGACTGCTGCTGGTCTCCAAACGTATTATTTTATGCAGTCACCATGAGGGCCATTCACTCCTAATTGGAAAGGAAATGTATTACACTGCATTACGACATATAAAAGCAGCAGGGTTATTCTGTGTCAACAAAAGTGAGCGTGCAGACTCCGCTGAATGTGACAGTTCGTGGAAAAGGTCAGACGGAGGTTTGAGGGTCAGCCGAGGTTAAAGATTGAGGTTAGTGACTGAAGTGTGGTTTATGTCAGAGCAACTGCTGTCATTACATCAACTCCAAGAAAATGTTGAACAATCACTGGAAACTAAGACCTTTTCAAAACTTAGTGGACATCTCAAAAACGTTTTAAATGAACCAATTATTTGTTCTGAGGCCATAAAAGAAATCGCCATCCATTTGATCTCTGGACTGCATTCAGCTGAATTTAAATTTCCCATGTGGCATGAAGTTCATATTTTCTGTACTCACTTAAACTGGGCTCATTTTGTTTTTTCCTCTCTTCTTGTGTATTCTTGTGGAACTGTTATTTCCTGTAATATGGTCTCGTGTAGGCTGGACAATAATTCAATATCAATATATATCACGATATACTTTTATTCAATAATGGTGATATGAGATTTAAGCACATTTGCGATATTTCAATATACATTACGCTATGATTACATCGTTTCACTGATGCATTTTGTAAAAGCCGCGACACAACTACGTAAGTGCGTGGTGACGTGCACCACACGCAGAGCTCAAGTCCAGAAGGAGTCAGTGGTAGCAGGCTAGGCTAAGCTCCAACACGCTGTACATTTTTGCTTCAAAATGAGTTCCCATGACCGTCAGAATGTGACTGAACGAGCTTTCACTGGCGAGGAGAACGCAGATGACATAATTGATAAGAGGAAAGACTAATTCACCAGTATGGTAGTGGTTCGGCTATCTTTTGCCCCTTTTTGCACCAGTACTTTTTAGATGACTTTTAGCTGATTCAGGACCTTTTTTTTTGTCCCTGCTTCTCTGGTGGGACCAAGCGAGCTGAGTCAAGCTGACTCTGGACCGAAACGTGAATGCAAGACACTGACTGGTCAGAGGGAGGAGTCACTGGATCTCAGAAACTTTTCACCGATCTGCCATTTGCAATTTCTCAGAACGCGGAGCAGCAGCTGGATCTATTTTTAAGATTTTAAAAATAATAATGACTACGCCGTGTTTTATGCTGAATTACAGGCGTTTTTTGGGTTTGGTGACCGGCGACAAAATACGAGCGAGCGGTGTCACCGCGGAGGATCATACAAGCTGCGAACCTGTTGAAGCACGCAAGGCCGGACCCCGAGCCCCGGCCTTGTGAGCTCACAAAGACCGGATTCCGAGCCCTGGCAGGCGGGAGGACCGGGAGTCCAGGAGGGAGGATGGAAACTTTTTAAAACATTTTATGTATATATATATATATATATATATATATATATATATATATATATATATGTATATATGTATATATATATATATATATGTATATATATATATACACTTTTTTTTTTTTTACCAGTGAATAATATAAATAAATAAACTGTGCCGGCTTTATCATGAAATCCTGTTTTCATTTTGACGTTAATAAATGATCTGTTAATTAAAACTGAAAAATCATAAAAAGACAAAATAACTGGATATCTCATGAATATTTTTCTCAAACATGTTTAAAGAAGAGACACAGCCTTTAGTTCAACTTTATTCTAACCCACAGATGTACAAATCACAAAACAAGAATTACACTTTAAATCACTAAAATAAAATCTGTATACAAGAAACAAAACCACATATCTGGCACAATGAGTGCAAATACATCAAATGATGAAGAAAAATATATAGTTTTAAATATAGATGTTTTTGTAGAATCTGGTTCATCAGATTTAATTCAATTCAGATTATTTATATAACACCAAGACACAACAGAAGTCGTGTCAGGGCACTGAACAGAAACATTCATAAACAAACATAATAATTTAACATTATTTATCTGAGGAGCAGACTGCTTTGAGTTTAACTCATCGCAGAACTCTCACTCTTAATGGTGAACTAAAGTTCATTAAAAGTTCATTAGCAGGACTTTTGATTCTGGACATGCCTCCATAACCGGTCCTGAAGTGCGGTGCAAATCAGGCTGAGCAGAGTTGGTGCTGCGTAGGAGCAGTGCAAAAGAGCCATAAGATCCGGTAAACTGCATATTTCAATGTGCTGCAAAATGTGCCGGAGATTCGTTCCAATGGGAACATCTCACTTGTTCCACTCGACAGAATCTGCTGAGAGTCAGAAGATGAAGCGCAATAAAAGTTTGAGCCCACGTGTCCCTGAAACACCCCCAGCTGTATCAAAAGAGAAACGTGTTGCGTGGGTTAGGGTTATGTTCTTGTTTAAAGTTCAAACTATTAATATCGACAAAGTTGAGAGGTTTATGTTTATTTGACGGTGATTTTAAGTTTCTTTGAAGGCTAAATACAAATAAAAGGTGACCATTAATTTATTTGTACAGTTTGTACAGTTTAGGCTTTTATATTCAGAATTATATTGTTATCGACTGAATCTAGGAAATATATCGTGATAAAAGGTTTGGCCATATCGTCCAGCACTAGACTCATGGTATGGAAACCTTGTAGCCAAAGACAAGACAGGTTGTCCCGAATGGTCAAACAAGGTAAAATCATTGATCAACCAATGAACCCTACAGATCTATACAGTCAGGCTCTGGGTAAAAAAGCAATCCAGGTTTACAATGACCCATCTCATCCTCTGCAACCATTATTCAGGTTGGTATCATCTGGCCGAAGACTGCTGGTTCCTCTGGGAAAGAAAAATGGGTACAAAAAGTCATTAGTTCCCTCTGCGGTGAGTGGGGTCCTATTGAAACGTAGTATCACATGACAAACTGTTGTCTGCTGAGATGTGTTTGTTTTTAATGCATCGTGTATTTTAAAATAGGTTTTATTGGGTTAGCAAAGGTTTTAAAAGTTTGATGGAATTTTTAACTTGTGTTTTGCATGAACCACAAGTAAAAGATAAATCTCTATCTCATGAAATCTTATGGACATTAATGGTATATTGATTGATTGACTGATTGATTAACTCTAACAGGCCTCACTTGCTTTGAGCTAGTGATCCAGTATTCTAACTTATTTGTTCTGTCAGTAAAAAATACTTGAACACATTAAATTAAAGGGAAAATGTGCACCATCCATCCATCCATCCATCCATTTTCTTCCACTTATCCGGGGTCGGGTCACGGGGGTAGCAGCCTAAGTAGGGAGGCCCAGACTTCCCTCTCCCCAGCCACTAGGTCCAGCTCCTTCGGGGGGAATCCCGAGTAGTTCCAAGGCCAGCAGAGAAACATAGTCCCTCAAGCGTGTCCTGGGTCTTCCTCTGGATCTCCTCCCGGTGGGACGTGTCCGGAACACCTCATCAGGAAGGCGTCCAGGAGGCATCCTAACCAGATGCCCGAGCCACCTCAACTGGCTCCTCTCGACGTGGAGAGGCAGCGGCTCTACTCTGAGTCCCTCCCGGATGATTGAACTTCTCACCCTATCTCTAAGGGAGAGCCCAAACACCCTGCGGAGAAAACTCATTTCGGCCGCTTGTATCCGTGATCTTGTTCTTTCGGTCACAACCTAAAGCTCATGACCATAGATGAGGGTACCGGGCCCTTTGATACGCGCTGTTAGGTCCCTGTATGACCGGTGTCAGAGCCTGGTCCGCATCGCCGGCAGTAAGTCGGGCTTGTTCCCGGTGAGAGTTGGACTCCGCCAAGGTTGCCCTTTGTCACCGATTCTGTTCATAACTTTTATGGACAGAATTTCTAGGCGCAGCCAAGGTGTTGAGGGGATCCGTTTTGGTGGCCTTAGGATTGCATCTCTGCTTTTTGCAGATGATGTGGTCTTATTGGCTTCATCAGATCATGATCTACAGCTTTCGCTGGAGCGGATCTCAGCCGAGTGTGACACGGCCGGGATGAAGATCAGTTCCTCCAAATCCGAGGCCATGGTCTTAAGCCGGAAAAGGGTAGAGTGCCCTATCTGGGTCAGGGAGGAGGTCCTGCCCCAAGTGGAGGAGTTCAAGTATCTTGGGGTCTTGTTCACGAATGAGGGAAAAATGGAATGTGAGATCGATAGGCGGATAGGTGCAGCGTCTGCAGTGAAGCGGGGGCTGTACTGGTCTGTTGTGGGGAAGAGAGAGCTGAGTCAAAAGGGGAAGCTCTCAATTTACCAGTCGATCTATGTTCCTACCCTATACTCCCAGAGTACCCCCCCACAGGGTCCCCCGAGGGACGCGGTCGAACGCCTTCTCTAAGTCCACAAAGCACATGTAGACCAGTTGGGCAAACTCCCACGCACCCTCCAGGACCCTGCTGAGAGTGTAGAGCTGGTCCAGTGTTCCACGGCCAGGACGAAAACCGCACTGCTCCTCCTGAATCTGAGGTTCGACTATCCGACGGACCCTTCTCTCCAGAACCCCCGAATAGACCTTACCAGGGAGGCTTAAGAGCGTGACTGGAAAATGTGCATGTGTAAATAAAAACATTACAGGTTAAAGTGAGTAGCACGAGAGAAGTTTGAACTCTTAGGATATTACAGAAGAATTTAAAGTGTTGCTCAGGATCGGTTTGTTTCTTCCTGAAAACTCCCATCGTGTTAGTCATGAGTCCTCCAGAAGACTTAAATGGGTTTCAAGGCTGTGAGAAGTTTCTTTATCTAAACATCTGAGGTAATCGCCTTGTTTTTGTAAAGACAATTCAATGGAATGATTCAGCATGAACTTCTCAGGAGTTTCAGTTTTTTTAGATGCACCTTTTGTCATTTTGATAGCGCTTCCCAAAAATGATCACAAAAACATACAAAGCTAATCCATGCAGTGATGCTTACCTCAGCACCACCCACACTTCTTGGTTTGCCAGACTCTTGACTGGCTAAACTTTAGCTAATGGTAAACATGACAACTTTTATTTTTCACTTCATTTCTACTGATTACTTGCACATTTCGTCTTAGTACCATTAGTTGATGATTAGCTAGCATTTAGCTAATTGTGAGTCTGGCAAACCAAAACGTGTAGATAATGAGTACCGCTTAAGCACATTTTTGAATCTTTAATTTGAAAGTCCTACCCTGATTTGAATGCAGTATAACACCTAGGAGTTTTATTATCTGCCCTGTCGCGTGAGCCTCTTTGAAGCCGATAAGCAAACCTTTTCAATTTACACTCAGAAATGCCCTGACCCAGCAGTACTTAGTCTATCCAGCCAGCATCTGCCGTTCAGTGAATCAGCTTCCTATCAGCAGCTGCAGTCAGAGTCACTCTGGCATCCAGGAAGAGGGTTAAGCAGAGATTCAGCCCCCCCATCCACCCCCGCCCACACAAGCCAGAACTGCTGATCTCATCCAGCTCTGCTTCCTTTTCCAGTAAGCATTGAGATAGTGTGTTTCAGTTTCCCTGGGTGACTGCGAAAGCAATATGTGTGTTTGAGTAGTTTTCCATTGCGATAAGTATCTTCTGTTGTCTGAGCGTGCAGAAGTGAAGTGAAGCCCTACTTCCACAGAAGGATTACAAGGAAATATTATTTCAAGTATTATTATGTTAGTTTCAGTTGCTTGTGTTTGGACAGGAAAAGAATGAAACCTGAGGAAATGTATTCGAATTTATTTTATTTTTTAACGTTTCTATAAAATTATAGCACAACAACTGCAAGTCTTCTCAGAGGGTACATGCTTTTTAATGGCAGTGAGTGGAATTGTTCTTCAAACTTTAAAAAAAAAAGACATTTGCAACTTTAATTCAAAGAAAAGGATATTTTAAATTAAAAAAAAGGTTTAAGGAACAAAAAAAAAAACGTTCAGCTGCTTAGTTTCCGTCTACGTAATGTAGACGTGTCCTTTTAGCCAGAGAGGTACGAAGGAGCTATACTTTGCTGGAACTCCCTAAATTGGAAATGTTTACAGAATCCCTGTACACTGATGATAAATCTATTGTAGAAATACATTTATCTCTGCAGCCACTGCATTAGGAAGAGAAGCTGAAGCAGGCGAACAGCTCTGCCAAGCTCAGGAAAGCACGAATAACTTTGTTTTCTGGTGGTCTGACTGGTGTCAGTACTGCTGGTTATTACTGCTCATCAGTAAAATGAAACATTTACTCATTTCCCACAGCTTCTCTTTACACACACCAAAAAAAATCATAAATATTTGGATTTTTTAAGACAAATGTATATTTTTGTGGTAAATTATCCAGTTCTGCCAACTTTCTTTCTGGGCTTTTTATTTTCTTTCATTTCACGTGATGACACACAGCGTTGCACATGAATTATTAATACAGTGCTCCACATAGACCAACATGCTCAAGTGTCCAATGTTACAGCTGAAGCAAGTTTAAAGGTTGGCATTTTATTATATAGCTCACCATTTTTGATGGAATATGGCACTGTAATTTTGTTGTACTGCTCATGTTATTGATTAACGTGGACATTTCCCAAAGACCCTGATTGTAAATCCTGATGGCATCTGCTGAACGGTTCAATTCAATTCAGTTTATTTATATTGCACCAATTTACAACAGAAGTTGTACAACGACATTCACATACATACAAAAGCCAATTAGTAAAAGTTATCCATCCAAGGAAGCCAGCAAACTTGTCTTCAATTCGTCACAGTCTCCCATCCTGAGCAAGCACAAAGGAGACAGTGGAAAGGAAAAACTCCCTTTGAACAGGAAGAAACCTCCAGTAGAACCAGGCTCAGGACAAGTGGCCATCTGCTTCGACCGGCTTGGCTTGAAAGGACAGGAAGTGGGAACAGACAAACACAGAATGACAGGTCCAGGTGTAATTTCTATAGGAAGAAAAACAACAACAACAACAAAATCATGTTAATATAGAAATAATTACAAATACAAACAGGTGGAGTAGAGCAAGTTAAGACAGCAGCAGAGAGAGGACATGTGGTCAATTTGTCCTACAGAAGTTGAAGCCTATAACATTATAACTAAGGGAAAGCTCAGAAAACCCAAGCCAACCCCAACTCTGGGATTTATCAAAAAGGAAAGTCTTAATCCCAGTCTTAAAACTGGAAAATGTGTCAGCCTCACGGACAGAAACTGGAAGTTGGTTCCACAAGAGACGAGCCTGAGAACTGAAAGATCTTCCTCCCATTCCGCTTTTGGAAACTCTAGGAACCACGAGTAAACCTGCAGCCTGAGAGCGAAGTGCTCTGTTAGGAAAATATGGAACAGTAAGAGCTGTAATACAAGATGGAGCTAGGTTGTTGAGAGCTTTGTAGGTTAGAAGTAGGATTTTGAACTTTATTCTGGATTTGACAGGGAGCCAATGGAGAGAAGCTAAAACTGGAGAGATTTGATCTCTCCCAGTAACTCCAGTTAAGACTCTGGCAGCAGCATTTTGGATCAACTGAAGACTTTTTAAAGAAGTTGTTCGACATCCAGATAATAAACAATTACAATAGTCCAGTCTAGACCTGATCAATTCATAATAAACTCATTAAAGTTCTGAACTGATAACATCCATGGAGATTAGAAACTTGATAACATTGGCAGCAGCTGTAACTGGTCACATAAATGTTATATTGAACTCTACAAGTAAGACATCACGTTAACAACAAGTGATTTTGTTATTTATTATTCTACTATTCAGACAGTCTCTTCTCTAGAACAGATTTTGAGTCGACCGTTTTGTTTCTGTAAAACATTTTGGCATTGGGATGGTAAACATGTTGTTTCAGAATGTGCTGGTAATCCTTTGAAACCAGGCAGAAATGTCACAAAGTGGATCAAAGATGCATTTTGAAGATTTGATGCTCAACATACATGATATAAAATACTAAAAGACAACAAATAAGACAATAAACGTATCTGCCAACTCAAACACGTGATAAATGGAGTGTGATCTCAGCAAGGACAGAAAACTAAATCGAAACTGATTCATTTGCCCACAGGTGCTTCAAAAGGCCACAGCTGCACGCCATAAGAAATTAAACCTGTAAGAAACAAAACTGACTCCTGGAGATGTAAAATTATTCAAATTAATTTTACAAAATTAAAATAAATGGGAAATCCTATTGACAAAGTAGCAACTTCTAAATAGCAATTGTTGTCGGATTCACGGAGAAAAAGAGAAAATGACTCATGACACAAATTTTATTCTGGTATTCTGAGACACTTACAGTTTCATCGTGTAACCCTTCAGCCACACAGACTTTAAATACTTCCCAGGACTCATCTGTTAGAAGAAACAACACGCCTGTCTGAATCGGCATCTCTCTTTCTAAATGCTTTGCCGTTACTGCGAGCATAACAGCATCCCTATCAGTGGGATACCAACAGTGATTCCCTTTGGCCTCTCTTCACAGGAACAATTCCCAAAAGCCTTGTACTCCTTGTGTAAGGCCTCCGACATGTGTAATTAGGTATAAAATACAGCTGTGTGGATGGTGGGGTGGGCTTGGGCCATTGAAACACAGAGTGGAGTCAGCGCCGAAAAGCCTTGAGCTGCCAGTTCACAGAGACAATTAGGTCCAAATGAAAAATTGATTTCCACTCATACTGAATGGATGTTAAAACAAAGCACATAATAAATACTATCTGGTGACAGGCGGGAGTGCTAGCCACAGCAGACGAAGCCCCTTGTTAGCTTCAACAGCGCCAGCGTATCGATCGCTCGCGTTGACAAAGGCGACTCTAAACGGGATCGAGAAGATATATAATTCAATAAAGATTTCAAAAGTCTCAAGATTGAACACAGCAACATGGGGATATGGGTGCCACCTTTAATACATCTCCATTGGCTGGTCCGGTGGTGGACCCATGACAATTGATGGCATAAACATAGCGCTTGCATGGATGAAGATATTGAGTTATATGGTGAGGATGTTGTTTGGAGTGAAGTCACGTGTGACGCTGGGTGAGATTTGTTGGCTTCCACACTACTGAGAGCACGAAGTAAAAAAGGAATGTGTCACTAATTTCCAATAAGAAACAACTTATAAACTATGTTGAAGCTTCTTAATAACTGCATGTTTATCTCAGCACAAATAAATAGCATCAGTAAGTGTTTCCTATAAACTATGTGGCTGATAGTACATTTGGCACAGTTTTTACTAATAAAAAGGTTAAAATAAATTTTAACCAAAACCCTCAGGCTGAAAGTGAATTAGCTGAATCCAACTTAATTCATTCACTGTTTATGTCAAAATGCCTTCATTAAGTAGATTAAGCTTTCTGTAGAAAGGTAACAAAATCTAGATTCAACCTCACAGACAAAAACTATAGTTGCTCTAAATGTGTCCTCCATCCCCTCTCCATCTACCTCCATGTCTTCTCTAACTGCATCCTCTCTGTCTTTTCACTGTCAGCTGCATTTTTAACATCCTGTTACCACTCTGTGTACAAAACAAAAACCTGTATAAGTCCAATGAATTCACTTAAAATATATTCCATGAGGTGCATTGCCATGCTGAGAAAAATGGAATTAATGGTTTTATCTTCTCTCTCATCCTACAGAGGAACTCATTATTTGTACCAATTCCCATAGGTCTGAGATGTCCATCCATCCATCCATCCATCCATCCATCCATCCATCCATCCATATATCTATATATGCATATATTTATATGCCTCTATCCATCTATGAAACCATCCCATAAATTGGACCTACACCAAGTAGTGTAACAGTGGGTGCAGTATGATAAAACACATATTCAAAAAGTGCCAAAGACAAAATAAACAAATATGGCAACAATTACAACC
>NC_056506.1:48843314-48852068 GCF_014905685.2 Nematolebias whitei | reverse complement strand
CGGATGTCCTTCCTGACACAACCACAGACCACCGAGCTACCACAGCCCTCTGTGTGGGGCAGAGAGCCGCTCGGTGGGTGCTAAGGGTCTTGCTCAAGGGCCCAGAGTGGGGCAAAAGAGAGTGGGGGTAAGTGTGGGTGCTTCACCTACCCCACCCACATTTTTGATATTGTCGGTACCGGGGCTTGAACTGGCAATCTTCCGATCACAGGCCCACCTTCTCTAACCTCTGTGCCACCACTTCCCATATAAATATTTATAATCATTGTTAATATTAATAAAAAGCATTATGGATGCTTTTTTTAGGCAATGCACTATTATTCACATTTATACAATTTATCACTTGAGACAATTGATAAATTAAAACATTATATTATGGATGTGATGGAACAGAGGTTAGAGAAGGTGAGTCTGTGATTGGAAGGTTGCCGGTTCAATTCCCCAGACCATCAACATCAAAATGTGGGTGGGTAAGATGAAACACCCACACCTGCCTCCACCTCATTTGCCCCACTCTGGGCCCTTGAGCAAGGCCCTTAACCCCCACCATCTGCTCCTGCAGGAGTCCTAAATGGCAGCTCTGTGCTCCACTCAGAGGCTGTGGTAGCTCGGTGGTTGTGTCAGGAAGGACATCCGGTGTAAAAAGAATTGCCAAGTCTTTGTGTGAGTTAGTCCACCGTGATGACCCCTGAAGATGGGAGCAGCTGAAAGAAGAAAAAAAATCACTTCAGACAAAGGTTTCAGTAATTTCCTCATAAAAAAGATTAAAATTTATTCATTTATTTTTATGTTTTGCTTGTAACTGACATGACAAACCAGTCCACTGTTGCCACCTATTTGATCCCAGTGTGCAGCTGTAGACCACTGAGTTAAACTCAGGGGCCCATTTCATCCCAACATTTAACTAAAATATAAATGTTAATAACATTTCTAAAGTCCCCATGACTTTGTACATATTCACACTGAAACATTTAGGAGGTATTTAGATTTTTAAAAAATTACATTGAAGTAATTTAGCTTTTTCAGTAGTTCTAATACTTGTCTGAGATTTGTTAACCTTAAATTATTTTTATTTCACTGTTAAACTTCAAACAAAAGCAAGTCATCTTTTAAGCATGTGTTCTTTAAATCTGAAAACAGCTTCTCCCTTGAAGTGACGCAAAAGAGACCGATATCGTCTCCAATCTAAGAAGGCTTTTTGGGCACTTTGTATATCGCAATAAATCAAGGATGATCAGAGATCTTCACAAGAGACAGATGGAGAGAGGAGACAAACACCAGAGAGACACAAAGTACACGGTCAGTAATGGACAGAGAAGATACGAAGCAGAAAACAGAAAAACATAATTACAAAAAAAGGAAAAACTATGTGAACCGTGTTCAAATGCTAATAACCAAATTAGGGATCGATTATTTCAAGCAGGCTTTGAAAAGAAAATAATTTGATCTTTGACTTTACTAACATCACTACAAAGAATGTCATTAATTGTAAATTTAATATTCATTTTATTCATTTCTTTTTGGAAACTTCTTCTTTCTACTTCATATCCAGAGCATTCCATAAAAACATGTACAGTTTCAGGGAGATTACATTTGTCACATGTGCATGTTTTCCTGTTACTTTAAGAGATTTATTGAGACCTGTATGTCCTATTCTGATACGTCATCATTGTTTCTAGTTTTCTGTTTCTTCCTGCTTTCCTTGTACATCCTACCTTTTTCTGAATGTTATATAAATGTCGCCCTGTATCATTTATGTCCCAATATTTCCTGCCATACCTTCTCAACATATTTATTTATTATTATTTTACACTCAGCTTTACTTAATGGAATTTTATAGTTTATAATTTTAGATTTTACTGCCTGTTTTGCAAGAATGTCTGCTTCTTCGTTGCCTTCCACTCCCACATGTGCTGGAACCCAAACAAAAACTACTGATATTTCCCTCTAGTGAAGTTTATACAGAATGTGGTAAATCCTGTCAATTATGTCTCGTCTTTCTGATTTACTTGATTTGATGCTTAATAATGCTGCCATAGTGTCAGATGCAATTACATATTTTTGACCATTATATTTTTCAATCCATTCTAATGTCCTGATTCTGGATCTTTTGAGCCATCTGTAAATAATATACGTTTATCCACATATTGTTTATGAAAGAATTGTTGCACTAAGAAGTTTTCTGAAATATTTGTCCCTTTATTGTTGATTAATTTATGCAATGATACATCGACAGAAGGATTAATATATAACCAATGATGAATACACGATTGATTAACTGTTGGATTTAAGTCTATTTCATGCAACCCTGCATGTTGGGCTTTTATATTACCTACCCAGCCCAAACTATAAATATTTGTTTTTTGATGTTCCCAGCATTTCTGTAATATACTTTTAACTGGGTGTGTTTGGTCATGTCCTTTAATATTAATCCAGTATACTAACATTTATTTTAATCTTCTACTTCGTAATTAGCAGAGGTGCAAATTGTTGTGTTCGAAATGCTCCACGGCATATTCTAAATGCTTTTGATTGTTCTATTTCCAGAAGCTTCAAACTGGTTTCTGCTGCTGCCAAATAGCTGATACTGCCATAGTCCATTGTTGACTTCATAAGAGACTGATATATATTTACTAATGCTTTCCTACTTGCTCCCCATTCCCTTCCTGCTAAACGACGCAATATATTACTGATATTTTTTACATTTTATTTTTATTTTTTCTATATGTTGTTTCCATGTAAGTTTTTCATTGAGTATCATGCCTAAAAATCTTATATCCTTAACCTGTTGAAGATTTTGACCATATAGTTTCAAGAAAATAGATTTATGTTTTTTAGAAAAGCAGAGAGCCTGAGATTTTGTTGTTGAAAGTTTAAAACCCCATTTATTGGATCATATTTCAACTTCATTGATTGCCTTTTACATTTTATTCCTAATATATTCTAGATTACGACCACAAATCCATAAAGCTCCATTATCCGCAAATAAAGATTTACCAATTCCACGATCTACTTTTTCAAATATGTCTTTAATATAATTAAATTTGGTCTGCCAACATTCTGTCCTGAATCCTCAGTGTTTCTCCCTCTTGTGATCAGCTCCTGCCTCCGCCACCTGTTGTCCGTCCCCAGGTGTTTGTCATTGTCTGTTCGTTAGTGTTTGTATTTAAGTGTTTATGTTCCTCGTGTCCGTGCGTTGTCATCCAAGACGTTTGGTTCTGTCTCTCTCTGTGTCTCCTCGCTCCCTGTGAGCACTGCTGCCTCGTCAGCCTGTCAATCTGTTAATAAATAGTATTTTACTTTACCCAGCGAGTACTCTGTGCCTGCACCACTGGGTTCATGCTCAGACAGAATAGTTACATACTTGTGTCAAATCATCAAACGCTTTTGGTTTTGTCTAAAGAAGAAAGAACATTTTTATTTGTTCTTCTGAAAATGCAGACAGAAGTTGCTCAAAACACACTGGTTACATTTTGTGTTAAATTAAAAACAGAGGGAAAAAACAAACACCGGTAGTTTAGATTATCGAAGGTTTGCAGATTTAGGACTTAAATAACTAAAATAACTTTAATCTGTGTAGCATGAAGGGACCCCTTCTTTTACGGCCTCTGACCTACACTCATCTCTCCAGCACCTGTTTGGTGAAATAAGTTGTTCTTGACTGGATCCTGGTATCGTTTAGATATTTTTAATGGAGACGTTTTCTAAGGCTTCACACTCCTTACAGAGAGTTCTTAAAGATCTGTATATATATATATATATATATATATATATATATATATATATATATATATATAAAAAAAAAAAAAACTTTTATTGTCAGATGAATTATGTTCTTTTAATTGAAATGTGACTGCTGAAAATTAATGCTCTTACCATATTTTTTGGCATATAAGTTACAGGTTTTTTTTTTGTTGTTGTTGTTGTTGCATAATTTGCCAGTCCTGCGACTTATATGCCAAAGCGACTTATGTTTTTTTCCTCTTTATGATGCGTTTTTGGACTGATGAGACTTAAACCCTGAAGCGACTTATATGCCAGAAAATACTGTAAATGGTGTAAACATTTATTTACCATATTAGTCAAATGGTTTAGCTAAATTTATTGCTCTTTGTTGTTACAGGAGACAGTCCAGCGATCCTGAACCTGGTTTGAACAGAAAAAGATAAACTCCATCTTTGCAAACACAACTTCATGATATTGTCTAACACTAATTTGATGTCTGCTCATTTTTTAAAAACAGACGTTGGCTTGTTAGTCTTTTTTGTCTTTGCTCTTCTTTTGTCCAAGTCTCTCTCCAGATTTTACTTTGTTTAGCCTAGTTTTAAAATGTACACGGTCTGGTTTTGTCATGCGAAGTCAAGTTCGGCAGTAGTTAATTTAAGAAAAGTTAGTGAGCAATCATTTATAACTTTAAGAGAAATGCAGTTAAAGGATCGCTCATTTTGCCACGTCGGTGGCTGAGTGGTTAGAGCAGTCGTACTCCAATGCAAGAGTTGGAGGTCCAAATCCACCAGTAGTCACATGCCGAAGTGTCCCTGGGTAAGACGCTGAACCCCTCATTGCCTCCCATGCGTGTCCCATCAGTGTATGAATGTGATAAAGCTCTGATTAGTCTCTTTAGAATGATTTGTTCAATAAGCTTTGTGTAGATCTAGTAGAGTGCTGGATGAATGGACAAATGAGGCACAGACTGTGATGCAAAGCGCTTTCACTATCTTGATAAGATAGAAAGGCACTATATACCATATTTTTTGGAGTATAAATTGATTTTATTTATTTTTTGGCATAATTTGTATTCCCTGCAACTTATATGCCGAAGAAACGTAATTATAGAATTTTTTCCCCCCATATTTATAAACCAATTTTTGGCTGAGATTTGACTGTTTCCATTCATTCTATTGAAAATATCGAACACTACCATTTTCAGCCGCTAGATGGCACTCGAGAAATATGGTATGCCGTTGTGTCATATAATAGGTAAAAGTGGCTATTAGTTAAACAATCTGCTTGCCATAGCCTGCCACCTTCGTCCAGCTCCGGGATCATGGCTGGAGCAACCGTCGAATCAGCTTCATTTCGCTGCCCCGCTCTGGTGAAATGCAGCTGATTTAACCATTGAAGTGCATTTATTAAGTAAAAGTCCAACTGAGACACACCTTTTGCTATAATGTCGAGCAAACAAACAATTGTTTTTAAGTGGTTATCTTGTTAAATTTCGAAGAAATGCACAGCGAGTCATCCCTGTCTGCACGCTTCTGCAAATCTATTTTTGAAATGCAGCAGATTTGAGCATCAAAGTGCATTTATTAAGGAAAAATTAGACTGAGACACAACTTTTGCTACAATTTCGAGCAAACAAATAATTGTTTCTAAGTGTTAAACTTGATAAAGTCATCCAGCGCACGCTCCTGCGGTCGCCATTTGGCAGCCAATCGATTATTATTTTTTGGCACAACACCGGCCCACATTTTCAAGTTGTCACCGCTGATGCATAATAGATGCGACATAAAGGGCGAAACAACATATATTTATGCATTTTTCCACTTTATTAGACATATTTGGAGTGATGCGACTTATAGGGCAGTGTGACACGTATGGCAGAAAATACAGTAAGTACAATCCATTTACTATTTGTCACCCTCCAGCTCCTGTCCATAAACTGAAGAGATTTTTAAACCCCATGTTGAAACCATCGCCAAAACCTTTGGACAAAGCGCTGATGGATGTCCAGTAGACTTCTGGGTCTCCATCTTCCTCCTCTGTGCTTCTGCTGAGATCCGATCAGCCGCACAGCCTAGATACAGAAATGTCCCTCAACTCTTCCCTCCTAGTGCTGAGAAAAGCAGTGTTTGGTTTGGTTGCGACGCTTTAACCTGATGCAAGATGATCCATAAATGCTCAATTCTCATCTGACCCTGAAACAATCAGGCACAATTACATTCCTGTTTTTAGTTTTCTACATTCGCCTTGTAATCTAGCTGTTTTTGTTACTTTTTGCCATCTTTTATAACTGTCTATTGTTGTTGCTGTTGTCCACTGTTGTCGTCACTCTTTGTTAAAATCAGGTCTCTCTGGTAAATGAGTCCTCGAGGCTCAATGGGATTAACCTGTCTAAATAAAGGTTGAATCCCAATACTAATATGGTTTTTATTCTTCCATTTTTCTGCATTATACCGACTTAATTTGGCATTTTAAAAGTCCATCTAGCTGTGATCACAAAACAATAATTTATTTTGACTGTTTATTTCTGCTAAACGTGATCAAACTAAAGCTCCAGTTTTACGTAATGTGTGACCAGAGTTTGTTGGTTTATCTTGGTTTTTCCACGTCTCCTGAGGTGAGAGGCAGCAGAATGATGTATGTGACAGTTGCACATTAAACTGGAAGAGCAGGACTTGTCTTTTCAACACCAGCATAGAAGACGAGAAATACCCTCAGGAAGAAATGACACTGATCATAAATATATAAGAGTTAAAGGAAAAATTTTAAAAAATACAGCAAACATTTGATTTTTTTTAATTATTTTTTTAAATTTTGGGGGTCCTGGTGCTGAAATGTAAACCAGTGAATGCAACTGCTACCCAGTGACAGAAAGCCGAGCCGTCATGTTGATGTCAAACTGGATTACCGTGCACTTGCCAGAAGGAAACTCCTGCATGTGGCAATTTCAAGTGAAATCCCATCCAGGTTGCAGCTGCCCTCCCGTAAAGTGTCAGCAAATTATGAAGCACCGTGCGACTGCACCTTAGTAAGAATTTAATTTCATTAGGTTGTTGTGGCATCATGGGAAAATATCTTTGGTGTTTTTCTGTTTTTCCTTTGGGTCACCTGCAAAACACAAGCAGTTTACGTTCCATTATGACTTCACCAGGATGTGTTTGAGCTTGTTTTGGTCCCCTTGGGGCTAAGAACAGGGGGAGGGTACACTGCTGGATTCTTGCTCATTTCTGATTTTATCATGTGAGCCAAAGCTGGGAGTACTTCACAAGAATTTTATGTTTTTTTTTTTTAAAAAAGCTCATTTTTATTTTCCTTTCAGTTGCAAAGATCGTCTAACAGGAAGAGCATCTTGTTCTGGGAGATCTGCACATATCGTTTTTGGAAATAAGCTCAGGGTCATGAAATCTGCTCCAAGTCATTGGAGATGCTGATGAATATAATAAACTAGAGGTGATACTCTTGGGATGATTTTTATAAATTGTAGCATTCAAGCAAAACGGTGCAGGCTGCAAGGGATGCTGGGTAATGTTGTGGTATTTGTGTGCATATTGTGTTTTGTTACGATGGTGAGTGTGGAAATAGGTCCTGTTCAGGTTTGGGTTGACATCCGCGCTGAGGTCTCCGTTGATGTCTGTGGGACTGATGCCACGAGTCTCGGGTTGTTCCCGGTATGATGAAGAGGAAGAAAACACTTCCTGACAAAGAGACGAAGAAAGGTGTGTTTAAAGAATGACATCACACAATTGCTAATCCATCGTGTACTTCTTGCTAGCACATGACAGAAGATACAGTATCTTGTCATAATTATCCAGAAATCAATTGGAATCATTTTTTTAGATGATTATTAGATTTATGACAAATTTAGTCATCCACTCTCCTAAATTATGAGGAAGAGCCATACAGTCATTGTGTGGAACAGAAGATTGGAAGAAGTTCCTTAAGAAGGGGGAGTGATACTTGATATCTATAATAATATTAATTCCAGCAGCTAACAATAGATATGTGCATAACAAATGTCACATTTAAATACTGTTATATTCCAGATGGATTAGTAGTAATCTCATTGACAATGTCAATCCAGATTTTGTATTGTCGTCCTCTGAGAGGTTAGTGACAATACTGTTTGCCCGTGTGTGTGTGTGTGTGTGTGTGTGTGTGTGTGTGTGTCTCGGGTGTTTTGTAGCATTAGTAAATAAAAATTTTGAACCTCTGAAGGAGTTTTAATGAAACTCTCTGAAAGTAATCTGAGAAGAAACATGGACAACTGAGTCAACACCGTTCAAGATGGCTGCCACAGCCAAGTGAACTTCTCACGAGTATAAATAACTAATCCATCCCTCATCTTTGCACACTTTTTCCTTTTCAGGTCACAGAGGTCACTGATGCCTATATCCAGCCATCACTGTGAGAGAGGTGGGGGACACCCTGGACAGGTCTCCAGTCCATCACAGGGACACCCTGGACAGGTCTCCAGTCCATCACAGGGACACCCTGGACAGGTCTCCAGTCCATCACAGGGACACCGAGACAAACGAGACAAACAACCATTCACTCTCTCACTCACACCTAGGGACAATATTAGAGTTACCAATCAGCCTAACATGCATGTTTTTGGTCTGTGGGAGAAAACCCACGCAGAACGGAGAGAACATGTAAACTCCACTCAGAAAGGTCCTGGCCGGGATTTGAACCAGCAACCCACTCGTTAAGAGGTGGCAGCTCTACCAACTGAGCCACCGTGCTG
Source organism: Nematolebias whitei (assembly GCF_014905685.2). Taxonomy (NCBI): domain Eukaryota; kingdom Metazoa; phylum Chordata; class Actinopteri; order Cyprinodontiformes; family Rivulidae; genus Nematolebias; species Nematolebias whitei. The sequence continues at coordinate 48,843,601 of NC_056506.1, read as the reverse complement.
CCTGACTATAACTCAGCCAATTTTAAATACGTGGAGCTGACATTAGGTGTGGTTGTAGAAACTAGAGCTGCTGTGGTTGTAGCTGAGCATCTTTCCCAACACACACTCCAGCAATGTCTGTTTTTAAACTGCCGTCAACTATTTGTGATAACTGTGGCCGTCAGGAATAAAGGAAGAAAGAAACTCTTAAATTACTGAAATTATTTTTTTATATTCAGAAAATAAGTATTGAGTGTATACAATAGTCCCTCGTTTATCGCAGGGGATCCATACCCTGATATATATAT
>NC_056506.1:48832940-48843214 GCF_014905685.2 Nematolebias whitei | reverse complement strand
TATATATATGTGTGTGTGTATATATATGTGTGTGTGTATATATATGTGTGTGTGTATATATATGTGTGTGTGTATATATATATGTGTGTGTATATATATGTGTGTGTATATATATGTGTGTGTATATATATGTGTGTGTATATATATGTGTGTGTATATATATGTGTGTGTATATATATGTGTGTGTATATATATGTGTGTGTATATATGTGTATATATATATATATATATATATATATATATATATATATATATATATATATATATATGGTGTTTTAAACAATGTTTCTAAACACTGTAAAAGAGCACAGAATGTCATGATCTCAGCTCCCTGCCTCCTCTGCTCTTTGCCACCTGCAAGCGCTCTTGGCCACGCCCACTTCTTCGTTGCACGGTGAACAGCTGATCAGCTGCAGCAGGATGTTTATCCTGCAGTATGGGCTGCTCAGAGGTGCAGCAGGTGCTAAACAATTTTAAATTTCTTTTAAATAAAAATTCCATGCCGATCGTGCGGCTCATCCGTCACTCAGCCAGTTGTGTGTCATGTCCAATCTTATTTTGAAAAACCGCGGTAGAGCGAGTCCGCGGTAAACCGCGAAGTAGCGAGGGACTGCTGTTCATGTATAACTGAATACTCATAGAAGTCAATCTATTTCTAGATAACTGATTCAGTTGACTTCAGGAAACAAACATTGCTCTAACCGTCATTCTTACAGCTACTGAGCTAAAATGTTGTGTGGTAGTAGCTGAGCATCGTCTTCAACGCATACTCCAAGCACGACACAGAGAGGAATATTATTTTGCATTAACCTTGACATGGTTCGTTGGATTCATCCCAGTCTGTCTGTTAGCAAAGTGTCTCATGAAGCACGGGATCACATTTAGTGAAACTTGCAGAAAGTATTTGGACGGGCGTCTAAAATGAATCAACGTTTTGGAGTTTCTCCAGTTTAAGAAGCCCACCACAGTTATATCGTAAAGGTTTGACCAACACTACTGCAACTTGGGCCTTTGCAGAATCTTACTAAAACTCTGGCGTGAAAACCTTTTAGGCCTTCCTTCAAGGAATGCTAGACCTTTAATTTGTTTTTTGTTGTTTTCATGTGAACACAGAAGTCCTGCAGCTTGAATGGGCCCAGTGTTCATTTTCTAGTCACTGCCAGTTCCTTTCTCAGCAAAACCAAACATGACTATCAGCTGACGGTTGGGGCTTTGTGATAAAATCACAGGTTCGGCTGTGTGATGCCTTTTTTTTCAAACCATTGCACTGTTTTTCTGTTTTCAGTCGCACAACTTGCCCTAAGTGTTGAAATTTTAAAGTTCACTGATTTAAAAAATATTTTCTTCTCCTACGTGGTGGAAAAAAGCTCATTTTTCCCTCGGGGAGGTTGTAACTCTTCTTAATATTTCCTTTTTGATTCCTGCCACTCTGCTGAGGAGTACCTGATTAGATGTTGGTGGTCATCCAAATCTCTTTGGCTCAAGGGATGAGTTTTTTCCAACAGACAGACAGAATGTCTATTGAAAGCAGAGTTTTGCTGCTCCTGTCAGTTCACTATGAACTGTGTGGATTTTTCTTTATTTTCATGGTTTTAAAACAAGTTCAGCAGCCCAATGATGCCATGTTCATTTTTTCAGATTTTATAGTAGATGGCTGCTTTTGATAACTACATTCACAATAAACTTTCAACAGAAACTGTGAATCCGGAAGGAAATTTAGCAAATTAAAGTTGACAAGGTGATGGATGACGAAAGAAACTTTAAAAAATGAGCAAATGTTTTTCTTTGATATGTACTCCCAGGTGTCATTATGCAAGACTTGGCTGCAAAGGGAATAAACAAATTACCTACTGGTAATCACTGAAAATAATCTGGGATGCTAGACTGCTTAAAAGTGTTGTAGAATTCAGGGATACACCTAAACCAACATTTAAGGTAAATTATTTAATGTCGCTGAGTGTGTAATTATGAAATTTTTGTTACGTAGTTTTGCAATGCGTTTTGTTGATTGTAAGGATTTTATTGTTTCTTTTTTTTAATTTTATTTAGTGCCTTGTGTGTATTGCTACCTGTTTGTTTTTTGTGCAGTCATGATCCCAGTCATTGTCAGCCAGGTTTCCCTGTATACTCTGCAGTACACCTGCACCAATCTCCTGATGAACCCAGCTGTTCCCACTCGCCAATCATTCCTCCAAGTTTCTAGAAGCTTCATGGTTCTGCTCAGTCCCAGTCAGATCTTCATGGTTTTGTCCTTGTTTTAGCATTCATGCTTCAGTTCAGGGTTTTTTGTGTGTGTGTGCTACGCATCTGCTTCATATATATACAGTAAATAGAACTACGCTGTCTGCTGGCCTCATACTTTGTACATCTCACCAGACTAACACGGTGTTTTGTTTTGGTTTAAGAGAACAAAGTTGGAGTTCTTCATGGAGCTCGGTGCTACGACTAACGAGCTGTGAGTCAAAGAAGAAATCCATAAACGGTCATTGAGCATTTAGGAATTACTGCCATCTTTGTGTGGTACAGATATTGGCACGTCAGACTGGACTGCGTACTGGACCTTGGAAGTTGGTGCCAGAAGTTAATCAGTATCCCTGCAGGCTGGGCCCAGTAGAAGTTTTTGGAATCAGCTCCTCCTCATAAAAGAACAGACTCATTTATTTTATGGGTTTATTGTTTTTCTTCAGGTGTTGATGCTTTGTTGATTCACACACGTCTTAAGTTGCTGTTGCATTTTCAAACCTGACATTTTTCTAATATGCAATATTTTAAATTTGTCTTTTTCCCCCCCAAGTCTAAAAGAATGATCCTGTAACATGATGATTATATGATGGGCCTAAAGTCTCACATCCCTCGTGTACAGACGCTGCTCCTGAAAATCCAACATGGCAGCTCCATTCACCGAGTCCTGCTGGCTTTAATCCCCGTCACTGAGTGAAGGTGGGGACATTGGGCTTGTAATATAAAATATGTTAATGTGTACAGTCCTTTCTTTCAGCTGCCAGATGCCCTTCCTGACGCAACTACAGACCACCGAGCTACCACAGCCCTCTGTGTGAAACAAAGAGCTGCTATAGGGCGCGCGGGGGAGCAAATGGTGGGGGTTAAGGGCCCAGAGTGGTGGAGAGGGTGGAGGCAGGTGTGGGTGTTTCACCTTTCCCACCAATATTTTGATGTTATCAGTTCAGAGAGTTGAACCGGTGACCTTCTGATCACAGGCCCACCTTCTCTGACCTCTTCACCACCATTCCCGCCTGAAACAATTAAAAAATATATATATTTTTAAAACGATTAGGAATACAAAGTTTTCCTTATTTGCTTAGTTAAATAAATAAATAAATAAATAAGAAGTCATAAACCCACTGACATCACCAGATGTTGAGCTTTATGTTTTCAAAAGCTGTGAGTTTTCACTCCCATCAAGTTGAACATCCAGTTTTACATTATTATTATTAGTATTTATTTATTTTTCCATTCAACCTTTTTATTTATACGGGTTCATTCCCACTGAGCCTCAATGACTCATTTACAAGAAAGACCTGTTACAAAGTAGATGAGGAAAAGAGACACACGAGGGGAAGTAAAAAAAAAATCGTATCTCGCACTATGTCCTAATATTAAATAGCATTTTTCATAAATGATTATTATCTTGTTACTATAATCCCAATTTATTGCCATTTGTTGATTTTTGGAGAGGAACTTTTCACATAATCCTTTTTTAGTAAGCACTAAGAGGCATTCATCATCGCTTTAATCTTTGGACAGCAGCTAGTCCATCATGTAGTGCACGACAGGCCTGCACTGATTCACTCGTCTGACGGAGAGAACTGGAAGTGGCACGATGGATGTACAGTTTATATACAACTCATTTGACCCAGTTTGTGAGTCGGTGCTGCTGACTTACTGTACGTTGCTATAAACACAGCGGCTTTACGAGATGTCGGCAGAAGCTACTGTCACTTTTTATTACGTGATTCATGAACTTTATTACGTTTGGTTTACGAGCTTCATATTTTTCTCCATCTTTTTGTGACATTTTTATCTAGTCAGGTTGGAGGAAAAATCATTGACTTTAAATTCCTATAGCTTAATATTTTTATAGCTTCTTAGATAGTGGGATTGTTTTTTTCTTAAGCACAAAATCCTAAAACTAAACAGACAAAAACAACATGTATTTCAATAAAGTTAGAATTTAAGGGTTTTACTTTAGATTTGCACCTCTGCAGATAAAATAAATGTCGACTGTGTGGAAGGTTTCTGCAGCGGAGGATGGTGACCAACGACTAAATATTTGTAAAACATGTTAATGTAATACTGCTGCAACATGATACTTTGTGCACTGAATGTGTTGGAGCAAACCCAGTTTGATAATGAACATTTCCTACAATAAAACATTTATTTAACAGTTGGAAAACCAAGAGTTTATGCATGCATATAAGACGCTCTGTGCATGGATTCATGCACGGGGAGGGAGGCTGCAGGACAGTGAGAAGGACTGACAGCACCAGCAGAATGGCCTCCAGCGCTTTATATGAATTGGCTCGCGTTGCAAGTCTGCACAGGAGAACCGGTTCACGCAATCAGAGTCGGGGCAACCCCGAGGAGACAAGTTGATTTGTTTCACATCATCCAAGTGACCTGCTTTCCCCCTATACATACTCACCAACCGAGCCCCCACCGTGCAGTCGTTGGACAGTGGATCACTGTTTTGACAGAGATAAAGATGACGTAGAGACCCTCCCATTCTTCACCTGTAGGTTCAGGTGGAAAACACATCCTTCAACATGTGCCGTTTGAGAATTTACAGCTTTTCTCAGAAATGTGTTGGTTGTCAAATTCTCCAGAGCAGTAAAAAAAAAAACATAATTGTTGCAAACGTAAAAAGAAAACAAACCCCAGCTGGATGTGCTGTGATTATATGAGATGTGTTTAAGGAAAAATAAAGATTAGCTTGAATTTCACTTAACTTGATGTTTGGTTTGTTTCAGATCTTAACAGAAACGATCTGTTTGGTCAAGACTGACTTGGCCATTCCAACAATATAACTTTGTTTTCCTTGACAGATAAGAATAAAAGAGTTGTGTGTTAAGACGTGTCTTGCTACATTTAGTCGTTTTTCAGCAACTTTAAAAAAGTTCATGATCAATGATTCAAAGTGGGCTCAAAAGCTCCACAAGGACTTCCATGGAAGATGCTTTAAGCCACACAATGTTTAATTGTTTTTATTTACTCTTAAGGATTTTGCTATCTTTAGTTTTCCACATTCTAATGGTTTGTTTAATATAAGTTAATTAAACAATTGTTGATCAGTCTTCTTCTGGTTGGAGAGTCATGAGCATTTTTACTACAAAACAACAGAAGCGATGGGAAAGGTTAGAGGTTCACCTTCCAGCAGAACGATATGAACCCACTAGTTTTAACTACCGGTAGCTTTAAGGCGATCTCTCGCTGAGCTGGACGTAGATGGCAAACGGTATTCATGAGGGGGTCCCCTGAATGTCTCCAGAAAGTCTTGTGACTTTCGGAGGGTTTGCAGCTTTCTTGCACAGAGGAATGAAGTCCTGAGGCTCGAGGTTTGAACAGACAGGAAGTCTTTGTGGACGTCTTGAACTCTTTTCTTTTTGTTGCAGGGGTCTCAAACTTGTGCTGCCAGCACGGTGGCTCAGTTGGTAGAGCTGTTGCCTCTCAGCGATTCGGTCATCAGATTAAATCCCAGCAGGGGGACCTTTTCTGGGTGACATTTGCATGTTATATCCGTGCATGCGTGGGTTTTCTCCAGGTACTCCGGTTTCCTCCCACAGACCAAAAACATGCATGTTAGACTGATTGGTAACTCTAAATTGTCTCTAGGTGTGAGAGAGAGAGTGAATGTTTGTCTCGTTTGTCTTTATGTCCCTGTGATGGACTGGAAACCTGTCCAGGTGTCCCCTGCCTCTCTCACAGTGATGGCTGGACGTGGGCACCAGTGACTCCCTTGACCCAAAAAGGTAGAAATGAGTAAAGATGATTCAATTAAATTCAGTTTATTTATATAGCACCAAATCACAACAAAGTTGTCTCAGGACACTTTACAGGAACATTCACATACATAAAAAAAAAAAAAAAACAACAATTAGTAAAGATCTCTATCTAAGAAGGCCAGCAGACTCTTGGCTTCATTACAGCCTCCCATCCTGATCCATGATGGATAGATGGATGGATCACAATCAGAATAACTTGATTATCATGGCACCAAAGTACAGCGAGATTATATTCCATACAGTCGTCCGAAAGATGGGCACAGTGTACGTGGCTGCAGCTCCGAGGAGCACGGCCCTTATTCTTTAGATAGAAAAGGGGAAAACCATGAGGATAGTGGATATATAAAAATAAAAAAAAGTATCTTCAAACCTTGTCCTTGTCAGGACATGATTTAAACATCAAAAAACTCTACCAGCAGGCACATTTATAGACACATTACACACATTTGATGACACCACGGTGAGATTTGTCCATAAAGCACTTCCAGATAGCACCATAGTCCTGTTAAGATGTTGATGTGTCAGCCGGTACAGCGCTGATAAGCGTTCCTAAAATTCTCGGCGGTGGTGGATGTAGCAGAGCCTTTTTAGTTTACACATCTCCAGGAGTGGTTTGATAAGTTGGCCAAACGGGGACGCCAGATTCAGATAAGCCACAGTTTGTTTTTGTTTTTTTGTGTGCAGGCAGACTGTTTTTCTCATCAGCCTTGAGTTCTGCTGGTACACTCAATTATCCAAAATGGCCAGATTTGTGGGCTTTCCACTGGTCCGTGCTTATTAGCTTCCTCCTAGGTCGACCCCATCATGCTAACGAGTTCCAGAAGCCGCAAGTGGCCTACGATTTTCATAAATCACTTCCATCTCACAGCTTAGCTCATAAAACAGCTGAGTCTGAGAGCTCGAAGCACGAACTGATCCTTCATATAAGGTCGGCAGCTTTGTCATGGCCGAAACTGCTGCCGCCGTCTTTCTTAATTTCCGATAACAGGTATCCACCGGTCCCAACAAGCTGAAACCCTGCTATATCATGATTCCAATGATGTACAAATCTTCAACATCCTCCAGAGACAAGACAGAAAGGCACATCATTTTCCACTCTCACCACGGATCCATGATATATGCAGCCGCGTGTGTCTCAGTGGGGCATGAGGGTTCTCCAGCACCGCTCGGTTGAAAACAATTTATCAGCTGCGTTGAAAGTCCAGCTGACCAGATCATGACAGTAATTTACGATTCGAAAGATGTGTAAATAGAAGCTTCATGTAAATAGATGCTCCAATACACAAGACGGAGAACTAAAAGCAGGAGGAAGGCAGAAGAGGGATAAAAGCATCCGTCTTGCTCGAGGGCGAGTGGGTGGATGGATGGATGGATGGATGGATGCATGGATGGATGCATGGCTGAACCTCCCAACATCTGCAGCTCAGTGAGCCACCAGCTTTAAGGATAAATTGTTAAATGTCTTGAAATGGCTCAGTCAACGCTCGGGCCTGGGTTAATTTGAAAATCTCTGATACAATTTAAAGATTGCTCTACACAAGTGTTGCCCCATCAGCTTGAAGGAGCTGGAGCAGTTCTGTTGTGAAGAATGAGCAAAAATATCGATGAGTATCTGTAATTGTGCCAAGATTCTGGAGACAAATCTGAATAAATTGATGCTCTGCTGCAAAAAACGTCTCTACAAAGTGAGTCATTAAAACCTTGGTTTAGATCATTCACTTCAACAATCAAGTTTTCGTTCTAAATGTTTTAAAATGAGATGTTAATTTTTATCCATGTAGCAATAAAATAATCACATTGTTCTAAAATCTGTGTAAAATTGTAAAAGTTGGGGGGACACGGGGCGTTGAAGGTTAAGAGCAGCTCTGAAACGAAGCAAAGCAGATTGACAGGGTCGTATCTCTGGATGTCAGAGCGGCAGCGACGTGCCCGATCCTGTCCCAGCTCCTCTTTTATTACCTCACAGCAACACCTCCTCTGGAGTTTCTCAGGGACAAGCAGGCACAGGCAGTCGGCTCTCCATTACACCGCCGTTAATAAGAGTAGCTGGCGTCAGGCCATGGGAAAAAATAAATCTGTAACACTTTATTCTGGCTGCTCTCTTGCCAGAAAGTATACACATTGAGAAATCTTAGCAATTCTGATAAAGGGCATGTCAGGTCTGTGCAGCAGGGATTTACCCTAAAGTAGATTACAGTACTATGATTCAACAAACCAGTCAGACACATGTTGACTATTTTGTGCACCAGCTGCAAATAAAAAAACTTGATTTCACAAAGTGCGGTGTTTAAAATTAGAAATTGCAATTCAAAAATAATTTAATAACCTCTTGCTGTTATTGTTCAATTACACAATTAAACTATTTTACATTTTTCTTTCCCCAGAACTGCACTTAAGCTGAATCTGTTTGATGGTTCGGACTGAACTGGAGACAGTCTGAGTGAATTTTTTTATTATATTAATGCAAATGAGTTTTATTGGAAGGTAGCGCTCTCAGCTGTGAAGGAGACGATGCTCAGATATCCCATTAAAATCACGCTGGGTTGCTGTCAGACTCTTTCTGCGCTCCTCGACGTCTGTGCAGGGTCCACATCATGACTACGATGCTTCCTTTTGTCATGTTTTATGTCATGCATAATGACAAAAACACATTAAAGCAGAACATGTTGGTTTCTACTCTGCAGAATTTGGCTGTGAGTGACTGATGTGGATCAACTCGGTGCACCGAGACTTGACAGTCATAATAATAAGCTGTCACGTTGCCTGGGGCTGAATGCCTCCGCAGGCAGCCAAAGAAGACAACTGAGAGTTTTGCTTGAACAAAAATTAATAAAAAAATAATAATGCATAAAAAAGGCTTATGTTTACTCTTTTTTTTAACTTTCACTTTAATGTAATTTGTAAATTGCGGTGACTTTTGTGCAGTCGATTTGTTTTCACGTCACCGTGTCAACTCGATCCTGAATTCAAACAAGCATTTTAGGCTTGAAGTTACCACTGGTCCTAAAATGTATACCCAGTGTTCTAATCTCAATGATCAGTTTTGAGATGACGGATGTGACTTCCTGGCACAAATTCTGGCACGAGATTAAGCAACCAACAAGAGCTGTTGGGCAACTCTGCAGATGAGTCACCGCGGTGTGAGAACCTCCACGGTTCGGCTGTCAGTAGAAAGGCTTTGTTTGTTTGCCCTTGTTGCCCTTATTGCTACACACACGCCTGTCACCGTGCAAAGCTGCAAATCACAGTTTGGATGAGCCTCAGCTCAGGGTAACTGATAAATTGGTCCACTCATGAGAACGAGTCTCTTTGCTACAGTCTTACTCCACCCATAAATCACTGTCCCTTTTTTAATTGTTGCTGTTCAGCAGCAAAGTGGTTCCTGCGCTACATAAAAACTTTGAATCCTAAATGTGAACACGTCTTGGTTACATTTATTGAAATAAATCTTTGTCTCGGGCCTCTCGTCAACTTCCAGGTTGAGGCAGATTCTTTCAGAGACGTGTCTGATGAATTCTCAGAACCCGCTGCTGAATTTTTCGTGGATTCTTCGCACACAATATAGTTTCTAAGACTTCGTCGGCAATTCTTGGAACTTTGAATTTCAAACGACAGGGGAGGTCCACCCAGGTGTGTTCGAGCTACAGAGTGAGCGGCAGGGAAGGGAATGCAGGAAACACTTCGAGCGGGGGAAACGTTCCTGGAAAAGTCTCTTCGTTTACAGCAGGTGTTGACGTACAGAAGTGTGTTGGTTGCATAAAACTGTAGCTTTGGTCTGGAACGTGTTTCAGATTCGGGGAATCTCCTCCTCGTGAAGCGGCTTCAGTTGTTCAGTGAAATCTTCTGTCAGTGCACGTTGCAGCTTTTCTGGCGAACACTCGCTTCCTTTGATTCTGCCGTTTGGGAAACTGGTAGATATTTTTTATACTCCTTACACTAAAACGAATATGAGGTCAAAAGTCTAAACTAAGAGTTAATGACATGTGTATCCTGTTTGGTTAAAAATCAAAATGTTTATTCAAGAAGTATATTGCTATTAAACATTATTTTGGATTAAAATGTCAAAGTTTGGGCAGCACGGTGGAGCAGTAGCTAGAGCTGCCGCCTCTCAGCGAGCATGTCACTGGTTCAAAGCCCAGCAGGGGCCTTCCTGGGTGGAGTTTGCATGTTCTCTCCGTGCATGTGTGGGTTTTCTCCGTGTACTCCAGTTTCCTCCCACAGACCAAAAACATGCATGTTAGACTGATTGGTAAC
>NC_056506.1:48776069-48832540 GCF_014905685.2 Nematolebias whitei | reverse complement strand
TTGTTTGTTTTAGCAGAAAAATGAGCCATTCAGTGAAATAGAAGTCATAAACCGTTGTAACGTTTTTACAGACAGAGCTCCGCTCCGGCAGCCTCCTGACAGAGCGTTTGTGTTGAATCGAGCCTTGTTGGGATTTCAGAGCGTGTTTCTGCAGCTTCCATGTGATTCCTAATTGGTCCGTGCTGGCAGAGGCACCTGTACGAGATCCATCTCCTCCACAGGCGCTGCAGCATCCCCCACACAGATGGACCTCACAGTGGGCCACCATCCATGTGAACCCCCTGGCCCCTCACCAGCTGAAGGTGTATCACAGTGGGACCGTCGTCACACATCACTCCCAGTAAAGGCTCTGCCCCCGCTCGCCTCACTCGTGACATTTACATGCACTTTGTTGTTGGGTGGAAAAGGACAACCTTTTTCTTTTTTATCAGTTTTTATTTATTTGTTTATTTTTGGAGGAACAAGCCTCTTGTGCCATTTATATTTTCTCTTCCCTTCATGGGAGGTGTGCGATTGTGTGTGTACTTCTGTATTTAAATTGGAACAAAAAATGTGAGCCTTTCCCAGAACATGCTTACCAGTCTAAATAATATATTGTCTACACTACTTTTAATGGCTATTATGGTAAAATCTTGCCATTTTAACATCCTGCTAATAACAAAGATATGTGATTATAACAACTTTACACTCCACAAATCATACAGTCCTGATAAATGCACATATCACATCTGTCAAGAACAGTTAAAGAAAGTGGTTTGTGTATGATCATTTTGCTGCACATGCATGCAAGTGAACAAAACAACAACTAATAAGAGGATGTTTAATTTGAAAATCAAAACCAAATAAATGTGTATGTGAGTGGTGACCGAGGAGAGCCTGGACACTACCAAGAATGTTCAAATAAACCATCTCCAAACCGTTCCTCCGCTGGAACAGATTCAAATTTTACTCGTGGAATTTATGGAAAACCTTTCTGAGATCTGTTTGTTTAAAAACACACGCTAGAATAAAAATATGATCTCTGTTTGCTCTGGACCTCTGATGACATCATACGGTTCTTCGTGTTTCTGGTTGCACTGGGACGAGCTGGAGACGGGACCATCACCGCGTCTCCGTCCAAACAAACTCAGGCTTGAAACGATGTCAACAGGACGTCCCCGTTATGTTCGAGATTTAGTTTGAGGTAGTTGCCATAGCAACAAAAGAAAATGCATTTTCGGGACTTTTTCTTAATCAATTGTTGACAGAATTTGGACCACTCATGTTATGAATAACAAACAAAAAGAAAATAAAAAGGAAATCATAAAAGCAGCTTTTAGGTACAATGAGGAACTCATCTTTGTTGCTGTTTAAGTTTCAGTCAAATTTGGTTTATGACAAAGGGGCTTGTTTACACAACTCCCCTGACTTGAAGAACCACAAAAAGAAAGAAAGAACGACTTATGTGGCGAACATAATTGCAAGATCCATTTTTGTGTTGACTGATGACAACTGCGAATAAAAAACACACTATGATAAAGTTTATTTTGTTGTTGGCATCCACATATGGTGGAGATCACGTCTCCAAAGCACCGCGCAGCTTCAAGACTGCGTTCATTCATCATGGGTGGCCCCTGTGGAGATCAAATCTTGGTTCTGACAGGACTTCTTCCACTAATCTGAACGCTTTATTTACTATTAAAAAAGCTTTTCCCACTTACTTTTCAAACGTAGGGAACACATCTTCTTCCTCTCAGTATTCTCCAAGATATTTTTGCAGAACAAACAAAATTAGAGTAATTACATTTCCTGTGAAAATGCAGTGTGAATGCTTATTGCTGAAGAACCTGCTGAAAAACAGCTGAAATTAGCTAAAAAAACATGCTGAATTTTAGCTGAAAAGGAAGAACAAGCCTAAATTAGCAAAAAAAAAAGCAGAAAGAACAAATAATTGCTGAATTAAATTTAAATAAGCAAAACTTAGCACACAAATTATGAAATTAGCTATAAAAAAGATTAAATTAGCAACAGAAAAAGCTGAAAAGTAGCTGAAAAGGCAGGAAGATTAAACTAGCAGAACGAAGTGGAAGGAGCTGAAATTAACTCAAAAATGTGGAATAAGCTAAAAATAGCATAAAAAAGCTAAACGATTGCGGAAAAAGTTGAAACTAGCAGAAAAAAGATGAACTGGGCATAAGCTAAAATTAGCTGAAAGAAGTTATTCAGGATGAAAGTAACATAAGTTACCACACAACACTTGAATTTATCTGAGAACAGCTGGAACTAACTAAAAACTGCTGAAAAGTAGCCAAAAAGCAGAAAGGAACTAACATTATCAGAAAAAAGTCAAGAGAGCACATGTTTGCTGAATTAGGCTGAAAAAAGTTTAAATGAGTGCGAAAAATGCTGAATTGGCTAAAAAAGCTTAAAAAAGAGCAGAAAACAGCTATATAGTGCTGAAATAGCAGAAAAAGCTAAAACTTGCACAAAAGAGCTGAAAGGAGCAGAACAAGCTGAAATCAGCAGAAAGAATTTAGAAGAAGCAAAAAGATTCTGAAAAGAGAACAAAGCAGCTGAAAAAAGTAGCTGAAAAATGTTTTAAATTTGCACAAGGAAGCTAAAAGCAGCTGAAGCAGAACAAAATGTGAAAGTAGCAGTAAAAGGTTGTAAACAGATCTGAAGGATGTGAAATGAGCTCCATTAATTTTCTATGAGGAGAAAAAAAAAATGGCAGAAAAAGCTAAATGTTTCAAAAAGCTAAAGTTGCACCAATACCAAAAGTCTGAGCAGGATTGTTGTGAAAAAAGCTGAACGTTTTGATTCATGACTTGTCGAAATAGCTAAAAACTGCGGGACGAGAATCACGCCGAATCTGTACGGAAGAAAACTAGACCTCAGCAGAGTGAATGCTTCATAAACATCCACACAAGGTTTTTATTTTTTCTTTTGTATTGCGTTAAAATGCTCTAAGAGTAAATTAGCCCAGCTGGTGTTGGATATGCACATCTGGACACAATCGATTGTGGAAATGTGCATGGCACAAATTAAAAATACAAGACTGGAGTCAATGGGTGACTCACCTTCTGTTACATAACAGAGTTGAGTTCTTAGCTGCCATTTGGAGTTGGAGTCCAGGCTCAGGACCGTTTGCTGCAAGAAGACTCTGGAGGAATGTGTGTCAGCAGCTTGATTCAGTTTGGGCACTGTGCACAGCTGCAGAAGCAAACAAGTGAGGAGAAACAACAACAACAAATAAAAAAAGGAGCACAGATTGTGTGATGTCTCATAAGAAGAAGAACAACGTCCAAAACCATGAAGAGGAAAGCAGACTGTAAGCAGAGAAGTGTCTGAGAGCAAGAGAAGGAACCCGCTTATGCAACGCTGTCCTCAGAAGACCCCGCCGAATCTTGGCTCGGCCTGCCTCGCTGCTACAACCGCAGAGATTTTCTCATGGAACAGATTTACTGCCACTTAAGCATAAGACCGAACGCTGTATGACGAAACCGACTCAGACTCCCGTTAACTGCGTCCAAACAGCTCGGTTCAATCAAATCCAGCCCGAGGGCAATAAAACGTGTCAGCGCACCGCAAAAGGCTGGAACAGAGTGTCTTCACGTACAAACTGTTCAGAGGAAAACTTTCCATGTGGTCTGTGTTTTGATTAGCGCTTTAGAGAAGTTTGTTCTTGGTTTGAGCGAACCTGCAGCTCAAAAACCCACAATGGAGTTATTGACTGATTAGTTGTGTGAAATGGCTGCAAATTTATCACAACTGCGTCGGTTGTAACTTAGCTGTGGTAGTTTGTGTGAAAACAGTGTTTCCAATAGACTCGTTGCTTCCAGTTTTGAGAGGTATTAAAAAAAACAACTCAAACACAAAGCAGTTTTTTTAATGTCGGCAAAGTTTAATTTTGAAATAAAGTTCTCGAATTGAAGGCATGCAGAAATGCATTATGTAATAGTTTTAAACAGTGGTGTGGACTCGAGTCACATGACTCGGACTTTGAGTCATTTATATTATAACTTTAGACTTGACTCGAAAAACATTTCAGACATAACTTGACTTGGACTTTTACACCAATGACTTGGGTCTTGACTTGGACTTTGACCTGTTCACTTGAAAAGACTTGATATTTCACCCATAATCTAAAGTTTAAAACACATTATTTGAAAAGGGCGCCCCATTAATTTATGTCACTCGTTCCGTATTACCAAACGCAGTCCGTCTCTCTGTCTTTTCACACTCTGTACGTACGCTGGTAAAGATCCAGGACTTGGTAAATCTAAAAAAACATTAAAGGCAAAACAAAGAAACAATGAGGTTTGAGATATAAAGCTGAGGCGTTCGCTTGCAGATTGCCCTCTCGCTCCTCACAACAGAGGATCATTGGGTCTTTGTTGGTCTGAATGATGGGCCTCTCTGGTCACATGAGTGAAGGTCTGGACTGGTGTTAAACTGACTTAACTGCATTATAGGTTTTTGAAAGTTGAAATCTGAGACCGCCTCAAGATGTTTTTTTCTCTTTTAACTTAAATGGCTTCCGTCATCCCCCTCTCAAACCATCTGTCTTCTCGGTCCAAAATGTGAACATTTTGGTGCTCAAAAGATTTTGTTGACCAAAACAATTTCGGTCCCTTAACCTCGAGGTGTAGGTGAACCTCTGAGTCTTGTCCTGAAGAGCTGGCTCTCCTGTGTCGAGCCATTCGTCTGTGGAGAAGATGTTTGGTTTCTCAAATATAGAGTTCTGGACATTCCTTACTGCTCTGGACTGCATACACCACACCACTCTGTTTGTGTTGGGGTGGACCAGCCTCTGTCGGAGAGCCCTGTTGGGTTTGAAATGTTCACAACATCCCAGTACATTTGTTACATTACAAAGACTTGAAAGGACTCGAAATTCCAACTTTCAGTCTTGGGACTTGACAGTTGTCTGTCTTGACTTAAGACTCGCCTCTGACTTGAGGATAAAGACTTAGTTGAGAAACAGTGACTTGGTCCCACCTCTTAAGTTCTGGAGAAAGGACTCATTGTTGGTGAGCTGTAACAGAACCACCACATTTATCGTTTGCACGATACATCGCTGAAAACCCTCACTCATGTGAAAAGTGGTTTAATGATGCAGATGAATATATTTCCACCTGTAACATGAACTGCGATGAGCAGAGCTGTAAAGAAGTCACTGAAAAGGGAGCTACTGGTCTTTTGTTGTTATGTTGAACAAATGTCACATGATTTATAAAAGACCTTGGGAAATTGTTTAAACCTCTGAAAAAAGGCATAGGTACACCGTTCCATGGTAATAAGCTGAGGGCTCGAATGACTAATTGGAGCAACAGCTGTTAAACCCCAAATGAATAACAAACGTGAACATGAATTGTAGAAAAATCAGCTTTTAAGCGACTCTTTCTGTAATTACCTTTTAATAGAACAAAACCTTTAAATGCAACCAAGAACATTCATGTTTTGCCAGATCACGTCATTCAGTCACGAGCTCTCCCTTCTAACAAGTCCGCTCTCATTTACTGCCTAATTGGGCACTCAAGGATAATGGCCTATTTGTTTGTTTTGTGCACGAGCGATGGAGAGTCTGTGGATGTAAGGGTTAGTGTGGTTGGGTGTGCTGTATTTGCATGAGCAGCTTCGTGTGTCCGTGTGCGGTTTGAGATGGTCACTTCCCTCAGTGTTAATGTCAAGCGAATGAGGCAGAGCTGTGGCAGGTGTGAGAACAGCTTGAGGCTCGTGTCATTAGCTCTCCACCGGTGTCACTCCATTCTGTGCCGATCCAGCTTGGCACCATCCATCCACCTCATGCCGCTCACACACTTTTATTTTTTTTATTAAAGTGTGTATTCGCTGTGGCATAATTTAGTGCCACGGGGCCACGGGGCTCTGTTTGGGCCTGAACTGATTCTGATGTGCATTCCATGGAGCTGGACTCACTTTGAACTGAGATTTATCCAGGCTTGACCCTTCTACTAATGCCTAACGATTATAGTCTGCCTTTAAAGGTTAAGGGACACGGCAATGTTTTGTCTGTCTCTGAGTGTTTGTCTCTAACAAACATCTCATGAACTCTTCTTCTTTCGGCTTTTCCCTCCTCAGGGCTTGCCACGTTCGGCTGCTCCGTTCTTCAGGGGTTGCCACAGCGAGCAAACTCGCATGAAAGATTTGGCTGAACAGATTTTAATGAAAAGTTCAGAAAGTCATCATAATGTTCACATATACAGCTGATTAACATTCAAGTTCAAGATGGCTGCCACAGCCAACTAAACTTGGAAAACAAAAGCGTCCAAACCCCAGCTAATTTTACAGATATTGAACTAAAATCGGATAAAATTTGATTAAATAGTAACTAAGCATCGTCCCCCCCACATGCTTTAACTGCAACACATAGCACCACATCTTTGCTTTAAGTCTGTTAGCAAAATATCTCAAATGACTGGACAGATTTCAGTAAAACTTTAAGAAAATAAACATCCATCTCTTCCGCTTATTCCGAAGTCGGGTCACTACCCAGAGTTCATGAACATAAGTGAGGGTAGGAACGTAGACCAACCGGTAAACAGAGAGCTTTGCCTTACAGCTCAGCTCCCTCTTCACCACAACGGACCGGCACAGAGTCCACAACATGGCAGATGCTGCACCAGTCTGTCTGTCAATCTCACGATCCTTTCAGAAAATCTATTTTCATCAGCAGCTAATTACTTTGAGTCCAACCAATTCAACATGGCTGCAGCACATACTATAACTGCTAACTGTGGAGCAGGGGTAGGAGAGCTCACTTGGGACTGGAAAGTTGTAGGTTCAATTCCCCACCATGCTCATTATGTTGTGGTGTCCTTAAGCAAGAAACCTATTTCCTAACTTTTCCCCTGATGCTTGCACAGCTGTTCCACCTGGGTGCATCTAATGCATGATGGGTTAAATGTAGAGGACATTCAATGATAACACATAGAGCTTTCACTAACAGCATTTAAGCTTTTACAATATGCCAAGTGATTGCACATCCAGTAATGCTGCTTTCAAGGTTGACCACACTTACTGTAAAATATTTAAAGTTTTAAAAATCAACAATAAAAGTCAGTGGGCTTTATGAATTCCTCCGAATCTGAGGCCATGGTCCTCAGTCGGACAAGGGTGGATTGGTCTCTTCGGGTCAAGGGTGAGATTCTGCCTCAAGTGAAGGAGTTCAAGTATCTCTGGGTTCTGTTCACGAGTGAAAGAAGAATGGAGCGTGAGATTGACAGATGGATTGCTGCAGCACCTGCAGTATTGTGGACTCTATTCTGGTCTGTTGTAGTGAAGAGGGAGCTGAGCTGTAAGGCAAAGATCTCTGTTTACTGGTCGGTCTACGTTCCTCCCCTCATCTATGGTCATGAACTCTGGGTAGTGACAGAAAGAATGAGATCATGGATATAGGAGGTTGAAATTATTTTCTTCTGCAGGGTAGCTGGACTCTCCCTTAGAGATGGGGTGAGAAGTTCAGTTATCAGGAGAGACTCAGAGTAGAACCGCTGCTCCTCCACATCCAGAGGAGCCAGTTGAGGTGATTCATCTGGTAAGGATGCTTCCTGGACACCTCCCTAGGGAGGCGCTTCAGGCATGTTCGACTGGGAGAAGACCCCGGGGAAGACCCAGGACACGTTGGAGAGACCACGTCTCTTGGTTGACCTGGGAACATCTTGGGGCCCTCCCAGAAGCATTGGAAGAGGAGTCTGTGGAAAGAGATGTCTGGACCTCCCTGCTCAAGCTGCTGCCCTGAGACCTGACGTCAGCACAAGAGGAAGATGTGGGTGGGTGGATGGATGGACGGACGGACGGACGGACGGACGGACGGACGGACGGACGGACGGATGGATGGCTATATGAATTCCTTCAAGGATGCTAGACCTTGTTCTTTAAAGTAATTTTAATTTTGTGTTTTTTTTTTTATCAAAGTCTGTTTTCATGTGGAGGTTTTCTAACAGCTCGAACAACTTCAGAGTCCAGATTTAAAGCGAAGTGAAAAGTGTGAGGCTCTCTGTAGGTGTTGAAGCGTGTCATCTTGAGCATTTGGCACCTCTGAACGTGTGAGAGTCAACATGAGACGAGGCTTTGCTGAGGACGCCGCACAGAACTGGGACAGAGTGACAGACTGCCCCTGTAAGCCTTTGGCGCTGTTGACGTGCAGCATTGTGGGTAATGCCACACGACACAACCACGGGAGTCGGAAAATGAATTTTCCACCATTGGCGCATTGCTTTGGGGTGATTAACAAGGTGAATGTTCCACCACACCAATTAACACTTATTGATGATGATTAATGTGCATTCAAGGTGCCATGAATGTTTAATTCCTGTTAGAGGCAGCAAGCAAACCTCTGTGGTCGCTCTTTCAGCTAATTCACTTGCATACTGAGCTAAATGTAATGAATTCAGCTGGATTTAAACAATGTGGGTAATAATGTTGCAGTAACAGGCAGCTGGAGGTCTAAATAGCTATGAAACACAGTTTTGGATGGAAGCAAAGTCACCCAAAGCTGTGATTAATGACAGCACCCTGCTAGTTCATTATACTCTCTGCTTGCCAAAAATAGCTTCAGCCTGTTTCTTTTACAGAGAAGATTTGCTGAACAAGCACTTTTTTCTCTCCCAAACCCACTGCTTGTCATTCATGGAGTTAGACACAATCCAGTTTGACTATCGCTGCAACAAATCAGCCCAATTTGCTTCTGCAGGTGAGGGGGAGGATGCACTCTTTCTTTTACTGCCATATTCAGCACTCAGCAGTGATTCCCTGCTACAAGGAAGATGTGCTGGATGTTACGCTAAAAAAGCAGAGATATTGGTGTAATATGTTAAACTATAAATCGAGAAAAACAGACAATCTAGTTTAGTTCTTTTTCACACAAATTGTTTGGGATTACATAAACTGCTGAGATTTTATTTGTGTATCCACCTTATTCCTTATTCGGCAGCACGATGGCTCAGTGGTTAGCACTGTTGGCCTCATAGCAACAAGGTCCTGGGTTCAATGCCCGATTGCGCCTGGGGTTTTTCTGTGTGGAGTTTGCATGTTCTTCTCGTGCATGGTGGGTTTACTCCGGTTTCCTCCCACAGTCCAAAAACATGCATGTTAGACTGATTGGTAACTCTGAATTGTCCCTAGGTGTGAGTGAGAGAGTGAATGGTTGTTTGTCTCGTTTGTCTTTTTTCATTCATTCAATCTTTATTTAGACAGGTAAATCACATTGAGCCTCAAGGACTCATTTACAAGAGAGACCTGATTTCAACAAAGAATGATGACAACAATGGACAACAGTGACAACAACAAAAAGTTATAAAAAGTCATACTCCAGTTTTCTGGGGGGTTTTTTTACAAATAGGATGGCTAAAAAAAGGTAACAAAAAACAGCTAGATTCTAAGGTGAATGTAGAAAACTAAAAACAGGAACATGTCTGCTTTGGTCCCTGCCAGGAGTCCAACAGATTCTTAAAGCCACTTAGAGAGGTCAAGATCGAGAGCTTTAGATCTTTTTGCAAGATATTCCAGGAAACAGGAGCGGAGTAGGAGAAGGTCCTTTTGTCTAGTTCAGTCCTCACTGAGGGAACACTGCAGGTAATAATGTCCTGAGAGCGCACGCTGTAACTGCACTCACACAGAGACATGTAGGAGGAGATGTATGTCTTTATGTGGCCCTGTGATGGACTGGAGACCTGTCCAGGGTGTACCCCACCCCTTTGCACGGTGATTGCCGGACATGGGCAATGGCAGCCCCTGTGACCCAAAATGGAAGAAGTGGGTAAAAGATAATGGATGGATGGATGTAGGAATACAGGTGGTGCAACTGTCAGAGCTTAGACAGGACAATATAATCATACCACTGCCTGCTGAGGATGAGGGGTGGAGGACGAGCTGAAGAAGTGGCTGCAGAGTACATCTACTAGCATATTTAGCTACGTATACTAGCATATTTAGCTACGTATACTAGCATATTTAGCTACGTATACTAGCATATTTAGCTTCATACTAGCATGTTTAGCTACTTATATTAGCATATTTAGCTACAGTATGTGCACTAGCATATTTAGCTATGTATACTAGCATATTTAGCTACTTATATTTGCATATTTATCTACATATACTAGCATATTTAGCTACGTATACTAGTGTATTTAGCTACATCTACTAGTGTATTTAGCTACATCTGTTAGCGTATTTATCTACATCTACTAGCATATTTACCGGTAGCTACTTAAATTAGTATATTTAGCTACTTCATTGACTGTTCTTCTTATGGTGACGTGATGAACAAGCTGAAAAGCTCTGAGGTGGATCAGTGTCTCCACAGTAATGAGGTCGGTGGTGTTTTGTTAAAAGAGGTGGGACACAATCTTACTGACCTTAAATCAGACACAGAGTCCAGACAAAGTCTTAAAGTCCTCCATCACTGAGTTTGGGTTAATTACAGAGAAAATCATAAAACTGAAGATGAACAAACACTAAAGCTGTGACCTCCATACACCTGAAATCAGACCTGATGTTCTCGTCACTGTTTCAATCCTTCTGAGGATCCAACGTCTCTTCTCCGGTGATTTATTGTCGTCCAGACACAAAGTAGGATGCAGGTTTTCCTCCGTCGACCGTTTGTCGACAAAGTGAAATGAGCTCACATGCAGAGTTTGGGGTTTTCTCTTCAAGTTCACATTTTTCAGCCACATTCTTCTTAATTCTTCATCTGCAGGTAGGAGATGAAACTAAACCTCTTTTCACAGGAACTCTTTTGTTTTGGCTCCGTGTTCAGACTCTGTTGTTTTTAGCCACTGGTTCAGTTTGGTCTGGTTGTTCTGCAGCAGTGAACACAACAGGTAACTGAACTCAGCACGGCTATTTTAGTCAACTGTATGGTTGTTAAATAAATGTGAACAAAACAAACATAATTTTATCTACTGAACTGAATGTAAATTATTTTCAAGTAAACCGCGGTCCATGCTACGCTACCATGGTTAACCAATGTTTACTGCTACTTCCTGTCTGACAGGAAGTTGTACCAGAATAATTTATACTGTGGAGCCTCCAGGAATAATGTGGACAAGCGGTTTTTAAAAGTGTCAAAACACTAAATATAGATTAAAGTCAAAAGTACCACTTGTGGTATTAAAACTGAATCACATCATTAAAGCAACTGTTTTGTTACGTCTGATTTATGTATTTATTTTTAGATCCATGTACTTTTGTATCAAATCAATGATAATGTCTTGCTCAAGGGCATTTTACTCATTAAAATTTTAATTAAAAATTAGCAAGTTTTTTTTTTTTTTTTTTGGTATCTTGTGTTCAGGACAAAGGGGTTGAACGGGGTCATGGCTGAACTGTCCTCCAGCAGCTCTGTGGAACACAGCAGAGCTTGTTTGTTGGACTGACGCCTCCTGGGAGCTTCCTCCTGATACACTGGTTGCCACAGTAAACACTGGTCACACACACACATGCACACACACGACGGCCTACACATCAGTGTTCATTGTGACTGTGAACCAGGGTGGCACAAACAAACAAATGGTTACTATTCTTCTAAGAAAATCAAACGTGCACACACAGACCGATGCAGAAAATGCTCCCACATGGACACACCAGCCCACATACTGAGAAACACACACGGACACAATCCCCAGAGCCCAATATAGAGTCCATTACTTTGGATTGCCACAGTGTTTTCCTGCAGACTTGAGCTGTACTGTACTTAGACTTTGCTGGCTCTGATTGGCGTGAGTCACAGAGAGCACACAGAACAAGCTGACATTGTGTTTACCCGAGCGGTTGCGGTAAGTACGTGTTTAAGGACACAGTGAGTCACAAATGCCCAAGATTACCCCAACATTATAGCCCAGGAGTCTGTGGAAATAGGACTCCTGTTGAGCTTTTTCATTCACCGTTCAAAGCCGAGTGATTCATTCAGTCGCAACACGTGACCAGAGGAGCGCTGCTGCTCTGATTTGCACAGAAAGCGTTTATACGGAGGGATTTCCCCACGAGATGGACAACCAAACTGTTGGCTAGCAACAGCCTTCCTGTGATTTTGCTCAGGAAAAAAAAAAAAACTACAGTAGCTTAAACAATTTCATCCTTTCTGTTAACGGTGGCAGGCAAAAAAGGAAAATATTGTACGTCCTAAACCGTACGACAAATTTTAATGAAACTCACAATCTAATCAGTGCATGCACATTTACCACTTCATCATGATCAAACTCAAGCAAACACAAAAACTGCAGTTTTACAGGAGCCGAGCTAGAATTTGGTTAACGTCTAAAAGTGAAGAACAAAGGCCTGATTTTACCCCCAGACACTTTTAAAACGTTGTTAGGACTGAAGATTTAGGCCAGAGGGTGATTATTTACCTGACGTCATGAAGATTGTGAAATCATAGCAATGATTTTAAATCCTACTTTCCTGCTTCCTTCTGTCCATGGTGTTCACATGAGGAGGAAGTGTCGCACAGACGCTTCTGCTTTACAAACAGGCCGTAGCAACAAATATGGGCGCATTTGCATAAAGTCAAACAATATATAACCTACCTCAGTTGTGCAGAAGTGTTATTTCCTGTTATTGTGTGTGCGTTTGGTTTGTGCTCACTCCACTTCCTTTTGGTAATTAAACTTCTTTTTTTAGCTACTATTCAGCTGTTTTTGGCAGATTAATGCTTTTTACAGATTCTAAAAACGTTAAATCTGGTCCTCTGGACATTCAAAAAAACAAAACCACCCCAAAAAAAAAAAAAATTTGTAGAAACGTTCAGAGGACCAGATTTAACTTTTTTAGATTATTCTACCTGGATTATTGAGCATGCATCAGGATATTTTACAGATTATTTCTACGTTTCTGTTGCTAATTTCTGCTTCTTTCAGCCTGTTTAAATAAAGGTTGAATTAATGAATTAGTGGGCACAATTAAGCCCACGTCACTTCCTTTTGGAAATTTAAGCTTCTTTCTACATTTCTTTAGCTACTATTCAGCTGTTTTTTGGCAAATTTCTGCCTTTTTTCAGATAATATAATATTTTTGTGCACATTTCTGCTTCTTTCAGCCTTAGTAGGCACATTTGTGCACACTCCACTTCCTTTTGGTAATTTAAGCTTCTTTATACCTTTTTAGCTACTGTTCAGCTATTTTTGGCTGATTTCTGCTTTTTCAGCAAATTTCTAATTTTTGATGCTAATTTCTGCTTCTTTCGGCCTTAATGGGCACAATAGTCCTCTCTTCACTTTCTTGGGATCATTTAAGGTTCTTTCTACTAATTTTAGCTACTATTCAGCTGTTGTTGTTTTTTTTTTTTGTTGCAAAAATCTGCTTTTTCAGACAGTTTCCACTTCTTTCACTAATTTCTGCTTCTTTCAGCCTAACTGCACAAACTTGTGCTCTTTCTGCGTCTCCCTGCTAATTTAAACTTCTTTCTTCTTCTTTAGCTACTATTCAACTGTTTTCTTGAAATTCTTCAGCATGAAGCGTTCACACTGCATTTCCTGCGAAAATGCAATCTCTCTAGTTGTGTGTGCGTTTGCACATCGTTGGAAACCAGTTTTCAGAGCACACCAAACTCTGGCTGCAGCTTTAGAAACACAAACTCGCAGCCAGAAAACAACTTTTCACTGATCCAAACCAACAAATGGAGAAAAACTTTGGGCACAAATTGAACCAGTTTAACTCGTTTCCACTATCAAATTCAAAAAGTAGAGGATTATTGAGCTACTGTTGCATGTGTTGGTCCTTATCAGAAGTAAATCTTTAAGCTTCACTGTGGAAATTAAATCAACTTTGCTGTTTAAATTAATTTAATTTCATGCTTTTATTGTGTGAATGTTTATGAGGCATTCACTCTATTGTGATCCATTTTTCTTCCGTGCGTTGTTCAGAATCTTTCTCGTTCCACAAGTTTTGTTCGAGTTCTACAAATCGTAAATCAGAACATTCGGCTCTTACAGGACAATCCTGCTCTGACTTTTGGTATTGGTGCACCTTTAGCTTTTTCAAACATTTAGCCTTTTCTGCCATTTTTTTTCCTCATAGAAAATGAATTGAGCTCATTTTACATCCTTCAGATCTTTAGCTCTGTTTAAAATATTTTACTGCTCCTTTCACATTTTTTTCTGCTTCAGCTTTTTTCAGCTTCCTTCTGCAAATTTAAACTTTTTTCAGCTAAATTCAGCTTTTTTTCAGCTGCTTTGTGCTCCTTTCAAATTCTTTCTGCTAACTACAACATTTTTGTGCTTCTTCTAACCTATTTCTGCTAATTTCTGCAAGTTTAAACTTTTCTACTATTTCAGCTACTATTTAGCTGCTTTTATGGTAATGTAAGCTTTTTCAGCTAATTCCACATTGTTTGCACTCTTTTAAACATTTTTCAGTTTAATTCAGCAAAAGAATTTCTGTCTCCACTTCCTTCCGGTAATTTATTTTTTCTACTTCTTTAGCTGCTTTTCAGCTGTTTTCGTTGATTTCAGCTTTAACAGATAATTTCCACTTTGTGTTCATTTCTGCTTCTCTCAGCCTAATTGTGCAAACAGTTTTAAGCTTCATTCTGACTTTCAGCTAAGCTTCAGCCATTTGCCAATTTCAGATTTTTTAGCTAATTTCCTAGATTTTGTGCTCATTTCTGCTTATTTAAAACTATCCAGCAAGTATGTTTTTGTTCTGCTTGTTCTTCCATCTCAGCTACATTTCAGCGTGTTATTTTAGCTAATTCCAGCTGTTTCTCAGCAAGTAATTCTGCAATAAGCAGTCACACTGCAGGAAATGCAATTTCTCTAGTTTAATTTGATTGGGCATTAATTTACAGAGAAAATCTCTGAAGGTAAAGAGTTTCTCTTCACACAGATTTCAGGGTCTTCAGATACTTTTTTAGCACAGAGGTTGCAATAACACATTCTGCTCATGTGCAAATTAATAATGTTTGTGGCTCCTCAAAGTTTCGCTTGAATTTTTATCATGTTTTCTGTCCGCTTGTAGCGAGAAACTGCAGAATTGAATGTTGTTTTCTGAGAAAATATTTTCTGAATGTGTTACTTGCAACATTCTGTGGTTTTTGTGTAGCAACAAACCTTCAGCATTCCTAACTAAATGTACCCTCAGCAGAATAAGAGTGGGCCTGGTGTTTAATGATAAAATATGAACTAAAAAAATATTACAGTATTTTCCGCCGTACATGTCGCACCGCCTTATAAGTCGCATCTGTCCAAATATGTCTAATAAAGTGGTAAAAAACATAAATACGTTGCTTTTCCACATCTATTATGTGTCGCCGCTGACGTGTCACCACTGACAACCTGGAAATGTGGGCCGGTGTTGTGGCAAAAATTGATTGGTTCCCAAATGGTGGCCACGGGAGCGTGCACGGGATGAATTTAAGAAGAAGTTAACAAGATTAACACTTAAAAACAAATATTTGTTTACTCGACGTTATAGTAAAGGTGTGTCTGGGTTGAACTTTTACTTAATAAATGCACTTCAACGGTCAAATCAGCTGAATTTCGCCGGGGCGTCGCAGCGAAATGAAGCTGATTTGACGTTTGCTCCAGGCGAGCTGGACGAAGGTGGCAGGCTATGGCAAGCTGATTGTGCCAATAAAAGCCACTTTTACCCATTACATGACACAATGGCATGCCATACTACTCGACTGCCATCTAGCAACTGATAATGGTAGTGTTTAATATTTCCATTGTCATAATGAATGAAAACGGTCATATCAGACAAAAATTGGTTTATAAATCCGGTGAAAAAACATGAATAAGTCACTTTGATGTATAAGTTGTAGGGCACGTAAAATATGCAAAAAACCTGCAACTTATAGACCAAAAATTACAGTAAATGGTGAAGAAGTGATGACCTCTCAAAACAAACTTGTCTCAGTAAAATTACTTCGACTGATGCTTTCTGTGCTCGTGCATTTAGTTTCTATTTTGTAGCTGGAGAATAAAATAATAAGTTTTTGATTAAAAGCTGACTCAGACCTAAAACTGGTGTCTTAAAAAGTCAAAACATAAGAAAATGTTCACAGAATAACAACAACAACAACAAAAAAATAGGAACACCAGTTGAATTGAACATAAAAATGTTAAGATTGAAATTAATTTTCCTTTGCAAAAAACGGACTTTATTCTGAAAGAACAATTTGGTTTAGTTTTCTCCATTTATTTCATAGTGCTAAGTTTGCACAAGCGTTTTTTTAATTCCCTAAGAGAAGTGAAGTGAATGAGAGTGTGGTGCCAACCGGCTCTCAGACGGAGCAGCCTGACAGCTATTAGTCTTCTTCACCGAGCATGAGTGCAAATTGCTTCAATGTTTAAAAACTAGCATCGTCATGCTCTGCTCTCCTTTTATCTTCGGGCCGTCGTGGCAGGAGAGAAAAATAGCAAACGCAAAACATCCTTCTCAAAGGAAATGCAAAGTGGAAATAAATGTAGCCTTCTCTGTAATCGCCCATTAGGAGATTAGAGCATTATTTACATATAATTTGGACCATGAGACACAACGAGGGTTCATTCATTTTCCCGGTGCTGTCAGGCAGTTTTCCAGTCTTTGCACACTGTCTGGGAATTTCATGGAAATCTGGTTTGGTCACATTGTTGACCAAATTTTCCAGAAAAGGTAAATGGTTGGAATTTTATTCTCATCTTTAACGAGTAAAACAAAAATAAATTATACTGTTTTGGTTCCAAGTGGTTCTTTTACGGCCCCTTCAGTCTTCTCATAAGTCAGACAGGATGTGGAATGTTGCTGAATGGGTGGAGGAATCCCCTCGGAGTGGGGAGGAAGAAGCTGGGGGGGGGGGTGGATTCCAAGCGTGGGTTACAGTGGGAAGGAAAGGGTCACGTTCCTATTTGTTTGCGTTATGGGATGGCAGCCGCAGTGGAGATCTAGATTGTGCAGGGTCCTCTGGGGTCACCCGCTCCCACATCGCATTCGCAGCTGTTGGGGCTGTGCTGAGGGGGAGGACGAGGGAGGGTGGAAATAAAAAAAAAAAAGAGATTCTCTCATGATGTTCACTCCTCGAGCTGGACTTGGACGTGCATGTGGACAGTGAGGTGGATCCAGCTGAGTGGAGCACTTTGGAGTGGCTGCCCTGTCTGAGTGACTCAGCTTTGAAAAGGACCATTCAGCCGAAGTTCTCTGCTCAAACAAAGATTTAAATAAAACTGTGCAGCTCGAGTGTACTGTTACCATACACACTGTTACTACAACAACCAGACGGGACAATAACACATTGGCTGACTTAATTAATCATGCCCTTCACAGCACTGTTCTTACTTTGTATTATTGCAGATAAAGAAACAAGACTTTTAATTCTGATTTGATGGGTGATCTCAGCGCAGGTGAGCTGCTGTCAGTAACTTTCACAGCACTTAAAGCTCTGGAATGAAACATTAAGACAAAAAGAAGCTGAAACTAACTGGAAGTGGGGCACGGCTGAAACGCATGTTTTCCTGCCTTGGCTGCAGATCTCCACATCCTCTGCTGTTAAATGTTTACTTCCACTACCTGTTTTTCCTATCGTTTCATCTGGGTCCTCTGAATTTCCCATTTGAGGGGATGAGGCGGCTTCCTTCCTCTAACGAGCAACAGGATGTGCGCCGTACGTGCAAGTTTTTGTAACCTACAAATCATTTTTAGCTCTGTGTGGCCCTGCTGACTTCATTACAATTTCGCATCATCCAGATGCTGTTGGATCTGAATGTTTAGCTGCAGCATAAAGATGGTGTTCAGGAAGAAAATATATATATATATTGAGCGATTTCAAATGGTCAAGTTTGAGTTTACTCCGGTAGTTTTCCCAGATTTACTGATATGCAATTCTAAACTGCAGGTCTGCACTCAACATAAACAAAATCTGAAAACTGTGGAAACTTGACTCGTGTGATTGACTGTTGCTAGTCTGGCCCGAATTTAAGTTCTACTTTCTTTATTGTCATTTGCATCACATGTGACACATGAGGTGGAATGAAATTGTGCACACAGGGTCCCAGTTAAATATGGATGGTAAGTTTAAAGTTTAACCTATTTTAGTCATTTTGGTTGTTTCTGTACGTAAACAAATGCAGGTGATAGTTGGTATCCAGACACAAATTTGGCTCCTTTCAAAATTTACCATACCATTTTATTCATAAAGCACTTAAAAACAGTCTTTGTCTTGAACTTTTTTGAATTCAATTAAAAACAGCAACAAAACCAACCGAAGTGCTGTACAACAAAAACAAAGAAGCAAAGTAAACATAATACATAGATCCACAGAGGTAAAGAAAGGAACTAAATGACTAAAATTATAAAATACAGAGAAGTTAAAATCAGCTCACATAGCGTCAAAAGCCTCGGAATAAAAGTCAGTTTTTAAATGAGACTTAAAAACAGTGAGAGAGGGAACCTGCCTGACATGCAGTGGTAACTCGTTCCAGTTTTGGACCTGCAACAGAGAAGGTCCTGTCACCTCTGAGCTTAAAACAAGTGCCTGGAACCAATAAAAGCATCTGATCTGTTGATCTGAGAGAGCGCTGTGGAACATATGGCTGCAGCAGATCAGTGAGATAAGAGGGAGCCGAACTGTTCGGAGGTTTAAAAACATACAGAAGGATTTTTAAATGAATTTGAAAGTGAACCAGGAGCCAGTGAAGGGAGGACAGAACTGCCATAATGTGCTCTCTTTTGCCTGTACCAGTTAAGAACTGGGCTGCAGCATTTTGAACCAGTTGTAAACGTGCAATAGAGGTCTGACTGATTCCAAAAAGAAGCATTGCAGTAATCAAGACTGGATGTTATGAAAGCATGTATTACCTGTGTCAAGATTAAGTTTAGACAATATGGGCTTCAATTTAGACAGTCACCTCAACTAAACTAACTAACTAACTAACAAAAAAAAAAAACAATAACAGGATTTAACAATCATGTCATGACTGTTAAGTTTCATGGAAGGGTCCATTTTCACTCCCAGTGACTCTTTAGCTGTATTCACAGAGGATTAGTTTTACCTAGGGACCACATGCTATTTGTAATAATTACGGAGATTGTCTGTGTTGTTAATCCCATATGAATCGGACATGTCAGTAATTTGTAAAATAAAAATTCTCCCGCAAATTACCTACTATATTTTGCTGAATGCCAAGGCCCTGTGAAAATACTAATCCAATGCGAATAGGCATCTCTGTGATTTGGACCGAAATGGGCGGATCCGATATGTAATTAGGCGGTTTTTGTTTCCTGGGTGCATTTTTATTTGTTTTTGGCTGCATTGGAGTGCCTAAATAACCTTTTGTGTCTCGGACCAGCAAAAACCTATCAACCCGTAACGGTTGCCCAAAAAAAAAAAAGGCTGAAGAGAAGGAGCAAAATTATATGCAAATGGTGGCTCACATCATGCATTGCTCTGTGCGGTAAGAATAATTTTCTTCAGTTTGTAGACTATACATCTGGCTAGCATTGGCCGTAACACAGCACCGAGCTGTGGCCGTAGCCTGAAAAGTAACGTCATTCAACTCACGTCATTCACGTCATTCTATATCATTACACAATATGCAGCGTGTTAACATCATATCCGGAAGATGTCTGTAAATTTCAGCTAAATCTCAGGCTTTGGTTATCCCGTGTAAATGTGCCACATAAAAAGCAGACGCTGGGGAGTAACTTATTTATTACATGTGGTCCCTAGGTAAAACTAATCCTGTACGAATAGGGTTTTTGTTTCTCTGATGGGGCTTGAGAGCAAATGTCAACACTGTGGTTCTTGATTGTGCCATCAGGTGGAAAAAACACGACTTCTGTCTTCTTACTAATGTTTAAGAAATTTAAAGCCATCCAGTCCCTGATGTCAGCCAGGCAGTCAAGAAGAGGTTGGCTAGAACGTGCACCGGCTTGCTTCAAAGGGAAGTAAATTTGACAGTCATCAGTGTAAAAATGAAAATGGATGCCATGTTTATGGCAAATAGCACCCAGTAGCAGCAGGTATAAAAAAAGAGGTCAGAGAATGGAGCCCTGTGGTACCCCCACTGATGAGCTGCCAATGTTAAAATAAAATCCTTGATGTTGACAGAAAGTTTCCATCAGAGAACCTAAACCTTTTAGGAACACATTATCTATTAATGTGACAAAAATATTGTGCAAATATTGTTTCTTTATTAATAGTTTTCATCTGTTCTTCATGACTTTGTAATAAATGTCTTATGTTTGAAAGTATTTGTATGTGATTTTTAAATAAACACTTTCAACGTACTCCAAATTAAGCCTCAGTACTGGAGCGTGGCTTAGATTTTTGCTGCATTGACATGATAATTCCTTTTAAAGAACTGTGCAATGGTGCAGTCTAAGCTATTATGGACAAATAGGATTTTCTATATTACCAAGATTAACAGACCCTGAGCACGTCTCATTTATGTGATCCAGTCATAAACTCCCAAGGTGCAGCTTTAGTCATTTTCAGACATGTTCTTATCTCTGTTTTCTGCCATGTCAGGTTAAGATTCTGGTGATTCGACTCATTAATTCTAGTTTCCTTCTTAGCATGGAGCTGAAGGTGATGCAGGGTTCCTACAGATCTTTGAAATCCTTCAAAAGGCTTAAATTTACATGTGGTATTTTCATGGTTTTAAAAGGCTTGAATATTTAATAAAGTGCTTGAAACTGTAAATGAATTTGTTTCATCGGAGTCTCTCATCCATCCTGCCAATGTGCTCACGTTTTGTGTATCATTTTCTTTTTCTTTTTATTTCACAGTACACTGATGTACTTGGCATCACTGAAGTATGTAAAAATACACAGACACTTGGCAGGTTTAAGCAGCGCTGCAGTGTCTTTTGTACAAATCTAGCAGGCAGAAAGAAACGAGACAAGAAGAACCAGAGCAAATGAACTCATTTTATTGCTGAATTAGTCTTTTTAAACTATAGAAACATAAATTACTGTACTGAGCTGGTGTAAAACCACCTCCAGGTGAGTTTGTTAGCATCACTGGAGGAGCTCTGGCCAGTTATAGACCTGTATCCAGTCCCACATTCTTCTTAAAAATCCTTGAGAAAATAGTTGCAAATCAGTTGTTTGAATATCTGGACAGAAATAATCAATTTGAGGAGTTTCAGTCAGGGTTTAGAGCTCACCATATGAAACAGCAAGGTACTAATAATATTCTCATGGCCTCAGACAATGGACAGGTGTCTACACTGGTCCTGTTAGACCTCAGTGCTGCATTTGATACAGTTGATCATAATATTCTACTACAGAGACTTGAATATGATATTGAGATTTCAGGAATGGCTCTAAAATGGTTTAAATCATATTTCTGTTTATGTTAATAATTAAACTTCTTTATAAACCATAGTTAGTCATGGAGTCCCTCAGGGTTGCTCTCTCGTGCATTTTAGTTTTATCTAATGTTCTGCTTTTAATAGCTGTAACAACTTGGTTTCGGCTTCGTTCACACGTGTCAGTAAAGTCATCCAACACATCATTCACACTATAGTTTGTTTTGTTTTATTTTGTTGCTGTTTGTGTGATTTCTCTATTTTGTTGTTAAATTTGCAGTCAATTACAAAAAGTTGTCTAATTTAATGAATAAAAAGCAGCTTAAACACATTTTGATTTACGTTAATTAGTTAAAGTGTACACCGCCCCTTGCACAGTGATCGCTGGACATGGTCACCGGTGACCCCTGTGACCCAAAATGGAAGAAGTGGGTAAAAGATGATGGATGGATGGATGAATGGATGGATGGATGGATGGATGGATGGATGGATGGATGGATGGATGGATGGATAGTTAAAGTGTGTTTCTGTGTTCAACATCTTTCCCTGAAGAAAACATATAATTATTCAGCTCTATTTTGACAAAATCTCTGTTTCACCTGTGTAATTTTTTAATGTAAAGCCCGATTTCTGCCGGCTCCTAAAAATAAGGAAACATTTGTTTTTTTCTTGTCAACTTAACAGGGAACACATCTTTTCCAAGGTGTCTATGTTGAAAGTTATTTGACCCATATATTTCACACAAAAAACATTTTTGGAGCGAAGCTGTTTACTTGTTTCACCAAAAATCCACTTTCGGCTTATCTCTCTTTCTCTTGCTACTATTCAGCCGAGGTGATACATCTGCAGAGCTAAAGCCGAGCTATAACTACTGACCTCAGTTCTCACCCGTGATAACAGCTGTGCTCTCCTAAACTGAAATCAATACTTTATCTTTTCCATTTTTTTCTAACACATTTAGCTGATTGTGTCGAGTGAATGACTAGTTTTGTTCAGGGAATGTTCAGTTTTACTCTTTTCAGCAGGAATATCCATTCAACCTCACTTTAATAATACAGCCATATTGAAACAAAACAATTAAAACTAAAGAAATTGTATTTCTTGCACAAATGCAGTGTGAATGATTATTGCAGAAAACCTTGCCGGAAAACAGCTGAAATTAGCTACAAATAAAAACATGCTGAATTTAGCAGAAAAGGAAGAACAAGCCTAAAGTAACAGAAGAAAGCATAAAGAACACACATTTGCTGAATTAGGTTTAAATAAGCAGAAATGATGACAGAAATTATGAAATTAGCTTAAAAAATTGAAATTAGCAAAAATAGCTGAAAAGGCAGAAAGAAACTTAAAGTACCAGAAGGAAATTGAAAGAGTTTAAATAACTAAAAAAAATTGGAACTAGCTTAAAAGGCTAAACAAAAAGTATAAAACAGCTAAATAGTAACTGAAATAGCAGAAAAAGCTGAAAGAAGCATACGAAGCTGAAAATAGCAGAAGTGATAAAAAAAATAATCTGAAAACAGCTAAAATTTGCTAAAAAAAAAAAAAAGCTACATAGTTAGCTGAAAAAGTAGAACTAGCTTAAATTAGTAGAAGAAAGCAGAAAAGCACACATTTGCTGAATTAGGTTTAAATAAGCAGAAATGAACAGCAAAAAGTTAAAATTACCTGAAAAAAGCTGAAATTAATAAAAAAGAAACAGTTGAAAAGTAGCTAAAAAGGCAGAGAGACGCTTAAGTTACCAGAAGGAAGTGGAAAGTTCAAATTTTTACTAAATTAGGCTGAAAAACATGGAAATTAGTGCAAAAAATATGGAATTAGTAAAAAAATAAAATAAAATTGGCATAAAAACAGCTAAATAGTAGCTGAAATAGCAGAAAAAACTCAAACTTATAGAAATAAGCTGAAAGGATCATAACAAGCTGAATTTAGCTGAAAAAGTTGGACGAAGCACAAAAATGTCATAGTTGAAAGGATCTGGAAGGAGAGGAAAAAAGCTGAAATTAGCTTAAAGTAGCTGAAAAAAGTTTAAAATTGCAGAAGGAAGCTGAAAGAAGCTGAAGCAGAACAAAATGTGAAAGGAGCAGTAAAAAGTTATAAACGTGTCTAAAGATCTGAAGGATGTAAAATGAGCTCTATTCATTTTCTATGAGAAAAATGGCAGAAAAGGCTGAATATTTCAAAAAGCTAAAGTTGCACCAAAAGTCATGGCAGAATTGTCCTGAAAGAGCTAAATGTTTTGATTTATGATTTGTTGAAATAGCACGAAAATTGTGGAACGAGAAAAATGCCAAAACATGTACAGAAGAAAAATGGATCACAATGAAAGCTTCATACACATTCACAGAACACGGAACTAACGTGCAGAATAACTGGGATTCAACAATGGGACATTTTAAACCAAAAACATGCATGTAACATGCATGTCTGCCTTCAGGCCCAGGCCTCCCTTGCAAAAGATCTGTGATCTCAGTGGGATTTGCCTGGTTAAATAAAGATTAATAAATAAAATATTTAACACTGTTTTTAAGCACTTTTTCTTCATTCTACAGGAGGACCATGTGAAGCATGAGAGCGATGTTTATTTATTTATTTATTTTTTTGTTCCCATGAACCAAAACAGAGAAATTCCACAGAATGACACACTTCATGGTGTACTGGTCAAGGTAAATGGGAGCTTCTGTTTCCATGGAAGCTGGTCATGAGTTTGACTTGACTCACTGTCAGCTGTTTCCTGAATCTTCATGAGCATGATTCACTCTGGCTGCCACTGGCACACAGGTCAACACAAAGAGTACCACAGGATTAACATCATCTAAAAAAAACACAGGAGTTACAATAAATCTAAACCTTGGAAGAGATTAAACACATTGCATGATTTCTGATTCAAAGTTGAAATAAAGGAAAATACATTATAACTATGGTTTAGCGTTTGTTTCAGTGTGCCATTAGACTTTTATCACGGCACAGTCTAAAATAAGAGATGTATTGTTTTGAGGTAAAGTTTGAACTTCAGTTCCTCGTGCACGTTACCGTCACAAATGTAACCATGCAAATGCTCATAAAGTTAAATAAAGGGAAGTTTAAAACAAATTATAAACCAAGCACGTGCGCGTTTGGTTTAACTCCCAGCTGTAAACGTTCTGTGTGGTGTTTCATGTTCTTCTTGTACATGGTGGGATTTCGTTTTCTCTCCTAGTCCCAAAACATGAATGTTATCTTAAATGGCAACTTTGAACTGACCCCAGGTGTAAAATTGTGTGGGATGGTTGATTGTCTCGATGTGACGGACTAACACATCCACGGTATAACTCGTTTCTCACCCAGTGACTCCTGGAGACAGACCAGGTAGGAATTCTGAACATGAGCTCTATAAAAAATGGACAAATGGACATGAAACAAAGGTGCTAGGTTGAGATGTTCCCCACTTGGTACCTTAAAGCAACCGATAAAAGACAAAAAATGTGACCGTTTGTAAAACATCAACATGTCCACAGTTGTAAGAACAAGAAAGTTAGTTGCTTTCTAATGGATCTGCCAGAATGAAAAAAGCTAAAAATGCTACAATATACCACAATGCACACCATATTTATGTACGTTTACTTCTAATCCTAACCATGTGTGCATGAAAGTGTGGTAGAGCTAAGAAGAAACTTGAGACTGGAAGAAACGGATGAAAAGTTGTGGAAAACACAGCAGGTGCACGTCTCAAACTAAGGCTAAATTAGCAAAACTTTAAAACTTACACAATCTGCTCTCTCCAACAAAAGCCTAATTAAGCGTGCTGAAAGTCTGCATTGTCATGCAAGGAAACAGAACATGAATGATGTAATATGCAACAACACACGCATCAGGACCTATGTTGTTGGTCTTTTGGCTGCTCCCTGGGGGTTTCCACAGAGAGCAAAATGCACGAAAGATTTGGAGAAAGTTTTACACTGGACGCTCTTCCTGACACAACCTGGACTCAAACCTGCAGCCTCAGAATCACAAGTCCATGGCACTGACCTCCGGGCTTCTGCAGCCCATCAAGACCATCATGTAGTGACGCTTTAAAGGTGAAAAGAATCACTTTGAATGATGTAAATCTTCCTAACTGGATTCCACTGTTCCAGCTTGCATCACACTTGTTTAACTCTAACAGAGGTACCAACTAGAGTTTAGCTAACGCGTGGCTTGAAAAACTAGTTTTGCAGTAGTTTTTTTATTTTTTTAGAGAAAAAATGTCACATTCCTGGATATTTCAATGCCTCCGTCACACAGAGATCACACAGGAGGATCCAAACAAAGCACAACATGGCTCTTTCTTGCTACTGTGAACTCAAAGACCAGGGCAAACTTTTGAGGCTTTCGATCAATACATCATAGCTGCCAAAGGGCACATGTGATTCACTCTTCAGCCAAAAGTATCTATTAGGGGCTCGGAGTTGTACAAGGCTGCCAAACGACGTCACACATAAATTAGCACATCAATGCATTTTGCTACACCACTTCTGGTTTTCCCAAGCTTGTAGCAGGCAGCATGTAGAGGCATGTGACAGACAAAACAGTCTTTCAGGTCAGCATCAACTCAACTCATTTGTTTTTTAAATTCACTGAAACTCCACACAAGTATTTTTCCAATGGATGGTTGGGAAAGTTTTTAGGGTTCTTGCTCTCAAGGTCTCAAGGTTGCTCTCTTACGTAATTGTGTCACCGCTAGAAAATTTGCCAACACTTGCCGATGCGGCTCTTTGCGTCGCTTGAAAGCTCTTTTTTTGTGGATGCAGAGCTGTAAGCAGCCCTCTTGTCCATATTTATCTGTGCCATTCTAGCACTGTCCTGTTCCCTGTTTTACCCCTTAACTTTTATAGTTATTAATAGTACTTTAACAGCTGCAACATCTGTCATAGAGCATGGAGAATTAAGAAAGAAGCAAAAATCTTCATCTAGGCTCAGGGATAAGAAGTGCCGTAACAAAAATGTTTTTCAAGCAAATAAAATGTCTCTTTCCCAAAATCAACACAGTGAGATGAAAGAAGGCTAAGTTGATAAACCTCTACACTATCACATCATTCAATTCAGTTCAAAAATACTTTATTAATCCCAGATGTTGTTGTAACTCATCATCCTGGTTTCATTAAAGAGTTGTTCTAGATGCTGATGCAGGGAGGATCTCTTGTAGCATCTGTCCTACAGCAGATCTGAAGAAGCCTCTGACTGAAGACACTCTGTTGTTGTATGACAGTCTGACGTTGTATGACAGTCTGATAAAGAGGATGCTGAGGGTTGTCTACAATGTTCTTCATTTTATGAAGAATCCTTCTTTGAACAATCATCTCCAAAGGTTCTAGAGGAGTCCCCAGAACTGAGCCAGCCTTCTTTATGAGCTTGTTGATCTTTTTTAAGTCACTTGATCTGGTGCTGCTCCCCCAGCAGATGATGCAGAAGAGACAGCGCTCTCTACAACAGACTTATAGAAGATATGTAGCATCTTGCCGCAAACATTGAAGGACTTCAGCTTCCTCAAGAAGTACAGTCTGCTCTGTCCCTTCTTGTAGACACTTCACTGTGGCATTTCCAGTCCAGTCTGTTGTCCAGGTGAACGCCAAGGTATTTATACTTCTCCACCACCTCCACTTCTTCTCCCATGATGGAAATAGGGTTGGACCTGTTCCTGATTCTCCTGAAATCCACAATCATCTCCTTTGTTTTGTTCACATTCAAGATGAGATGATTGTTTCCACACCATGCCACAAAGCGGTCCACCGGTTCCCTGTACTCAGCTTCTTGTCCATTTCTGATACACCCGACCACTGCAGAGTCATCAGAATATTTCTGCAGATGACAGGAGTCTGTTTGGTACTGGATATCTGAGGTGTACAGAGTGAAAAGGAATGGTGAGAGTACAGTCCCCTGTGGTGCTCCTGAGCTACGGACCACCTGGTTAGACAAACAACACTTTAGTCTCACAAACTGTGGTCTGTCCGTCAGGTAGTCTTTGATCCAGGTGATGGTTGAGGCCTCCACCTGAGTCTTCTGGGGTTTCTGACAAAGCAAATCAGGCTGGATTGTGTTAAATGCACTGGAGAAATCAAAGAACATGACTCTCACAGGTGCTGTCTGCCTTTTCTACATGACAGTGAAATTGCTGAAGCAGGTGTATGATGGCATCTTCAACTCCAAGTCCACACCGATAAGCAAACTGCAGTGGGCCCTCATACGTGCTGGTTTGTTTAGTCCGGTGGGTCAGCAGAAGTCTCTGTTTGTCATCTGTTTAGTTTGTTGCTGTTTTCTTATTAGAACAACGTCCATGTTTTATGCAAATGTCCCGTACGTGCTGAGCATCGACAGAGTTTGTACCGATGGTGCCGAGGCCACGAACGTGTCCAACTGCAGGGAGTTTAATCAACTTTGGGGCTGATTAGATCTACTGACCAGTCCATCTTTTTGACTGCAGATTCTGTCCAACACAAAAAACGTTAACTTTCAAAACAGAAGCCAATTTCAAAATAAAAGTAGCATATTTTTATTTGTTGTTAATGTTTGATTTCATCTTAAAACATTCTGGTTTTGCCGTTTATTGGAATGGGTCTTGCCATCATTTTTTAAATCTCTTTTTGCAAATCTCCCAGTTCAAGAACTGGGAGACATATATCCTCACAAAATTATGTCAAAAGCTTCCTTAGTTCCTTAGTTTCCTTTGTTTGCACCTTGCACAATGGCCAGGACATCCTTGTAAAATAATCTTAAAGGATTTCTTTCCTGGTTTAAAAAAGTTTTAAGGGTGCTGAGGTAAAATGTAGGTAGGCTTGTAATTTAATATCACTCTACCATTGTTTACCATCTTAATAGTTTTTGATGCTCAGGACTACTTGACAGTCAAAATGTGGTTTCTGGTTCACATTCTAAAAATCTTTAAGGACAAATCCAAGAAGGAGACAAGCGTCCTTATTGTAGAAATATTCAGCAGACTCCACTCAGACACATTCTGTGTCGCTTGTAGGAGTTTTTAAGCAGAAGCTTTGGTTTACAGATACACTGATGACAAGCTGATGTACAGAGGAGCTTAGGGCTGGTTGGGGAACTAACAAAAAAGAAACAAAGTGGAAATATCTGAGTTAACAAATAAAAACAATGAACATGTTCTAAATGGTTTCTTTACTGTGGTATTTGTAACGACCAACTGAAACAGTTTGTTTCCTGTTTCTTTGAGCCAGAGCCGTTTCACCATCGTGTGTGTTCGTTACTGTATGAAGGGATTGCACTGTTTTCTTTGAACTCAGCATCTCAACCACATTTTGGGGGCCCACACCTTCCCAAGCAGGGGTGAAAATGAACTTTTCAGCTGGTCATTCTTGCTTTGTTTGCTTGAAATGACTTCAGTCGTGAATATTTAGGCCTTTAATTTCAGACAGCCGTGTAAAGACAACTGAAGCTGTTTTACATCCAGTGATCTGAGAGTGCTTACTCATGCTCAGCTTCCATATTCACATTCACTCAGGTCATCTAATACCGTCGGGCTGCTGGGAATCAAAAACCTTGTTCAATAGCACTTTAAGCGCATGTGCTGCATAAAAAAAGAGCATTTCACTTGTTTCTCAGAAGATAAAGTAGCTTTCCCATCACTGACTAAACACTGCTTCAGTTTTTATGTTTTTTATTCACTGAGGTCTTGTGATTTTGATTCCTCCACAGATAATCAAAACCCAACATCAGCAAGACATATGATGCAATCAGCCAATTAGATTACGTCTGTTTGTGTTTTGCTGCAGAGTCACTCCAGAGTTGTTCTTATTGTGTACACTCTGTTCTTTTACATAATGTTCTTCCCATCTCTCTCAATGTTTTGCACACGCTGAATATGTTAATAAAATTAACTCTTCCGTGCATCTACAGTAAATTGCTTTCCAACCAAACAGCATTTGCAAGACAATCCATCAATAACACGGCAACAAGCACGGCTTCTAAATCAGTGTCAATTATTATTATACTATCTGACTTTTTATCCTAATGGTGGCAACACAACTCTTTAGCCTGATTGCAGCTGTGGGTTCCTAATCAGGGACCAGACACAGTTTGCAAATTAAGAAGTGGCCTTTATCTGCAGTGCAAAGAATTTTAAGACGGCTAATTAAAAGTGAGTGCCCATTTTTTGGCAGAGTTTCCAAATGCAGAATGTCAACTGTTTGCAAAATACCTGTGGGTTATTTTCTCTGCCTAAGCCCTGTCATTTTCTGAGGTTAAACTTTATTTTATGTCTTGTACCAGTTTCTTGGACAGTTTTCAGCTGAGGTAAAAAAAAAAAATATACAATTTGTGGTTCTGGCACATAAATAGACTGCAGCAATAAACAGTTTGCCTTCCCCATTAATTACGCTCTTTGTGTGTTTTTGTGAGCACATTCTAAAGCAGACAAAGCCATCACACATGGACTATACAGGGAATGTGACACATTCAAAGGCACGCTGACCCGTGCGTGCTGTTTGTTTTCAACAATTTGTTGCTATGGATGCGTGATGTCACACATCCAAATCCCACGTGCTCCGAAGGCCGTCTGAAAGGTTTCGGTGTAGTCGATGACTCACGTTATCTTTGCATCAGATAAACAATGCCGGCTAAACCCAGTGATAAATAGCTTCAGACGTTTGTGGGAGGATGTTCGACTGGTGACAGAATGGAAGTGTCACTTTTAAAACAAAGGCTTGTGAGTGTAGTGCATTCTTCTGTTCATTCTTCAGTGTGCTGCTCAGGATGGAAGATTGTGACACAGTGAAGGTTCAACACAATCTGCTGGCTCTCTTAGAAAACTTTACTAATTGGCATTTTATAGGTACGGCAACGTTTCTGTCCAGCGCTGAAGACGGGATGAAGCTGAACTGAACCCTCGAGGTCACGGGAGTGCAGAAGCTTAACGACTGAGTCTGAGGAAAGCGTGTCTGTGCAGAGTGCGCACGTTTGACTAACATGCATGTCAAATAATAAAGACCAAATAGCAAAATCAGCAACACCTTCTGTTGGATTAAACAAACATTTTATGAGCTCTGTTGTTTGTAGGATTTATACCGTATTCCAGAATCTGTTCACACACAAACGTTTGTGCTCTGTTTGTCTGTGTTGTTATCAAAATAAATAAATAAATAATAAATGTATGAGTCACTGAACAGAGTTTAATAAAACTTTCAGAGAACTGGAGCTATTTGCTACAAGTGGTTAACTTTTGCAGTCAGGTTGATTCAAGATGGCCGCCACAGCAACACGAACTGATTAAACATAAAGACGGTTAAAACTTGGTTAATTTTGCAAATATTGAGCTAAACACTGGTGTGATTGTAGCTGAATATCATCCCTGTTGGAGCACAACACGTTGAGCAACAGCTTCAAACCTGTTGGAGTTAACTCTGATTTGCAAAATATCTCATGGACCCCTGAACCAATTTTAATGGAACTGCATCTACAACTAATTAACTTTCTTGTCAACTCAGTTCAAGATGCCTGCCACAGTCAAATGACCTTAACTTACACAAAAATGAATTTACCGCAGCCAGTTTTACAGATACTGAGCTAAGATTTGGTGTGGTAG
Organism: Nematolebias whitei; assembly: GCF_014905685.2. Lineage (NCBI taxonomy): Eukaryota > Metazoa > Chordata > Actinopteri > Cyprinodontiformes > Rivulidae > Nematolebias > Nematolebias whitei. The sequence continues at coordinate 48,801,748 of NC_056506.1, read as the reverse complement.
TAGCTGAGAGTCATTTACAACTCCCAATTTAAGCACTAACAGAGGTCAGATGTCTCAATATGGCATGAGACTGTAAGTAGTTGTTTTTATGGTTGAAGCAAACAACTCTGTCATTTCTCAACATGAGGTTATCTCAGTTAATTCTGTAGCATGAAAATCAGAAGAGTGTGACTTTTTCAGGAGCACTTGGTCTTCGGTCTAAACGGAATGAAGTTTTGGGTTAGAGACTAAGAAATAGTTCCAGAGAAGATCTGAAACAAACGTATAAAGAGAAGATGTGCTTCCTGTTGTGCTCACAAAAATTAATGTATTTGCCTTTTTGTTACAAAAACTGCAACAAATACCGTCCAGTCAAAGGGACTTTACAAAGTACTTTAAAAGTGTGGAACTGGTCCTCAGCTGCTCCACTCACTACATCAATAGGACAACCAGAAGGTGAAGTGAACTGGTCATCCTGGTACCAGGAACACCTTCATTCTTGTACCAAATATTGTTCAAGCTATGCACATTGTTGACAGGACCGCGTCTTAAACCACAAAAGAACTGATTTAAAAAAAAAAACAAATGCAACTAACCAGGAAACTAGAAGATTCAGTGGAACAATGAGTAGAGGGTCCTTCCACAAGCAGCTGGACCAAAAGAAGCCATTTGCACGAAGCCGTGTCAAACAGCAGACCGGCCTGTGAGGTTCTGAGTTTCTACCAGACAAGTCAGAAACTGCTTTAGCATCGAACAGAACCGTGTCGGGCATTTTTAGTCTCGTAGGTGATTGTGTTGAGCACCACAGTCCAAGTTATACTGCAGCTATTATTCAATCACAACTGCATCCTGGAAACACTGAATAGAAATGAAATGACAAGCCAGCTTCTGGTTCTGCTTCTAGACAATGACTCATTTACGGTTTGTTCCATGATGAAATAATTGCAACACAGCCCAGTGAAAGTAATAATGTATTTTTCTGACCAAGGCCACAGCTGACGACCACTAAGACACTTTTTGACAACACGATGCAAGAAGCTTGACTCACACTCAAAGGAAATGAGCCCGATGCGTTTGTCTTATAATTGATCATTATGGCTTTTAATTTGCTCGGGGAGTAAAAGTAGTAATGATGCACATGCCCTGAACGGCGATGTTATGCCCACTGAAGCAATAACGGACTCAGTTTGGCACGTCGGTGTTTGCTTTTAGTGAAGTCAACTTTGTTGTATGCCACATCAGATTTATAATCCCAGTTGTTATAAAAAAAAGAAGAAGCGAACTTGTTCATCATTACCTCTCACACAATGTGATCTACAGCATGCTGTAGTGGCATGAGACAGTAAAGTGCATTAGAAGGCTTCATAATGGATGTGTCTATGCCTTGCTATGCCAGGCTGTTTAGTTATTAATCTGCCAGAAGAAATGTATTTGCTCTTTATTTATTAGAACTTAACATTTACATTAAAAGTAAGTTGATCCAATCAAGTTGTATCGCTACACTGTAAATGTTTTTGTTGTTTCTCGACAGCACTTTTAATGTATTTGCAGCAGCCCCTTACTGCAGAAAGTCTGCAGGAAGTTGATGGATGTTGTTTTGACAGTAGTTTTACTGTAATCGTAGCTGCTGAATAATAATGGCTGGTAGGTTACTGTAAATTTATTGGGGAATTGTTCATATTGTATGCAAAAGAACAGCAAAGCATGTGCAGATTTTGCGATCTTTCTCTGCTGCTGTGAATCATGGAAGGGAAGCATCGCACTTCCCTTCAGTTACCTGCGATGTACACCACAGCAGAGACCCAGTCCACAGGCGACCTGTTCCTCACGTCTCATGAACCCATGACAGAATGTGATGCTGCTCGGTGCTGCAAACTGCCCACTGCAGAGAACTCAACAAAAGAAGCGTCTACTGTGGAGGCGCTCGACCGGGCCCACGGCTCAAACAATGGCGCTCTGTTCCAAACATGCTGTTTGTCACATCGCCGTCCTTTAAATTGTCAATGGTGCTGTTGTTGCGCTTCACTTCAACTTTAGCCTGCATGTTACGCAACTGAAGTCTTAATGTACAGGTGCGTCTCAAAAAAACTACAGTATCGTGAAATGGTGAAGGTTATCGTGAGTTTTGTTTTTTCATTATCTGTAAGCCATGATCATCAAAAGTACAAGAAATAAAGGCTTCACTCTGTGCAATGAAAATAATATGTTTTATTACTTTTTCACAATACTCCATTTTTAAAATTTACTCCTGCAGATATGCTGCATGCTTGCTGGTAAAATAAAGGTTTTTAAATGGTTTTAAATGGTCAAAGTGTTTTTGTAAACAAGAGGAGGGTAATTTAACTCATGACCTGCCAAAATAAAAACCTAATTTATTTAAAATCGAATAATTCATATTGCTTGCAATGTTTCATGCCAGACAATGTCCGTGCTCAATAATCCAGGTATGCAATTCAACAAGACCTGACTGAAAATTGTTGGATTGTATACCTGGATTATTGAGCATGGACTTTGTTGGTTTTGAACCAGTTTGACATGACTGTCGACGAGGGAGAGGGCCGGCTCCGGAGGAGGAAACGAGCCAAAGACACCATCTTAGCACCAACATAACTGGTTTGTTCCACTTTGGAGTAAACTGTTTGGGGGAATAATCAGTTTTGTGTTGTGTGTTCCCTTGACTGATGAAGCCTTCTGGATGGAAGGTGAAATGTTTCAGCACAAAAAAAAGAAAGAAAGTGTCCAGATGAGCTGACTGAAAACTGTTGGGTTTCATGCCAGAGTTTTGGACTAATCTCATCTTTGGTTGAGATAAGACGGAGTTGAAGTCACTTTGGTTAAAGGTTATAAACAACATTATGCACAGTATTTTATCTCATAGTGATAAAAACATGAACTCTTGGAGTATGTGTTGTGAATGATTCTCAGCTACTACCACAGCATATTTGATCCCGGTATTCATCAAAATCCTCTGAGGTATTGCTGTTTTTTGTTTTGTTTTTCTGCTAACTGCATCCATCTTTAATAGAAGTGACATCAAAAGTCCATCATTTGTAAATGTACAGCCAGTTATTGCTTTCTGAGAAATGAGATTTTTCCAGTAGTTCATAAAATATGTTGATGGTGGACAAAATGGTAAACTCTAACAGTTACAGTAATAACAAGACGTCAAACAAAGATGTTGCACTCAAAGAATGTGTTGGGCACAACACTCAGCTACTACCACACACACGTTCAGATCAATATCTGTAATATTGGAAAAGTTATAGTTATTTATGATTTAGAAGGTCCGAGGCTGTAGCAGTCATCTTGAATCTGGTTAAGTCGTAAAAATAAAATAATCTTAAAAGTCAGTCCAGAAATCACTTTCTGAAAGTTTCAGTCAAATCTGGTCAGTGGTGTATGAGATATTTCGCTAACAGACAGAGTTGCGCCCAATGGTTTTAGGCACCGATCTCGCTCAATAAGTTAATGATCAGTGTATAAGTTCAGGATCAGTCACAGCTACAACACATTTCAGCTCGGTGTATGTAAAACTGACAGGTATTTCCTGTTTGCGTTGCTGTGGTGGCCATCTTGACTCAGACTGACCATGTCGTGGATGTAAACCCACTGATCACACTTGAAGAGCTTCACCGACACCTGTTCAGAGGAACAAGAGATATTTTGCTAACGGAACATGCACACATGGGCAAAAACACTTGACGTCTCCAGCTTCACCTTGGGCAGCACGTGGGAAACATATTTTTACTGCATGTAGATAAAAAAATGTAAAATGGTAAATTCTGAGATTCTATGCTAAGATAAAGGTAATGGTGCATCATAGATGAGACTGTATGTCTGTTATCTCTGATTATCATATGTTTTCATGAGGATGCCCTGACTGTAAGCATGGGAGCGGGTGGTGGGGTTATATATTTCTGGAAGCCAGCCAGTGTGTATTTATACCATGTCACTCCAGAACTGTGAGACCATCTTTTATTAGAAGCTCTCATGTATTGTGAGTGGGTTTTAACCTCTCTTTTCTATCACTTCTGGAGGAAATGCATGAAGCAGCAGCTTGGTTTCTAGATCATAACAGAAAATAGGAAACAATGCCCTGATGGAGATAGCCACAGGTGACTGAGATTACTTGTGGACGTTATCTCCTGCAGAAACCATCACCTTATGATAAGCCTCAAGCTGCTGCCACTACAATAACCTGCACAGCATTTTTGTGAATTATCATCTTTATGGCAGGTCTATTATAACTTAATAGCTTATTAAATTGTCTGGACTGCCATGGAGAGACTCGTAATAATCCAAATGGATCTCTGGACGGCCATGAAAGGGAGAAGTCTATCAAATTTGTTTCATAGACAAAATAGATTGATCAGACTTTTGATGATCCCCCTGAGCTCGCAGCCTCTTGTTGGCATGATTTGTGCTTCGCAGAAGATGAGAGCAGTCGGTCTCTGCAGACTTCTGTCACTCACGCTCCGAGCTGAAGTCACAGTGAAAACAGGAGGAAAAGGTGATAGGACGCTTGGACCACAGCTTCCCAGTGCTGCCAACTTCTCAGTAAAGCATCAGCCGGCTGTAAAAGATGCCATCACCATCTTGTGCGTAACTGTAATGGACGTTGTTGGAGCGAGGTTTGTCGAAGAAACAGACGTGAGGATTTTGTTTCGTGCATTGTTTTATGTCACACGTTCAAACCTCCGCTTTAATCGGTGGCAAAAGTGTGCAGGAAGATCCAATTCAGGTGAGGCAAGGTGAGTTTAGATCAGGGACAGGCGTGTAGAGCTAACATAGAGCTATTCAGCAAATTGTTCAGGGGGCCACAGTTTCTGAAAGCCAACAGCTCGGGGGCTGGACACCCAGCGATTAAAATCATTATCAGAGTCAGAGGTTCTTTATTGTCATCCGCACCTCATGTGGTACATGTGGTGGAGCGAAATTATGTTCACAGGGTCCCAGTTACATCCAACAATAAAATGTATAAGAAAAACAGTAATAACATCTAAGATATGAACTAAGAAAAACATCAACTAAATATACACTAAGCACTCATAACATAAAACATTACATCGAGCATGAGCACCAAACCAAACCAAAGTTTACAGTGATGTGTTACTGTTTAAATTTGTTTCATTGCATTGAATCATAAATGCAATAAACAAAACCCAAACCCCACCCCCCCACCCAAAAAATATGAAGTTGGCCGGAATGAAGCCAGAAATGGCCCGCGGGCCGTCAGTTGAATAGCCCTGGGCTAATGGTTAGCTTTAGTGTCAGGCTGCAGAAATGAATGGGAGCCAATACAATGTCCTAATAAGGATAGACAAATCTCGGTGCGTGTGTGTGTTAGGGCGCACGGAGGGAGGGCGTGAAAGGTGCGTTTCTTAAGACTTAAGTTGCACAACATGACTTAACAATAAATTCATGCTATTTAAAAAAAAAAACAGTATTTGTTACTGCAGTGCCTCAGAACTTATAAGAAACTTTGAACTGCTGTAAGAATAATGACTGAAAACACATTTTTTATATTCTATAGTTTATTTTCTTATTTTGGGGAGGGGGGGGGGGGGCAACTGCCAAGCTTTTTATTGCCTCCAGAAATGAACCATTTTCCAGCACGCGTAAACGCGAAGCTCCATCTGACCAGCACTTTGAAAAAGGCGCATGTGCGGTGAAACGAGCAGAGTTGTGATTTGGAGGCAGGAGCGCTCCGCGCGCTCAAACACGAGCACCATCTCTTGGACCTCCACTTCCTCCTTCTGCTACTTATATACAGCTCTAAATATAGCCCCCAATGAGCGCGCGGAGCCGCGCGCCAACCACATCACAGGATGTTGCGCCAGACCTCGCGCCATTGGCTGAACGTGCCTTAGTGGGCGGGTCTTAGTCTGCTGACAGCTGATTGGTGCTCGTAATATAATCACATGGGGGTGTGTTTGTTCGTAATTTTGAATCGGGGGGTGAAGTTTACAGTGAGCTGACAGACTTTTAGTGAGTTCACTGTTTGTGCGCTCTCGGTGCGTCACGCGCTCAGACGCTCCTCTGGAAGTGCGCGACTCCCGAGCAACATACATGCGAAGACAGCAGAGACTCCAGCTTCTTCCACTCCGCTCCAAGCTGCGCGCTTTTCCCAACATTCACTTCGCTCGTGCTCGTTGCGGCTGAGTCTCAGTGACATGGATGTCATACCGATGTGCAGCATCTTCCAGGAGCTCCAAATCGTGCACGACACGGGATACTTTTCTGCTTTACCGTCTCTGGAAGAGTACTGGCAGCAGGTAAGGACTTCCAGCCGGATCCACAAGAGGCAGGCCCGCACGCGTTTGCGTGATTGTAACAGGAGTGTGAGGAATGTGCGTGATTGGATTTGGTTCGACGTGTTTTGGCGTGTCAGCTGCGTGCCAAATGTCAGAGTTGTCTGTTCCACTTTGGTTCCGAGCAACAGTTGCCAGTTGTGTCGCTAGTTTTAGGGAAGTGGTGAAATTTCCTTTTTTTTTTTTTATTTATTTTTTTTTAAATCAAATTAAAATAAAAATAAAAACACGATTTAATTTTTTTTCTCACAAAGTTACTGTTTGGATTTTCGGTCATTTCCGCGCGTGTCCTCGCGCTTTAGTTAGTTTGTGGACGCACATCTTGTAGATGATTTCGACTCATGCCTGCGCGGCTGAACACGGAGGCGCGTGCGGTGAAACCAAAACACGCTGGGGGGCTGAACGGGGAGCCGTGCGTCTTTGCGCGTATCTCCTTCTGCGCCTCTCTCTCTCTCCGTATCTCTGCGCTTTTGCTCACTCTCTCTCACGCACGCACGCACTCATACGCACACACACAGCAGAGTGGAATGACAGTATGGACTGATTTCTGCTCCAGTTTGACTCCTGGACAACAACCAGTCAGTCGGTGTGTCTGTTGTTCGTGGTGTCTTCTTCTGGCTCTGCGTCCATCAGACCATCAGACCCCCGGGCTTCGTTCCAAGTCCCCCCCCCAGGCATTTAAAGCTCTGGGACTTCTCCAGCCTGCTGACGAGAGGCGTTTCTTCTCCTCCCCCCTCACTCCCACCATCCTGTCCATGCTTCATTTAGACTAAAACCTGCTGGTTTCCCTCTTTATAAGACATTTCTGTTCTTTTATCTACTGGTGTGACTTGAACCGCCCCAGTTCAACTCTGCGTTTATTTTCTGCTCTTGGACCAAGTGTCAGTCACATCAGTAGATCCTGTGACCTCTGGTCACTTGAGACTTCAGAAGGCAACTCGTCCTTTGTTGTTGCTTTATTGCCCTGAGTGGTTCCTGTTGACAACACGTCATTTTGCACTTAAACCAGTAAAATAGTTGCCTCACGCTCACTTTGTAAAAATAAAAAAATAATCCACCACGTTCAGTCTTTGTGTGGATTAAAAAACTTGAAACATAAAAAAGAGCAGTGAAGAAACGTCTAAATGAAACCAACAAAGCCCATGCTCAATAATCCAGGTATACAATCCAACAGTTTTCAGTCAGGTCATCTGGATGGTTTCTTTTTTTGCTGAAACGTCCAAATGAAGTTTTATTTGCTAGCACTAGTCCAGTGTGCACTGAGCATCTTGTTTGGAGCTGGGTCTCTCACTGACGACCGTGCACGACTCCGTGGTTGGACGTTCTGGAGGATTAATCCACCTGAGCAAAGACGCCTTGCAGCCAGCGACAGGTAGCACCCAGGTGAAGAAAGTGACAAAGACGCCAGTGTTCATCCAAGATGGAGTCTCGTTTCTGGCTCTCATGTGGGCCGTGTCCTCTCATGACCTGGGTACCGTGCCACACTCTGACAACAAATTACCTTTTTGATGTGAGTCACTCTGATTCCTGACTCACGCTCTAATCTGGACTTGGCTTCTCACTGAATGCACCACCACGTGTCCCTGACTGTCCCCATCCTAAAGAGCATCGTCTCCGTGTCCTGCCTGAGGGCAGGATGAGATCTGAAGCTGAGCCAATCAAACCTTTTGTCTAGATTAATATCTAAATGATCAGCTATGAGTCTAAACACGACATTAAATGAACGTTGCTGAGGCAACGCTCAACAAATGGTCTTGGTAACGTCACAGAACAGACTCTTATTGGAAACTTCTTGATGTTTAAAATGTAAAAAAAAAGTTTTTTTGTGTGGTTAAAGCTCAGTCCATTCATCATATCAGTCACTGGTGACCCTGCATGTCGTGCCTCCATGCTCCGTGCGCAGCAGCTATTTCCTGTTCTGCGACGGCAACATTTGACTGAAATCTGAAAAGTGCTTCATCACAGGAAGTTGCACGGAGCTGCAAGCAGATGTCATTTCTAACCTGTGCATGTTGACTGCACAGAGCTGAGGAAGTGCTTTCTCATTTCTTTTACACACACACACTGGCCCAGAATGCACAGTGGCTTTTGCAGTATTCATGCCAGGCTCTTTATGAACCCCATGAACCAGACCCCCCCCCCCCCCCACACACACACACACACACACACACACACCCCCGAGTCCCTGGTGTGCTATGTTATTTCTAGCATTGCCTCCAAATGCATTATTAAATCCACATTATGTTAAATAATTGATGGATTTAAAAGATCTACAAGCGCTTTTCTAAACCCAAAAGGGGGGGGGGGGGGGGGCTCTGTAGCATATGTAAATTTCATGACCACACTCTGCACATACACACACATGCACGCAAAGTCATTCATGCATTTACATGCTTGAGCACGTTGTTCCTGAATGCTCTCAGGGTGATAGTTGCTGCTTGTAATCCTCCCTGATATGTCCTCAGTAGGCACCCGTAGAGTGCATCTGACCATCCTCTGCATAGAACATCGTGTCTTTGATTCCTGCAGGCAGAGAGGAAGTTGCACCAGTGATGGTTCACTGTCATGGCATTTCTTTTGTCCTGCTGCTACTAACGATAAAAGCTCTGCACACGAGAACACCAGAGCTTCTTGTAAAAACCAAATAAGTACATTTGTGGTTTGGGGACTCTGGCTGTGCAGAAGCGTCCCCTTACCCTTCTTAGCCTCTGTTTACCAGTGAACTCAGTTTTCTTGTCCTCCCTCCACACAGACATGCCTCGAGCTGGAAAGATACCTCCAGAGCGAGCCCTACGTCTCAGCCACTGACCTTAAATTTGAGAACCAGGAGGACCTGTGGAGCAAGCTCATGCTCGCCTGCGGGGACAAGTCGAATGAGTCTGACCCAAAGATCCCCCACATCAAGGAAGAGGTGGACAATCAGGACAGCCAGCACCTCGACGCTGGTGGTTTCCACTCTGACGCCAGCAGCGAGGCCTCGGACAGCTCCGAGGAGCTCTCGCCTACCCTCGATTTCTCCTCCAGCTCGTTGACTGACATTCTGGGCGACAGCGGCGAAGACTTGGGCTCTGCCATCATCAGCACACCACCTTCCTCGCCTGAGCTCGGCAAGGAGGGCTCCGTGACCCAGGTGTGGAGTGGGATACAGACTGTGCTGCACTCTCCTGGGAAAATAAGAACTGGCAGCGTAGAGAGGACCGCAGAAAGGTCTGGGCTAACCAGTGGCGAGGCGTCGCCCGACGGCAGGAGACGGGTCCACCGGTGCCACTTCAACGGATGCAGGAAGGTGTACACCAAGAGCTCGCACCTCAAAGCACACCAGCGCACACACACAGGTAAATCACCACCAAACACACACACACACATTGTGAACCTTAAACTTTGATTCAGGTTTCTTGCAAATACTTCCACATACTTTGAATAGTTCTGTGAGGAGGAATGCCCTCAACCATGACCTAATTCACACAGCGGAACGTGACTTCATGTGCGGAGGAGGGGAAATGTAGATGACCAAAGGGGAGGAGGGGCGTCCTTCTGTGGCCTAGCAGCGCCCAGAGGATGTAGATCCTGAAAACAAATCAGCAGTTCTCAGATTTCACCATGGGAAACGATTCAGAACCTCAAACCGTCTGCATTCACTTCCAAGGCTGGAATAGAAAGAGAGAGAGGGAATAATTATGGGAAACTGACATTTACAGTGTTTTGTTGGGGGGCGGGGTTCAAATGTGAGCCGTTTCCCTCGTCACCTTTGACCCCTGCCAAGCTGTTTACAGCTGCGCCCCCTGTTAGTGAACCGAGCCGCATTCCTCACATTCTTCTCAGACCGTGCTCGGCACATGGTTAATGGCTGTCAGAGCCATTAGAAACCGTTTTTCCCTCCTCTGTTACATAAGCTCTCCACTGGAGCAGATCTACAGCTGCATACCAAAGATCTCGAGACTCGCAGGGTTGTTTTTCCTCTTGGCCTGCTGTAGTTAATCCAGACCACTTTAGGATTAGTTTCCCAGAAATCACCTTTATGTACTGACAATACTGTCTCACTTTGGGGAGGTTTAAATATTGTGATTTAGAGATGCTATGAATTTGCAGATACCTTGATTTGTCGGACTACACAGAACGTCTCTTCTGACTCTGTATTCTGTTTTTTAAATAGGTGAGAAGCCTTACAGGTGTTCATGGGAGGGCTGCGACTGGCGCTTTGCACGAAGTGATGAACTCACCCGACACTTCAGGAAGCACACGGGAGCGAAGCCATTTAAATGCAGTCACTGTGACAGGTAAGGGTGCGCACAAGTCAACGCTGTGTTCAAGGAATAGTTTTATAAATCAACTTCTAAACAACACAGTGAAGCATTAATTAATTATTCTTGTGTTTTCTGCGGTACCAAGTTTTCGTGCAGCAGCGTGAAGTTTGCAGAGTTAGGACTGGGCCATGATGATATTGTTTTTATTGTTTTTAAGTTCTGATCATAAAGCTCTAAAAGTTTTTAGAACCAAGTTTACAATCACAAGTAACTAAAAGTTTAAAATCTGAATTGTCTTGTTCAAAAGAAACAAAAAAAAAACAACAACATTTTCTTCAAAACCAACGTTGCTGTTTTTTTTTTTTTAACTTTTGGATCTAAATGAACAAGATTATTTATTTATTTTAAAAAGTCCAAGTTTGCTTCACTGATTTTTACTTTGCAACCAACTTTAATGCTAATAAAAAACATAAACTGTATTAAAATAGGACCTGGTTTGAGTCAACAAACAAAGCATAGCAAAGAAAACCCTTAAATTCAACTTGTTTTGTTCTTTATAGTTTAGTAAAGCTTGAGATGGTGCAGAGCAGGGGCGTCAGACTCACTTACAAAAAGGGGCCAAAATTAAAACCTTCTTCAAACTAAGGGCCGGTTTCAGAATCTGCATGAACTCAAGTCAGAGACCAAACATCTTCTCTTGGTTCCAGGTTCCTCAACAAGAGTTTGATTGGTCTCATTTGACGTTCTCTGTTGCTCTTTTGACATCATAACCAAAGATTACTGCAAAAATTAAAGGGATAAAGGTATTTTACATTTAAAATAACATGTTGGGGGCCAGAGAAGATGTCAACGAGGGCCACATTTGGCCCCCGGGCCTTGAGTTTGACACACATGGGGTAAGGCAGGGCAGCTGACTCGGGACCTGAAAGTCCCAGGTTTGATCCCCAGTCATTGCACATCTCATAATGTCTCTGAGCAGGACACCTGAACCCCAATTGCTCCCCGGGCGTCTTCAATAGCTGCCCACTGCTCCACCTGAGTGCATCCCAGGTGCGATGGGTTAAATGCAGAGCGCCAATTTCGTCATTGTATGGGAACATACAATGATGACGACACACAACACATTATTATTATTATTATTATTATTATTATTATTGTTATGTTTATGTGCAGGACTATAACTAATCTAAAAAAGTTAAGTCAGGTCCTCTGGATCTTCTTCTTGAAATGTTTAGTCTTTTATCCAGAAGACTTCTTCAGTCAGAGGAGCTGCAACAAACTCAGTCTTATAAATAGCACCTTCTCATAGTGAACCGATCAGTTTTGTTGCTGACATCTAGAACTAGCTGTTCACGTGACAAAAGAGGACCATCAACCTAACGATGGATCGTTAGTGCCCTGATAGCCACTTGCTATTCACAGGGGCTGAATGATCCTAACAATATCAGCATTGTAAGATGGCGACAGTTGGACACGGAGGCTCCGCCCCATTTAATGATGTTTCTCTTCACAAAGATGGCCTCCTTCACTCCTCTCAGATCCAGAGGGCCTGACTTATCTTTTTTTTTTTAAGATTTTCTACCTGGATTATTGAGCATGCATCAGGATACAATAACTAATGTATTTTTCTCCTTCGTCTCTCTCTCTTTGCAGGTGTTTCTCCCGCTCTGATCACCTGGCGCTGCACATGAAGAGGCACATCTAAGATGTCCTTCATGTCGAGAGCTCTAAGGGATGAGTCTGGTTGATTGTCCTGACCTGTTTTTGGGGGATCAGCAAGGCCGGTGTGTCCTGGGAGCATGAATGAGAGCACCGCCGTGTTCCAGTCAGTGGGAAAAACATGAAGCAACGCAGGCTATGATTTGCACCGTACTCAGTGCCTCCAACACCTCGCTGTGGTGATTGGTCTTGAAAGGCTTTTACAGAAGAGCCGGACAGTAAAAGAGAGACTTGGTAAAAAAAAAAGAAAAAGAAAATGAGGGGGAGTAAAAAAAAAAAAAAAATTGGCTGGAGATGATGGGAAAGGACTCTTCTGTATGGTGTTCAACGCTTTTTTGTGTGTGTTTCCTGGAGGATTATGGGACTCCAGGGGTGAGGTGGGGGGAGTACCATTTCTCCACTGAGAGTGTTTGCCTGTACGCATGGGACTGTGAGTGCCTGTGACTGGACCCCTTAGCTGGCTGTGTGGAGCGGATGGAGCCTGCGAGTGAATGATGTGGAGGAAGGTTCTACAAATGAGATTTTCTTTTTTGTGATGGGGGGTGGGGGGGTGGGTATCCGTTACTCCACAGAGAATGAATGCAAACAAAAAGGTTCTGTCTGTGTTGATTGAGTCTGTTTGCAATGGCAGGGAGTCTGGGGTCGTTTGGAAACGATGTCCTAGAGGGCGCCCCCTGTCGGCCGGGAGGCAGACCCACAGCTCCCTGTCCAGACGTGAGAAGTTTTGTTTAGTGCAGCTGTTAAATGTGCAATGTATTACGTGGCCTGTCTCAGAACATACATGCTATAAAGCTCATGTTGTTGTCCATTGTGTAAGCATTGTATCTTAAAAGTAAAAAAAAAAAAAAAAAAAAAAAAAAAAGGAAATGTTCGCAGTTACTGCCATTATAGCAGACATTGCATGGGATCTGGGGATGTGTTGCTCACTTGTTTGCTTATAGGACAACAAAACTCCATTCAAGTGCAGCTACCTTCATCATATTCAGTATCATAGTATTGTACAAATCTCATAGAGCAGACTTTTTTTTTCTTGAAGTTGGGGAAACCACTATAATATGGGATTTTTTGCTCATTTTTTCTTCACATTTGCTTTTTTTTTTTGTTCTCTCTGTAAATGCACTGTTGACCTTACTGATGCCTTATGTAAGTGGCCTTGTCCTGTTTAAAAAGATCACTCTCACGAACACGTACACCAAATGGCCATTGCTAAAGCAGGAATGCATTTAATAATTAGCTTTATAAAGGCTCTGATCCATACAGTTGCACCTTTTTTACATTTTAATTTTCCTTATCACAGCAAATTTCTCTAAACGCTTGGAAAAAAAGAAAGAAAAAAGAACCATATATCAGCTTTGTAATGACTGCCATTTTTACATTTCCGCTCATTTCTTTCCTCAAATAAATCAACTTCATCAGACTTGAACCATTCTCCTAATGACCCGGATTGGAAACAGAATTGTGGAGACCCAGTTCACCTTTTTATATTTGTTTACTACTATGTAGTACAAGACGATGTGGATGCACTGCAGATGATCTATAACCTGCTGTCAAAGGTACAGAACCTTGGAAATGTTCTCATAAACTGCTGCGCTCTGTCGCAACTGTAGTGACGATATAAAATTTACAGCAAAGGAAAACGTTAACATCAGGGCCGTTTCTGTCAGGTGACGTGTGAACGGGTTACATTCTCCAGAGAGCACCATGTGTCCTATAGCGTGATGACGGCAGTCCTAACCACGAGTCTGTTTGACGTATGTTTTGTTTAGTCTCGCTGTCGATGTGAGTCCGTATTTTTCCTCAGTTTTACTTTAAACAACATTTAATCCTACTGTAAACGGTACCAGGACCGGTCTAACGAGCTCAGCTGGACCGTGTTTCAGCTCTAAAGGTTTTGATTTGTGTCTAAACTGAAATAGGACTGGGACCAGATGTCTGTTTTTACGGTGTCCGCTGCTTGCATGTTTAACGTCGGTGGTTCCCAACCTTGGTCCTTGAGGAACGCCATCCTGCATGTTTTTGTTGGTTCCCTGCTCCGACACACCTGATTCAGTGATTTTATTTCTTCTTCATATTTGCAAAAGCCTGTTAATCACCCATTTATTCAAAGCGGGGAAACGACTAAAACATGCAGGATGGTGTTCCTCAAGGATCAGTGTTGGGAACCATTGTTTTACATTACATGAGTTTCACAAAGATTCTCAACAGGTCTATGAAATATTTTATTCCACATTTAAGCCCTGTGCAGGTGGACCTGTTGGACATGAACTAAAGTCTGTTATTATTGCTTTGTCTTACAATGAGAAATGTCAAAATGCAAACGTGCATCACATTGTAAACTAAAGGTTTTGTAAAGAAACCTATATTTTGAAAGGGTTTGGGACCAAAAGCAAGTGCAGCGTGTTTCTAATAAAAAAAGATAAAAAGGCTGAAGATAACTGTAAAATAGGAGCACTCCATTTTTCTGCTTTTGTTTGTTTAACTCTTAGTTTTCTGGAAAAAAAAAAAAAATTTGATCAATGCATAATTTCAAATGGCATCATTAGCGCCAACACATGTGACCTGTCCTCTTTTTTTCTCCTCAAATACAATGGAAACAAAATGGTGTAAATTGTTCGGGACACTTGAATTGTCATTTTCTTGCATTCTAGTGCCCATATTTTTTCCCTCTTTATTTTATGTAATATGTTTCACTTAACTTTTTAAAGACCTGCAAATATGTCCTGTCTTTAGCTAGAAAAAAAAAAAACAACTATTGGATACACATGGAAAATATGAGGCTCTATTTTTGTTTGTTTTATGGCATAACAAGATTTTTTTCATTTGAAATTGTTTTGTAAAATAGTTTCTGTATGAATGTATTTTTTATTGAAAAATGGATAAAATACTTTATTGGTTCTACTCGTGTTTCTGTTTTTCTTTCCTCTGTTTTCCTCGTGAGGTCAAGAGGATTTTCCATTTTCATGTTGTTCCAGATTCCCAGAAGAGAGATCTGTGTCTGTTTCCCTATTAAGGTTTAAATCTGCTCAGAAATAGAGACTAGTCATTGGGGTAGTTGGTATTTGTATCACATTACTGTACAATAAGTCATCCAAATATATTTTTATAAACATTTTTGACTTTTAAGTTGCAGGGTTTTATTTGACTTGTTTAGCACCTACACCTGATGTTTTTGTGGCCTGTTTCAGAACAAAGGGGGATTGGAAACACCTTCCATATGTCCGTGTGAGAAGCATGATGACTGAGTTACTGACTTCCGTTTTGGTGTGTGACTGCATCTAGATGCAAGAAGGATCCTTTAAAAATTGGGTTGCCACATCAAAATCCAAGATGGCCACCACCATATGTTCTATATATATATATATATATATATATATATATATATATATATATATATAGATATTAACTAAGTGAGCTGGATTACTTGGAAAATTAGTTATGTGCAGACTTCCATTTTGCTGTGTGGCTGCATCCAGAAAGGTCAATATCAAAAACTGGCTTACTGCAACAAAATCCAAGGTGGCCACTGATGGATATATATATATATATATATATATATATATAGATGTGTGAAATTACCAACCACACCTAACTGAGGAGACGGCTTTCTAGTTTTGTTGTTTATTTGTCATGCAGGTTAACAGTGAAGTCCACCCTCGTGCACTCGTCTCCTCATCTACTCTGTAGACTGGTTGTAACAGGTCTCTCTTGTAAATGAGTCCCTGAGTCTCATGGGAATTAACTTGTATAAATAAAGATTGAATGAATGGAAATGTTCAGGATGAGAAAAACCGATTCGACTCAAAAAACAAAAAAAAACCTAAAGCATGCAATAAGGGTACAAAATACTTTTTTTTTTTTTTAATTTGTTTTTGTATTGAACGTTTTTTGAAAGTAAAAAGTAAAGTACAATTATTTAAAACAAATAGTAAACAACAACATGGTAGAATTTAATGGTGCAAATCGGATAAATTCTTGTAAATAAGTATTTCACAAATATAAGCTTAAATGCACATGATTATATATATATATGTGTGTGTGTGTGTGTGTGTGACAGGTTGTTGCACAGGTAGTGAGGAACATTGAGATGAACTGAATTATATATATATTTTTTATTTTAATTTTATTTTTTTTAATTTTGAGGCAACAAGTTTGCATACTTTTTTTAAAGTAAAGTCCACCTATTGCTGTGTAAGATAGTGACATAAATGATACAGCCACATAGTGTGGCAGCAATAAACAGATGTCCCAGATGTGGCTTGGTGCAAAGTTATTGTTCAGTATTATTATCAAGAGTTCAGTAATCTGACAGCTTTTTATAAATTTAGTTTTTACCATTGCTTAAAAGAATAATCTCAATGATTGGAGTGGATTAATTAATCTATGTGGCCAAGGCCACCATTGGCCACCCTCTGGCTCTGCCACTGCACTTGGTTGTGAATAAATGTTTTCCCTCCCCTCATCAGGATCCATCATCGCGCCGCCTTGGACAAGCAAAAAAACAAAAAACAGTTCTGTATGTGTATTTTTTCTACAACGTATTTCTTCCCTACTTGAAAAACTTGCACCAAAAGCATTAACGTTTACTGGCGTTCAATTCCAGTCCAAAGTTGAAAAATCATCTAAAAAGTAAACATTCACTTTTAAAATCACTCAGCGGTGCGGGACACGGACGTACCGCTTGCCTATGTTTATTTTTAACCAGCTAGTTTTTCATAAAGGTCAGAGGGAGAATAACACATACCTGGTGCTCGCTCGCTACTAAAGAAGTCAAGACAGTGATGTGTAACTGATAAAAATGAATAAAATGTACGTCTGTAGAGCATCACAAGAATAAATACTGTTGTGTTTATTAATTAATGGAGAACCACAAAGATAAAGCATATACTGGAGCTTCAAACTAAACTAAAAACACGCGTCCAAAATGCATTTTAACTGCTGCGATCATGACAGACTGCAGAACCTGCTAATTTAAATACCTTGTGTAGTGTTTGTGTTACATTTAAATGCAAAGGTTTGATTTGTGTAATTAAAGTAAAGGCAACACGAGGCGTCTGTCTGTGTGTCCTCCAACCTGCTGACTGGAAAAACACAGAAGAGATGACTGATGTTTGCCTTTACTTTTATTTATTTTATTACAGTTCAACTGCTTTTCTGCTCATTAGATCATCGTCTCAAATTTAGTCTCAACATTTTGTCCAGATTTCTGACAGTGAGACGCTTTTTTCCTAATGTGGGAAACCCAGTTCATCTTCCACGTGTTTATATTTTTTCCACAATCCTTTCCAGAATACTCAAACGAAAGGCAAAGAGCTAATGTTCCTTTAGAGAAGCAGCAGGAATCCTTGTAATCCAGGTTTAAAAATGACTTTAAGCCCCAAATCTTAGCCCAAGTTCAATATTTGAGCAACAACATAAACAGTGTGAAGCGACGCACAATGTGAGGACAATCTGTTCCTCCTGATACAGCCAAGACAGCCGAGTTTTCATCTTACTCTCCAAGAAATTCATGCAAATTAAGTTGGGCCACAAACAAATCCCTGATAAGAGCTCTGTGCGTTACAGAGACAAATAGCCTCTTCATCTCCACAAACTGCTTTAGTTTAACCACTGCTCCACAGAGCCCACCGTGCCCCGAGCCCCAAAGCTCCTCCATAATTCAAGTGGCTTCTTTCTATTTCCATACGTACTTAATGATGTTTTAATCAAATATATAAGAATACAAATTAAAAGGTCACAAACTGAATGAATGAAAAGCAAAAAGAGAGACGATCTGCAAACCATTAATTTAAAATCTCATTATAATCTGAGCTCAGGTTTAAAAGACTCAACAATTAGAGAGCCGGGTGTTGGACCCAAGTCTTTTTCTGCTCGTTCAGAAGATGAAGACGTTTGTATCAATTAAAAATTCATGACGGTGTCGCTCTTAAATCGACCTTATTTTCATCTCGTCGAGGTACCAGACCTCCAGCTGTGCACAATTAGAGGCGAGCATGGGATGTTGATTTGAGCACTGTTGTGGAAAAAAAACAGAATAATTAAACCAAAAGTGAATGTCCGTGACTTTTTATCAATGCATTCACACCTTCATCACAATGTGAGTTTACACAACTGATAGTTTCAATTCAAAATATTTTGATTAATCCAAATATTCAAAATATTTTCAAAATATTTGATTAATCCCAAAGAGAAATTAAATGTTGCAGCTCATCATCCTGGTTTCATTAGAGTTGTTCTAGATGCTGATGGCTGTGGGCAGGAAGGATCTGCAGCGGATCTGAAGAAACTGGCTTCAGATGCCGATCGATCCATCTGGACCCAGCGAGCCTCTCGGTCCTTCTGGGCAGCAGGACCACCTGAATGTTGGCAGAACTCCTCCCTGAGCGATGGTCACTCCTCTCAGCAGCTCGTTGAGCTCCTCGTCATTGCAGACAGCCAGCTGCAGGTGTCGGGGGATGATCCTGGTCTTCTTGTTGTCATGAGCCACATTTCCTGCCAGCTCCAAGGATCTCAGCAGTCAGGCCCTCGAGTACCTTTGCCAGGTAGACGGAGATGCATCCACAGCACCTCCTTTTCAACTCAATTGGGATTTGGGACTGTATTTGAGGCGATATTTGAGATGTTAATCAACTGCTCCTGGTTGTAAAAACCACTTGTTGTCATGGTTACGCTTCATAACAAATGTCCAAAAGAAAAAAGGGTTCAGTAAAATCCTTCCAGCTGTACAGCATCCAATACCAGAGTCATCCAAAAAAATAAACTGAAATGCCATTTACATCCAGAAAAAAAGAGGAAATAAAGTTTTCAAAAGCAATAACTCAGAATGAAAGTAACTCCAACATGCAGCCGCCTTGAGCAGCGCAATTCTTAAACCAACTTGACTAAATTCCCCAACTCCTCTAAAACAGGGTTATTCAACTGGTGGCCCAGGGGCCAAATCAGGCCCACGGGTGAACTCATGGGTTCATTTTTAAATAAAACTAGATTTTAAAGCATAAAGCAAGCTTAATGACAATGTCTGCTTGATGTCTGGCCCCTGAGCTATTGACTTTCAGTAACTATGGCCCCCTGAGAAATTTACCCTGCGCTAAAGTTATTAGCTAACATAAAGTCATAGTGGGCAAAAAGAGCTCCATGTGACCTCACAGATCCACCAAAGATTGTTTCTCTCTTTTTAGTCTCAGTTTTTCTTCCCCAAAACTCAAGTAACGTGTGGAAGATGAAACTCTCTCGTTGTAAAATATGCAGATTAGTGAGGTCTTAAAGAAACAGATCATCTCCATGAGGGTTTTGTAAACATCGGAAGATAAGAAAATAAGAAAATTCAGCCAAAGATTAACCCGAACAACAAAAAGTTTCAGTTTGTGTTTTATCGTTTTGTTCATGTTGACTTTTGCTCCGTTAGATTAAAAAACTAATCAGAGAGAAAAACAATATGTTGCCCCGAAATAAACTCTTCCACAAAGGTCGTCCACTTTTTCTTTTTGTCGTGACGTGAACCTGAAGGTGGAAGCAGGAAAGAAAAATGTTCTGTTCTGGGGGTCAAAGTGAACCGTGCAGCAACAACAACACTAACAAATGACCCAAATATCAAAAGCCAACAGCAGGAATTAAATAATGGAAACATATTCTGCACGGTGCCACAGCTGCTGTCCTTCCACTGACAGCACGAGGACATTATGAGGACTTCTCTGCAGCAACATCTGGCTTGCTGTCAGCATTTCGAATAATGCGAGTAAACCCCCCCCCCAGAACAAACCCAGTTCACGTAGAACTGTGGGAATAATTGCAAAAATATGAATTCCCCTCAAAGTTTTCTCATTTTTATGATTTTTGTACATTTTCAACACCAAAACAATTTATTTTATTTTTTTTAGTCTAACAAAAGATTGTCCCAAATATTAAAATTTGAATTTAAACAAACTTCACTGAGATTTTCCCAAATAGGACAAAGCATAAGGAGCCAGTATCAGTCAGATGTCGTGATGCCGAGGGACAAAACAAGATGTTACTCCAGTTTCTGCTTCTGCAAAAAGCTGACACAACACCCCATGTGCTCTCATTTCAACACTTATTGTTGTAAAAGAATTAGCAGCTCCACATAAAACATCACTACAGGGATGCATTTATTCATTTTAGGTTAAAATTTAAACATCTAACTGTTGATACCTGCTGAGCTTTGCAGGCACAACAAAACTAGGGTGTTTGTATTATTCAACAAAGATTGTTTTATTGTAGCTGACAGCATCTACAGGAGGTACAGTCTTAGTGGAGATGAACGAGGGCTGCTCAACTATAAATTGCTCGGGGGGGGTCACAGTTACTGAGAGCCAGCAGCTCAGGGGCCGGACATCCAGAAACTGAAGTCATTCTGTAAATAAACCGAGTATCACTATGATCTGTTCCCTTTTCAATTAGTTTATTTTGTTGCAATGAATATCAAATGCAACAAACAGAACCCAAACCAAAGACAAAACCTAAACCCAGTATCACCCCCCCCCCCCCCCAAAAAAAAAAAGGTGCACAAAGGTGCAGCAGGCGCTACATATTTTTAAATAATTTATTTTAAATAAAAATTCCATGGCGATCGTGCAGCTCATCCGTCAATCAGCCACTTGTGTGTCATGTCCAATCTTTGAAAAACCACGATAGAACTAGTCCGCGATAAACGAATCGCAAAGTAGCGAGGGACTTGTACACGAACTCATTGGTGGGCCAGACTGTCCCCAGTTGGGCCAGAAGTGGCCCGCGGGCCATCAGTTGAATAGCCTTGAGGTCAAACCCCCCCCCCCCCCCCCCCCAAAGTCCAAACATCTGTTCAGATTGGAGTTTTAAGAAAAAGTAGATTTAGACTGTTCATCTTCAGAGATATCAGCGAACGAATGAATGAAAACATCCAAGGACGACAAGGAGAACAGGATCTTCCCCAAAGCAAGGTTTCACCACATGCACATATGTACACCCCCCACCCCCCATGCACACATACATACACACTCCTCCCCTTCCTCGTAACTCGTGGGACCCGTGAAGCCGAAGCTTTGGGAATAGACGGGTTGTTTTTTAAGCCTGGCAGTGAAAGTGGAGGTTGGCGACCCCTCATGGGGACACGAGCCCGTCAAGTCTTTGTCACCTGGAGATCTGGCGGAGCTTCTACTGAGCCACGGACAGCTAAAAGCTGCTAATACAGCCTAATGGGAGTTTTGTTGGTCTCCAGAGGCTCGTAATCTTTCTACTTACATTTGGATATTTACAGGAGCTCGTGTTCATGGCCATTTGCTCAACATTAAAAAAACGAGGATTAAACATTGATCCTAAGGAGAAAAATACACACACACACACACACATATATATATATATATATATTTATATGTGTGTGTGTGTGTATTTATGTATATATAGTTGGTCTAATAAATCAATTTGAACTTCATGAGCTTCATTAGAATATTTATTTACCAAGCTTATTATTCTGAATGTGGGGCAAACAGCTGATAGATATAAAGACGTGAAGACCGTTTTGTTTTTTTAAGACATGCTGGAAAAGTGCATGAACTGCTGCTTTTGTGAATTAAAAGACTGACTATAGAGAGTCATTAAACAGAATGTGGTCTGGACGGTCCATTCAGAGGAATCGTAAAAGAATTATCCAGACTGGTGAGTTTCGTTGAAACTGCTGCAGAGGAAGTGTTTGGCACTGAAGTGAAGGAGAACATCAAGTTCTGCAAGATTCAGCCCCTGAACGTGTCCCCGTCTGAACTGGACTGTGTTACACGTAATGAATGGCTGCTGTAAGCTGATCTGTGTATCGCTCTCAGCTGAAAGGTGAAGACAGGAAAAATATTTTTGCATCTGTCTATGTATTACTAAAATACCTCATGAACTACTGGACGTGCAAATTCATTTAACTGCTACAGCAGATCTGAGAAAAACACGGTTACAACTCTGTGGATTGTACACATTGACCTCAAAGGATCTGTGGTAGTAGCTGAGACTGATTCCCAACACTTACCTTGAGCACAGACTGACATGACTTTATACATTTTACAAGTGGTATTACTAAACCGCCAGGGCTGCCCGTTGTCCCGATTCTGTTCATAACTTTCATGGACAGAATTTCTCGGTGCACCCAGCGGGGTGGAGGGTTTCCGGTTTGGTGTCCTCTGGATTCCATCTCTGCTCTTTGCAGATGATGTGGTCCTGTTGGATCTTCAGCTCTCACTGGAGCGGTTCACAGCTGAGTGTGAAGCAGCTGGGGTGAGAATCAGAACCTCCTAATCTGAGGTCTTCAGTTGGAGAAGGGTGGACTGCTCTCTTCGGGTCAAGGGTTAGGTTCAAGTATCTCAGGGTAGCTGGACTCTCCCTTAGAGACAGGGTGAGAAGTTCAGTTATCAGGAGAGACTCAGAGTAGAACCGCTGCTCCTCCTCATCCAGAGGAGCCAGTTGAGGTGGTTCAGGCATCTGGTAAGGATGCTCCCTGGGCGCCTCCCTAAGGAGGTGCTTCCGGCATGTCCGACTGGGAGGAGACACTGGGGAAGACCCAGGACATGATGGAGAGACTACGTCTCTCAGCTGGTCTGGGAACACCTTGGAGTCCTCGAGCTGGAAGAGGTAGCCGTGGAAAGAGATGTCTGGACCTCACTGCTCAAGATGCTGCCCCCGAGACCTGACGTTGAAACAAGACGAACATAATGGATGGATGGATGAATATTATTAAACCTGTGGTCACATTTCTATTAAATCTTTATCATAACAAAATAAAACAATAAATGTTGTAGACAAACTCTTGTTGAGCTGAGGTTCTGTGGAACCACTTCCTGTACAGACAGTGATGTAGCGGTCTGGAGGTTTGAGTGGGTTGTGGCTTTGGAGCTTGCAGCCTGATGGAT
The DNA here is from genome assembly GCF_014905685.2 of Nematolebias whitei. Classification (NCBI taxonomy): domain Eukaryota; kingdom Metazoa; phylum Chordata; class Actinopteri; order Cyprinodontiformes; family Rivulidae; genus Nematolebias; species Nematolebias whitei. The sequence goes on along the minus strand of NC_056506.1, from coordinate 48,778,615 downwards.
GGGCTTTCCTCCCCCTTCCTCCTCCCACAGGCCTCCTTTCTCCTCCCCCAGGTGATGAACAAGCTCATTACTACAGTGGGCTGATAAAAGGAGGCCATTATCATTTCAGGGTGCACTCTGAACTCCGGCAGAGGGTCTCCTCCTCCTCCTCCTCCTCCTCCTCCTTGTCTCTAGTTTCAGTTCAGATAATGTAGTCGCTGCCAGCGATTTTCCAGAATCCTGCAGCGCTCAAACACGGAGTCACGTTTCTTTCTGTGTCCTGCTCAGGGTTTGTTCAGGCCTTTAAATAGCATTTTAAATTAGCATCACGCTACAAAGTTTGTTTACTAATCTCAACATGATTTAATCTGTAGGAGTCTGGATAATTACTGTAGAGTTGTTATAAAGAATAAAGTTTAGCCAAAACAAACTTTATTACAAGAAAACATCTGATTGGAAAGAAGCAGTCAAACCTTTAATTTCTCTAAAAGGACAAGTTTATTGAAAAGTGAATGAAAAAATAAATATATATTGAATAAGTTTGGAGCATTCAAGCAACAAATGTTAATGAAAAAACATAAGATAGAAGAAATGTATCCAATTCATCAACTTTGTCCCAGTCCACAAATTTAGTAAGAAACAGAGAAAACTCTCAATCTTTGTCATCAGAAAATAAAATGTACCAAGTAAATAAAAAGACAGATCTAAATCCACACATGACAGCTCCAGGAAAAAAAAAATCATGCTTGAAAATAAGTAGAAGGAAGTAAATGCGTGTTAGTTCCCACCTTCATTTAATCATCATTAAACCAGCACTGTGTGTGTTTTAATGAGGGAACAAGTTGGTTCCATCTTTCGTTTCATTGTCATATTTCACAAAACTACTAGCTGAACAGTCTGGTTTGGTAAAACACAGTTTATTACAGAAATGCTGTAAAAAAAAATTAAATAAAAACAGCGTTCCCTGGAAGAACGTGTTAAAACTGCTGCTCTAAACTTGTCTTTAAAATGTTTGATAAATCCATTAAATGCAAAGTGCTCATTGTTTTACATCCAGTTTTAAACAAATACCTTTAAAAAACATCTGTTAGTGCTCAGAACATGTGTTGGAGATGACTCTCAGCTACTACCAGACCAGATGTTCACTCCCTGACCTATTTATAACCAGCTCTTGCGCTGCGGTCAAATTGTTGCTGTGCCCGTTTTCAGTCAGTTTGACTCCAGATGTTAACCAGCTGTTGACGTCTACCCAAAGATTCCTTCCTGTTAGATTCATTCAGACGTGTGCGTTAGTTGACGAGCGCTCTCGTTAACAGACAGACGCACAGACAGGCCTTTCATGGCAGATGCACTGAATATTCGTGTCAAACCAACAAGAAGGAACACCCCCGTCTGAGTTTCCCAGATGTTTAAAATGTTTCACGTGTTGTGACATCTTCAGTCTCCTGCTGACCTCAGCGACTCTCCTCAGAACAAACACGGTGGTTTTATGTTTAACATCAACCAGCAACACAGAAATGTCCATGTTTGATTACAAACAGCAGGAATCACAAGCCACCAAAGACGAGACGAGCTCATCCTTGCTGCTTTTGGCTTCTACGGAAAATAATAATAAAAAAAGGTCTTTACATTTTGAAATTTTCTAAATCTTTTATTATAAATATATTTATTGTATATAAGAAAACTATCAATTAATCTCAAGAAATGATGAACTTTAAGATGGAAACAAAATTGAAACTGTATGAATTGAACAGTGTTTTTGTTGTGTATTTCAGTTAAAAGCTGTATTTTGTCCACAGCGCGTGTCCTTGAAGCAGTGGTTGGTTTTGTTTGGCAACAGGGAGCTGCTGTGTGCTTTCTGAAGAACTGATCTCTGGAGCTGGGCGCCTTCTGGTCTGTAAAGACAAATAAAAACTCTGTTTTTGTTGAGTCAGGACTGAGTGAGTCACATCAATTCAAAACTGAACTTCTAAACACTTCATTTCTGTTCAATAGAGGAGCACCACTACGTTAAAGGGTCCCGCTCCCTTTGACGTGATGCGCTGTCTAACAGTCACATCATTACAACACATTTCTACGGTGGCCCTAAGGTGTGAATGAACAACATTTGAAAAAACTGAATTACATTTGAAAAAAACACAACAAAATCACAACGACATTTGAAAAAACTGAATTACATTGAGCCAAAGCAGAAATGGCCGAAATGACATTAGAAAAACAGAACTACATTTGAAAAAATGGAATCACATTAGAAAAAATAGAATCACATTAGAAAAATCGGAATTACATTTGAAAAAACGGAATTACATTAAGCCAAACACGATGTGGTTTTTTTAACTTTATTATCAGCATAAAACTACAAAAACTTCCTGTTTGGCTTAATGTAATTCCGTTTTTTTCTAACGTGATTCCGTTTTTTTCTAACGTGATTTTGTTTTTTTCTAAGGTGATTCCGTTTTTTTCAAATGTAATTCCGTTTTTATCTAATGTGATTTTGTTTTTTTTCCCATACGTAATTGCGTTTTTTCTAATTTTGTTGAGATTTTCTTGTTTTTGTTGTGTTTTTT
>NC_056506.1:48767746-48776059 GCF_014905685.2 Nematolebias whitei | reverse complement strand
GTTTTTTCTAATTTTGTTGAGATTTTCTTGTTTTTGTTGTGTTTTTTTGAATGTAATTCCGTTTTTTCTTATGTGATTTGGGCATTTCCGCTTCGGCCGCTTCCGCTTTGGCTTAATGTAATTCTGTTTTTTCGAATGTAATTTTGTTTTTTCAAATGTAATTCCATTTTATATCGGCATATCTTAGTTCATATCTTAGATGCTATTACTGTTTTTCTTATACGTTTTATTGTTGGATGTAACTGGGACCCCGTGTACATAATTTCACTCCACCACATGTACCACATGAGGTGCGAATGACAATAAAGAATCTCTGACTCTGTTTTTTTCACATGTTGTTCATTTACACCTTAGGGCCACCGTACATTTCCCATCAGTCAAAGAGCAACGAGTGAGCAAAAAGAGGCAAAAGTCTTCATCAGGCCAGACTGAAGGCTTGCCAAACAAGAACCAGTTCATTGTCTTTCACTCTTTTGAAACAACTTTTTCTCCAAAACGACATACCAGCGTAAAGAGAGCTCCATTAGTTATTATTAAACCTTCACACATCTGCATCACGGCGTTTGTTTAGTTGGCTGCTGTTTTTTAACAACGTCCGTGTTACCACATGTATGAACGTGTGAGAAGCACAGACCGTGGTTGTACCGATGGTGCTGAGGCTGAATGTATGACTCCACCAGGAGGTGAATAAACTGATTAGATTATCTTATCATTGATTAATTTATTGTGATTAGATGATTAGATCAGGTGGACAGATGCATCCAGCAGCTTCAGCACTGCCAGCTTAAAAAGGTCCATACGTTCAGGACGTAACACAAAAAGTGTAGAGGTTTAATGTTTGCTTAATTCCGTTCTTTAACACTGGTTTGTTGTTTCTGAGCACGAGCCTTTTCATAGAGCTGAAAAACAATAAAAATAAACTAGCCCATGTTTAAGTAGCCATTAGCCTAAGCTTATTATCGACTTTGCCTCTTTCTTCATACTTTGTGTTCATGAGATACTAATGAGTACCGTATTTTCCGCCATACACGTTGCACCACCGCATAAGTCGCATCAGTCCAAATATGTCTAATAAAGTGGAAAAAAACATAAATATGTTGCTTCGCTGTATAAGTCGCATCTATTACGCATCACCGCTAACACGTCGCGTTTGTTACGTGTCACCGCTGACAACACGGAAATGTGGGCCGGTGTTGTTCCAAAAATCGATTTGCAGCCAAATGGCGGCCGCAGGAGCATGCACGGGAGGACGTTAACAAGACTTTAACAAGATTATCATTTAAAAAAATATTTTGTTTGCTCTAAATTACAGCAAAGGTGTGTCTCAGTCTAACTTTTCCTTAATAAATGCACGTTAATGGTAAAATCAGTTACATTTCAAAAGTACATGCTGCCTCGGTGCTCGGGGAGAGTTCAGAGGGAGGAACTCAGGAACGAGGAACGCTGCGCATTTCTTTGAAATTTAACAAGATAACCACCTAAAACAATTATTTGTTTGCTCATCATTATAGTAAAGGTGTGTCTCCGTTGAACTTTAACTTAATTAATGCACTTCAATGGTCAAATTAGCTGCATTTCGCCGGCGCGGCGCAGCAAAATTAATTTTATTTGACGGTTGCTCCAGGCATGTTCCCGGAGCTGGACAAAGGTGTCAGCCTATGGCAAGCCGATTGTGTAATTAATAGCCACTTTTACCTATTACATGACACAACAGCATACCATACTACTTGAGTGCCATCTAGCGCTGAAAATGGTAGTGTTCAATATTTTCAATGTCAGAATAAATGAAAATGGCCATATCTCAGCCAAAAATTGGTTTATAAATATGATGGGGAAAAACGAAACATACATAAACAGGGCTGCAAATTATGCAAAAAAAACAAACTGCGACTTATAGACCAAAAAATATAATATTTATTAGACAGAAGATCACTTTAAAAAATGTCTGGACTATCCCTTTAATGTTTCCAGACTGTAAAACAAGGATATTCTTTTTCCATTTATTATTTATGGTGTTGTAAAGTTCTCTGTTTTGAGCTTGTTTCGTGCTGTGACAAAACAATTGATCTCAGGGGATCAATAAAGTTTGTTTCTGCTCTATTCTATTCTATATTTAAAAAAAAATACACACATCTTATTGTTAATTTGAGTTCCGTACATCGTGACTCAACGTCCTCGAATGAAGCAGTTCAAGTTAAACTCAGTTTACACGTGAAGGTAAAAAAAATAATAAATAATAAACAATGTGGTGTAAAACTTTATCAAGGTCACTCTAACTTTTCTCTCCTCGTTCAGAAAAAATAAAAATAAAAACACGCACACACAAGACAGACTCACAGTTGCACCTCCCTCCCTAAAGGTTTGCAAAGCCCCGTTTGGATTCACCTGTCGCCATGACAACAGCCCTCTCCTTACTGGCTGTGCCCGTGGGAGGTTTTTGCCCAGCCTTTTCTAATTTCACACTGTGTGGATATCTCCATTCAGTAATTACAATCTCATCCATTCTCATTTTTTCCCGTCCAGACAAAGTGCCCTGGATACACACACACACACACACACACACACACACACAGAGAAAAATAACGATACCTTGTGCCTCTGAGCACACATGTAAGATACACAAAGCCTTCTGCGAGCACACAGGTGCACGCCCTCGTGGTCGAGGACGGCGAGGGACAAAGTTCAAACGTGTTTGGGAGTCTGAGGAAGAGGAGGCAGGGAGACGGATGTGAACTGTCACAACTCCTAATTCACGAACGCACGGCAATCACATACAAGGGCATCACTCTCAAAATCCAATTACAAGTCGACCTGCAGTCTGGAAAGTTGGGCTAATTTCTTAAAGTTTATAATTACAAAATAATAGTGACTCTGTGTGTTTTCTTCAGCAGTCAGACAACAGATTATCGGTCGGATTAGACAGATTAGGCTGACAGGAAACAACATATTCACATAAAGAGTGAGCAGAGTGAACTCTCCTGGTCGTTCAGAATCAGAATAAGTTTTATCATAATTTTACCAGCATACAGTGAGATTATGTTCATACAGTTGTCCAAAAGATGGGCAGAGTGCACGTTGCTACAGCTACAAGAGCGCAGCCCCGTATGATTTATCAGAATATTTTTAGATAGAAAAAGGTAAAAGGCCACGAGGATGGATATTGGTATTACATAAAAAAAGATCTCTTCACATCTTGTCCTATCAGGACACGATTTAATACTTTAAAAATCTCTACCAAGCACATTTATAAACATGATGACATATGCATTTGATGTCAAGACATTGAGATTTGTGCATTTTTTCTTTTAATTTTATTTTTAAATGGACGTCAGCCGATCAATCCATCCATCTTCACTATGCAAATCGCCACTTGATAGACACACAGGTTAGCCAATCTGAGACCGACCTCTTCGGTCACATAGGTCACCGAGCATGCGCAAACAACGACGCCCATGATTGACACACAGGGCTGCCAATCAGAGGTGGGATCTTTTCTGACACATAGCTCACGCACGTTCAACTGCACTAAAAACAAACGAGTTGACTCGTAATTGCCTCCAGTTTATACCTAAACTCAAGAAAGTGTGTGAAATGAGTTGGGGAGCTGGACCAAGTAAGAAGCAAAAAGTCTACCATTTCCATACGGAATGAGGGGAGGACTGTTTTCACAATGTCATATTTGAAGTGTGTTTCACTGGAGTGGCATTTTCAGCATACCGGTATATTATACTGGTATATTATTCAAACATGAAGTTATTCTAGTTGTTTTCTGTTCCTTTGTGTGATCATTTAGTATGCCGACAGAAAAAATATATTGTCACTTTTTTTTAAAACAAACTTTTGCGTTTTGTCATTTATGTTGCATCCACAGTGAGCTGGGACTTATTTAGGGATGGGGCCGATCCGATCCAGTATCGGGCTCCGATACCAGCATAATTTACGTATCGGATTTTCCGATCCATGCATGTCTGTGGTTGCGCTGCACGTTGGCTTCAAACTATGGAATGGATTTCGTGAACGGCGGCGTGTCTCATGAACCCAGAGTAATAAGACCCGCCTCACATTCAGGAAATCCATTTCATAGTTTGCAGCCAGCTACAACGCGAGGGCTGAGTTAGCAGCACTGTGGCTAACAGCTAACAAACTTTTCATCTAAACAAGTCCGCTGTGTGGAAGTATTTTACTCTAGAAACACCACAAAACAAGACGGTAACGTGTAATGTCTGCAGAGCCATAGCGCCACATTAAACCACGGTAAAGTTAGTCTTACGATGGACATTTGAGCTCCGGGGCTTCAGCGGTCTGTTATTTTCGTTCAGTCCGGAGAAAGCAGTCTGATCTCGGTCAGCCACGCTCAGTCTGACCCGCTCAGTCTGTTCATGTCGGAGGAGGGGCAGACTGAGCGCGACTGACCGAGATCAGACTGCTTTCTGCAGATTGAACAAGAAAAAGACATCGCTGAAGCCCCGGAGCTCAAATGTTTACAGAGAAGTTGCTAAACTTCATCAAAATTAATGACCAACCACTATCAGTTGTAGAAAACGAAGGATTTTGCAGCTTGATACTTGCAGCCAAGATACAGTTTACCCTCCATGAGATATTTATCAGTACAACAGTATACACAATCATAAAAAAACATGATTTGAAAATTACAAGGAAATTAAACAAAACAAAAACAGCTACAATATAAAGTGATGTAAAATACTAAAAACAGGAACATGTCTGTTGGTTTATGCCATAAACTTAGCAGATGTTTAAAGCCATTTAACATTTTATTTTCATTTAATTCATTTATTCATTCATTTAAAAGAAACAAAACAAATTCATCAAAAAGAAAACATTGAATGAAAAGAGTGCAGAAATAATAAATATCTTATATCTGCCCCTTATTTAAAAAATATATAAAATAACTTTAAACAATCAATTAAATTAATCACTTTAATATCCACTTTAAAGCTAGGAATAAAAAAAATCATGTTTTGTGTTAGCAGAATTTAATTCTATCTTTAAAACTTGCGTCAAGTTGCCTTTTTGGACATGCATGCATATATTTGTACAAATTGTACTTGAGAGGAGATTATTACAGACTCATATAAAATCAATGATGATCATGATATCGGAACTGGATCGGTATCGGCCGATATTTAGATTTAGGTATCGGGATCGGATTGGAAGTAAACAAAAAGTGGATCGATGCAGCCCTAGACTTATTCATTCATTCATCCTTTATTTATCCAGGTTAGTCTCATTGAGTCACAAGGACTCATTTACAAGAGAGACCTGTTTTAATCAGACAACATATAAAGTACAGTCAAATGAAATTAAAATAAAAGTAGTATTATAAAACAATAAATCAAGGTGCCATATGAAACATGATAAAATACTAAAAACAAGAACGTAAAACATAAAAAGCATACTTTCTCGAGCCAAAATGTCCAAATTTATGGGTCACTCCACTGATCTGTGTTATAAGCCTTCCTCAAGGTTGATCCCAACATGCAGGCGAGTCCTAGAAGCCGCAGGTGGCCTGCGGTTCTCCCAAATTGCCTCCATCTTACAGTTTAGCTCATATATCAGCTGATTTTGAGTCCTCATAGCATGAACCAAACCTTCACGCAGACTCGGAAGCTTTGCCATGGTCAAAACTGCAAATGTCTTCTTCAAAAGTTGATAAAACAGAGCCCCTCTGATGCCAAAGAGCAGTAACCCTGCTATCGTAACTCCAAAAATATAAATGTCTTCAGCATCCTCCTGAGACAAAACTGAGAGACACATCAGCTGCCAACCCCCCCACGGATCTCTGATGTACCCCGCAGCGTGAATGTCAGCCAGACAAGAGGGTTCTCCAGGACCCTGTTGTTTTGTTGAAAAGATTTTGTCGATTGTGTTGGAAGTCCAGCTCGTCAGATCCTTAATAGTATTTTTTGTTCGGGAGATGTGTACCAGGAGCTTCAAGACACACAGACGGCAAAAGCAGGAGGAAGAGGAGAACAGGGGGAGGGAGAGCAGAGGCGTCCGTCTTGAGCGAGAGACAGAAGAGAAAAAATTAAATTAAATAAAAAAACACTTTCAACACTTTCATTTTTTTCTTTAATCCACATGGAATATAATTGTGTTATCACAGTGCGAATAGATGGTTTTAATGTTATTAGAATTTAAATTTGAGTTAATGTGTTTTAATTACACTTGATAATTGTTTTAGCAGCAGCACAACATTTAAAGAGAGGAGATAAACTTCACAATAAAAGTCTGTTGGCTCATACACGTTTGGATTGTTCAAATAAATATGATACAATTTAAAAGACTACAGCATTCTTTGAATTAATGCATAAATCCGTCTGTCATGTCAGAGCTGTCCACTGTATCATTTTTGTGTAAACTAACGTGGACTGGCTGCGTCAGCATCTTGAACTGGGTTTACTTCAAAGTTTAATCAGCTATGATTCAATCGAATATGTCCAGTGGTTTTTAAGATATTTTACTAACAATAAACAGGGTTAAACATTTAATCTGAAGCTTTTAAACAAATATGTGTAGTGCTCAAGTGTGTTGATGATGATGCTCAGCTACTACCATATCAAATCTTAGCTCAATATCTGTACAACTTGCTGGGTTATAACTGTCTTTTTTAAGATCACCCCCCCCCCCCCCCCCCACACACCCACACACACACACACACACACACACACACACACACACACACACACACACACACACACACACACTTGCACATCAGTTCAGTCAAGTTGCCACGTTGATACTTTCAAGAGATTTAATCCAGATTTACAACAAAGAGTTGAAGATTTGGTCCAAAAACATTTCCTCCTGTGTAGAACCGACATCAAACTACGCAGTTGGTAATTTAAGTGTTTTTTATTACTTTCACAGATTTGTGTTGTTCAAGGACGAGTACGATGGAAACCTCCTGGACGTATTCCTGCAGTTCATGGCTGCATCATTTGTAAACACCGCAGCACATGGGACCTTTATTTTTGGTTCTGACGGGATCAGAAGACTGCACACTGATTATTTTCCATCAGGGGGGTCTGCAGGTCTAGACCCGGCTCTGGGCAATGATGATCCACGTAATAGAGGCTATAAATCTTGAAATCTTTCTCTATGTTTATTATACTGTCTCTGCCTGGTAAATAACTCCTTTTCTTTTAACTTTTACCAGATTTAGTTGAAAAATTCTGGTCTTTTTGATTTCGGATTGATTAGCAAGCTACACTAATAAGGGATCATCCTCAGGCTGGGGGTGGTGGTGGTGGTGGTGGTGGTGGGGGGGGGGGGGGTAACCTTAGCTTATTTTCCCAAGATCCCCTCACTTCTTATTTACAGCCTGGCTCGGCTGTTCTCAGGACTCCTGTGAGACTTTCATTCCAACAAACCTTTGTGATCTCTATAAACAGCAGCTTAACTCTTGTTTATCCCAAAACTAGTTTAGGTCATCGCTTTAACCCCCCCACTTCACATTGAAGCAGATGTCACCACTGAGAGATATTCTGGGGTGGGGCTCAGGAAGGACTTTTGACTTGAGGTTGTTTAACGCCTGAAGCTTGAGGAGATGGTGATCGTCTGTGTGCATCTCTTCATTTCAGATTAAAGGCCAGTTTCATCCTCAGCCTGTCAGACAGCACAGAAGTGTATATATAATTTTTTATTTTACAGTAAAAAGACAAAAATAGATTTTTAAACCAATGGTCCTTTTTTAGCTTGATGATGATTTTTCTTGATTTATACTGTAAACGGTTGCATTTCTTTGTTCCCGGTTCTCAATAAAATCTATTTCAGGGAATAAACTTCATTTTAAACATGTTTATTTGCTCTGTTTCACATCATCTTCTCTGGCAAATACCACAATATTGTTTCAATATTAAAAGTAAATTTAATATTTGGGCTTCTCGACAGCTTAGTGGTTAGCGCAGCATTAAGGTCTTGGGCTCGATCCCTGGTTTGGACCTGGTGTCTTTCTCTGTGGCGTTTGCATGTTCTCCTGGCGTTGGGTTTTCTCTGAGTAGACTGGTTTCCTCCCACAGTCCAAAAGCTTGTGTGTTAGGCTGCCTTCAGGCCCAGGCCTCCTTTGCAGCATAGATCTGTGATCTCAGTGGGATTGATCCAGTTAAAAAATGGTTGATAATTTGTAAAAGTTCTACTTGTTCTGGTTTTGGACCATAAACATCCTGATTTCTACGAGGTAGAAGAGATGTGCCAATATCAAAACGAGTCATTGCTGTCATTGTTGCATACAGATACAGTAAATGGCATACTGACACCGGCTGTTTAAACTGAGCTCACTCTGACCGCTGTCTG
>NC_056506.1:48728354-48767346 GCF_014905685.2 Nematolebias whitei | reverse complement strand
TCTGTTGCAGGTAAGATACTGACACCGGCTGTTTAAACTGAGCTCACCCTGACCGCTGTCTATTGCAGGTAAGATACTGACACTGGCTGTTTAAAACCACTCTACAGTGACTGAGTGAAATCAATCAAAACTTCCTTTGAGCAGACCGAAGGCAGAGTTTAGCAGATGTCACTGTGACAGAACGAACGAGTGAACGTCTCCTTTGTGCGGCGTGAAGCTGTGCAAAGAACGAAGGTCCAAACTTCTCAGAACAGAAGAACGGCGCTAAGCAAACGTCTGAAAGCTGGAACAGCTTCTGCTAACTTGTTATTATTCCTCTGTTTCCTGCTGGAACAAAATGTTTGTTTTAAAGTGATTCTTTTTAATTTTAGTGTCTTTATTAGACCGTACCAAGTGACTCCAACGGTTTTGGTTCTGTATGACGCTATGCTTTATTATCCCTTCAAGGTCAAAGGTCGTGACACGATTGTTTGTCCCTGCAAATTATTAACCCTCGCTTGCTCTGAGCATAACAGACATGCTTCACTGACAGAGAAGAAAAAAATAAATGTTTGTGCACGAGCCCCTGCTGCACTTTCATGCTTCCCACCCATGACGCTCCAAATATTTGACCACTCCCATCAAAAGCAACACGCCACAGCAATGTAAACAACATGCCATTTTCATGCGTTTGGAGCGTCTCTGAACGAGCCTCGGAGGGCTTCCAGAGAGGAGCTGGAGGTGCAGCGGCGACGCTCGGCTGCTCCTGCAGGTTCAAGACTAGACGTTTTGAAAAGGAATAATAAAACAACTGTCTGCTAATTGGCAAGAGGAGTGCACCACTGTGAAGGGATGGAGCGAAAACTACAAAGTGACTCTACAAAGGAAATGTAAAAAAAAAAAAACATTCCTACTCAGTAAGCACACATGAGCAGATGGGTTTTAAGGGCATTGCAGAACAAACCCTTGTTGGATTTTTTTATGCTTTCGATGTATTTTTTTAATTTCCCCTGAAAAAAGCACAGACGCTGTTTTGAGCTTTTGTTTGAAGAAGTTAACTTGGAGTAAGGGTTGTGTTGGTTTCCATTAGAGCTGCCAATCTTAGGAGAAATAATGTTTCTGGTTCCAATTAAACCTAATACACAACTCATATCAGCCCTTTCCTTTTGGTACATTTCATTAACAGTGTGTTCTCTGTGTGCAGAAACGCCTGCAGATTACAATTTAAGTACTCTTTGCTTAAAATTGTGCCTGTTTGACTTTTGCCACTAAAACAACTGTGAACCATTAGACACTGTCTCCACAGGAGCTCCTGTCCTGAGGTCATCACAGACAGAGAGATCAGCAGAACATCAGACAAATCCTGTAAATTATGAGGTCTCGCTCTATCAACCTTGTTTTTCTAGGCGCTTGAGCTTTCCCTAAACTCCTCCCTAAGAAGAGTAATTATCCTGCTGAAAGAGGCCACTGTCATATTGGGAATACTGGTGCCATAAAGAGGAACATGTGGTCAGCAACAATGTTTAATTAGGTGGAAAGTGTAAGTAGAATCCACACGAAACCCTCGGTTCCCCAGCAGGCATCGCTCAGGGCACAAAGCCTCCTCGAGCTCCATTTCTTTTTGATTAGTGCAGCTGATCTGAAACATTTTTTGGCATGCCTTCCTTTAAAATTGAACTCAAGCTCCCACTTCACCATTTTCTTCAACTAAAAGCGATAAGGAATGCAAATATGTTGAAAACGCCAAGTGAAATTAGAACCTTGTTCCACCTCAGTTATTGCTACACAGAGGGATTAAGGAGTCCTTTCAAGGGACTTTCAAGTCCTTCCAGTACCTTTTTTTTGTTTGTATTTTTCAGGAGCATGTTAGCTTAAAGCTATTTATTATTTAAGGAATCGACAAAAAGTAAAACAGTAAAGCAGTTTGGGACAGAAAGTCTGACACTTTTGATGTGTTGTATTTATGCGCACATTTGTTACTTGAAACAATCCAAAGTGAAACAGACTTGTAAGCATGTCACGAGTTGGAGATAAATCATGATTTGGGTTAAAACTGCAGGTTTTGTCAAAGCTACGTTTGAATGCAGAGTTCTGTCTTCATGACACTCCACCGCTTGATCCACAATATTTATTCTTAAAAGTTGTCTTTTCCTTTATTGGTGTTTAGCAGCAGATTCACTCTTATTTTCCATCTAAACATCGTCTCTTAAGTTTCTGCGCTTGTTTATTGACCCACACAGACCGCAGGCGACCTAATGTAGGCCACTCACATGACTCAGGCTTCCACGTGTTTTTAGGTGGATCCTGACAAATGCTTTGTTTGCACTGAGCTCAAAGCTGCGTTACAGAATCATCTATCAGTAAATCTGCAAAACAACTGGAGCCACGTTTCATTCCACGCAGTGCGACAAGTACCGTTAACTGGTAATGGTCATTTATGCTCGGATGCTTGTCTTGGTGTTTGGCCTTTTGTTGCAAAATTAACTGGAGAAATTGCATTTCCTGCAAAAGTGCAGCTTATTGCTGAAGACATTGCAGAAAAAACAGCTGAAATGAACTAAAAACAGGCTGAAATGTAGCTGAAATGAAAGAACAAATCATTAGCAGAAGAAAGCAGGTTGAAATAGGTTTGATAAGAAGAAATTAGTACAAAGTTAGAAAAGTAGCTAAAAATTGTTGAAATTAGCAAAAAAAAAATTGGCTGAAAAGTAGCTGAAAGGCAGAAAGAAGCTACTAGAAAGAAGTGGAGAGAGCACTTTTTTTTCTGAATTAGGTTAAAAAAAGTTGAAATGAGTGCAAAAGATGTGGAATTAGATGAAAAAGCTAAAATTAGCATAAAACTGCTAAATACCGTAGTAGCTGAAATGGTAGAAAAAGCTGAAATTAGCAGAAATAAGCTTAAAGGAGCACAACAAGCTGAAATTAGCAGAAAGAAGTTAGAAGAAGCACAAAAATGTTTTAGTTAGCAGAAAGAACCTAAAGGGAGCACAAACAGCTGATAAAACAGCTGAAAATAGCTGAAATAATGTTAACATGTGTACAAAGAAGCTGAACCAGAAAGAAAATGTAAAAGGAGCAGTAAAAGGTTGTGAATAGACCTAAAGATTTGAAGGATGTAAAATGAGCTCAATTCATTTTCTGCAAGGAAAAAAATGGCAAAAAAGGCTAAACATTTCAAAAGCTACAGTTGCACGAATAACAAACGTCGTATCAGGATTGTCCTGAAAGAGCCGAACGTTTTGATTTATGATTTGTTGAAATAGCACAAAAATTGGGAACGAGAAAGATGCTGAGAAACACACGGAAGAAAAATGGATAACAATAGTGTGAATGCTTCATAACCATCCACACAATAAATGATCAAGTAGATTTAATTTTAATTTTATTTTTTATGTATTTATTTTTGCAGAAACTCACTGGCTTTGCATTCAGTCTTCAATAATACCGCAGCAGAATGCAACCTTATCTAAAATGAAAAAGCAAAGTGTCCAGTGATTCCTAAAAGCAATGCTAATCTTGAGATTTTTTCATTAATTCAGTTTATAGTTTGTGTCAATAAATATTTATGCAAATTTAAACAAACACCTATCTCTCATGGTAACACAAGTAAATGCATATCCATGCTGTTCCTTTCACAAACCGTTGCATGGTGGAGGACACATTTGCTCTCTGCTGCTGCGCTAATAATATGCTATCATCAGGCTGAACCACAAATGCAGTGCTCATGGCCATAATCTTGTTGTCAGCTGTCTCACACTGCAGATGACGTGCACACACTCAAAACCAATTGGCATGTAGGGCTGAGATCCCTGAGCTCGAGTATAATTGGATTTTGAAATGTGGTGCCTGAGCGTTCATCTGTGGGTCCGTGCACATATGTATTGGTATTTGAAAACATCTGTTTTTATGTGTGCTCACAGCAGACGCATAAAACACCCGTCAGGTAAAAACATCACAAATTGCTCCTTTTTCAGGAGCACAGAAAAAGATGTGCTGATCTTAAACAGCTTGTGTTTTGTTAATCTGGTTTCAAAGGGTGTTTTCTTGTGATTTTCTTGTCACCTTGAATGGTCAAGGAAGGACTAAGAGCTCACCTTTAAGTGCTCATTTAAAGATTTGTATTTGCTGATTTTAACATTTTATCCATTTTTACTTGTTTAGTTGACATTTTGCTGGAGTTTCATGGATGTTTGATAAAAAATAAAGCCCCAATATGTCAATTCCAAACAAATGTATTTAATCTAAAACAAAATTGTATCAAGCACAAAAACAGTTAAATACAGACAATCATGTTTTGACAAGAAATTAATGTTTGTTGCAAATTTTAGACAGAAAGTCACCAACTTCAGGTCCAATGCTCTTCCTGTTCTTTGTTTTGTGGTGTAGCAGTCTGGTTACTCTTTCAGCTTCTACATTTTCACTAAACGCAGCGTTCCTTAAAGGAATGCATGTTGCCTTGCCTGCCAAGATTTAAATAAAGACATAATAAAATATAATAGTATTAAGCTGGGGATTACTCTCAGCTACTACCACACCTAATATTAGCTTAATATCCTCACAAATTAGGGCAATGCATACCTTGAAAAAAATGTGTATCACCCATCAACTTTCATTCTAGATTTAATCAAAGATCATCTAATTTTGAGAAATGAAAGTATTTTGACCATTTACAGTAGGTTTCAAAATAAAATTAAACAATCCCACATGATGTCTCATGTAATATCACATGATCTGTTAGTGTTTGGAGTATTGGTTGTGAAGGACTTTCAGCTGCTACTACATCAAATGTTGGCACTAAATCTGTTAAATCTGTCAAAACTGTGATAAGCTTTTTGTGTTTTCTGAGTTCAGTTGGTGATGAACTGTGTCAAGTTCAAACGTTAAGCAGTTGAAGAAGCACGTTCATTATTTACTTCCTAAAAGTGTTCTTAAAATTTGCCTGTTTATTGCCTCCCTACTGTCTATATGATGAGATTCAATAATTGCTGCATTCTTTGATTCACAGGTAATTCCTAAAAATGATTTAAAGTGTCATTTAAATGAAACTCTTTGAAGTTTTTTTTTTGTTTAATTTCAATATAGAGATCATAATTTAGGGGAGTGGTTGTGCAGCGATTAGATAAGGTAAGCCTGTGTTTGTAAGGTTACAGTTTTGAATCCTTCTTACTGTAACATCAAAATGTGGGTGCGAAGGTGATGAACCCACACCTGCTGCCACCTTCTTTTGCCCGACTCTGAGCCAGTGAGCAAGGTCCTTAGCCCTTGAGTCCTTAGACCTTTACTATATTTTGGCCCAATGTTGGGTGCCAAAATGTAGTAGATTTTTACTACATTGAAACTTTTATCATTAAATAAGTTGACACCTTGATTCTGACTGACAGCAAAGTCAGGGTTTATTGTAAAAACTGTGGATCTCTGAACAGCACAAGAATGAATAGAAAAGCCCCTTCCCAAACTAGCTCAAACCTCCATTTATACTCTTTCAGTGCCCTGAGATAACTTCTGTTGTGACTTGGCGCTATATAAATAAAATGAATTTAATTTAATTTATTTACATCAGAGGCTTATACAAACAAAGCTTGTTATTGCAAAGTTGTCTAGTACACCAGATATCTGGCCGTATGCCCAGACATTCTGATGCTTTGGGTCGCTTCCTGTAAGATAAACACATTTCCCGTAAGATAGTTCAACTTGACCCAAACTGATTCCATATTCCCAATTTGGCCACATGTTGAGGGGTCCTCTCATACAAATGATTGGCCCACACTTTTCTTAAAACTCTTCAATCCTACAAACTCTGGTGCCCTAGATAGCAGCCCTCTGTTCCACAAAGAGGGCTGTGGTAGTTCAGTGATCTGTTGGTTCATCAGGAAAGACATCCAGAGTAAAAAAAACAAACAATTACCACATTTTCATGCAAGTTCAGTGCTGTGGCAACTGGTGAAGAAGAGAGCAGCCAAATGGGAGGAAAAAAAATCTTCTTCTTCTTTTGACTTTTCTCTCTTCAGGGGTTGCCACAGTAATTCATCCTTCTCCACCACATTCTGTCCTCTGCATCCTCTGTCCTCATTCCAACGACCTCCATGTCCTCTCTAACTGCCTCCATATTTCTCCTCTTTATCTTTTTCCTGGCTGCTGCATTTCAAACATCCTTCTACCAATATACCCACTGTCCCTCTGGACATGCCCAAACCATCTCAGCCTGGCCTCTCTAACTTTATCTACCAGTTGTTCAACCCGTGTTGTACCTCTGATGATCTCATTCCTAATACTATCCACCCTTGTCACTCCTAAAAAGAACCTCAACATCGTCATTTCCACAACTTCCAGTTCTTTCTCCTGTCTTTTTGTCTTTCTGTCTTCAGACCATACAACATAGCTGGTCTCACCACTGTCTTGTAAACTTTTCCTTTGACCTTTGCCGACACCCTTTTGACTCAAATCACTCCTGAAACTTTTCTCCATCCATTCCATCCTGCCTGGACATTATTTTTCACCTTCTTACCACACTCCCCATTTTTCTGGACAGTGGAACCCAAGTACTTGAAGTCCTGCACCTTTGTAACTTCTGCATTCTTTGATTTACAGGTAATTCCTAAAAAAATGATTTAAAGTGGAGATGACGGTCATAATTTAAAATTGTTCCATGTAAACTAACTCCAGTTATGGAGCAGTGTGGAACTACGTTCCTCTTTGAAATGGCAGATTCCTTCTTTCATTAGTTTAGATTGACCAGTCGAGGTTTTTTTAACCTCCACAAGCATGAAATCATTCAAATTGAAATCAGTTGCCTTTCCAGTAGCAGTGTGTGTTTTCACTTTCCCCATTTCCCATGTGCACGTGCTCGCTCTTGCATGCATCAGAGTTCATAAACCCTTAAAATGAAAGGTATGAGATAGCTGGGTGGAAGCTTGCCAGTGTGTGAGATAGAAGTGGATGCTCCACTGCCTCCCAGAGAGACAAGAGAGCCAGCGTCTTGTCTGTATTCACCCAAACAGCATTACCTGCTCTCTGTGGAATTCATTGTCCCTGTTGACTCCAAACAGAGGAGTGTGAACCTGAGGGAAGGACGCCGGTGACAGGTTTCCACACTGTGCTCACTGTGATGGGAGATGTTTCTTTCTCGGCACTGAAAAAGTTACATTTCACTTAGAAAAGTTGAAATCTCAAATGTCCACATCAAGAATAAGCAAGGAGAACTTTTCTTTTTTGCAAGTTTGTATTCTTTAGGAGTGTAACAACAGGAGGGCTTAACTTTTTGAAAAACAAGCCCGTAGCTTTTTCGTGTTTTTAAAGCTGATTCAGCATTCACACGGCTGCTTTTCTGTTCATTTTTTGCCATTAACTACTTCTGCAACGCTTGTGCTACTTAAGCCATTCATCAGTTCATAAGCCAATCAGTCAGACCTCTATTGCACGTTTACAACTGGTTCAAGATGCTGCAGCCCAATTCTTAACTGGTACAGGCAAAAGAGAGCACATTACTCCAGTTTTGGCCTCCCTTCACTGGCTCCCGGTTAACTTTTGAATTCATTTAAAAATTCTTCTGTCTGTTTTTAAATAACAGCCAGATATAAATAAATAAAAACAGTTTAGTTTGTGTGGAAAGTGAGGTGAGGGAGATGCTTTCAAACAGTTTATGACAGAGAGACGTGGTGAGCAGAGGCACAATCACAAATTATCTTTATGTAACAACAGCACAGCTTAGTGCACGGTGTCGTGCATTTAGTTTTGTTATCGCTGGATTTGTCCATCATGACGTGAGAAAAAACGTGCATCTCGTGTACTGCAGCTGCTCGTCTTTGGATGCTCCAGCTGTGTAGAACCTCTGTGACACTGTTTACTCTGACAGGTTTCAAGCTTTTGTGCAGTTTAAATTTTAGATTATTTTGTGTGTGTGTGCTTATTTTTTATCTTTAAAAAAGATGCAATATATTTGATTTCCTTCTTCTAATGGGTACAATTTAAAAAAATACTTTGACCTTTTCGATTCATACGAGAAAATTATAATAACGTCTTGATTGATTGATTGATTTTTTTTTTTTCAGTCAGTTTTAATCGTTGATGCCTTTTGGACCATTAAACCTACATGAACAAGTGCTACACCATTGTCCCCCATCACTGACAGATTTTAATTGTTAATGTTTGTAGTTTTTGAGATAAGTGTTTTTCTAGACTGGGATTACAACAAAATTATCATGTTTTTAATGCAAAATGTTCAAGTGGGTAGGAGTTACACCGAGTATAAGAATAGAGATTGCTTTACTTTTATTTTGCTTGTCTGAGGAAGTGCAGAGCGACTGATCCTGGTGAGTGGAAGGAGAAATTTTATCCACCAGTACATGCAATGATGGAGCCAGGGGGTGGTCAATGGTGGCCTTGACCACCATAAATTAATCTTCAACCACCCAAATAATTTGAGGAAAACAAACTTTTAAGAAACAAAAGAAACCATAGTTTCCTCAAATGAATGGGGTTATCGATTTACATATATGGTGGTGGCTATCTTGGATTTTGACATGATAACCCAATTTTCAATAATGACATTTCCTACATCTAGATGCCACCACACGCCAAACAGGAAGTTGGAAAGTTACTTACTTTTCAGGTTATTTTTGTTCACACAGTTAACATATACACAAATATGGTGGCAGCCATTTTTGATTTTGACATGGGAACCCATCCATCCATCCATCCATTCATTCTCTTCCGCATATCCGGGGTCGGGTCGCGGGAGTAGCAGCCTAAGTAGGGGGGCCCAGACTTCCCTCTCCCTAGCCACTTGGGCCAGCTCTTCCAGGGGAATCCCAAGGCGTTCCCAGGCCAGTCGAGAAACATAGTCCCTCCAGCGTGTCCTGGGTCTTCCTCTGGGTCTCTTCCCGGTGGGACGTGCCCAGAACACCTCACCAAGGAGGCGTCCAGGAGGCATCCTAACCATATGCCCAAGCCACCTCAACAGGCTCCTCTCGATGTGGAGAAGCAGCCGCTCTACTCTGAGTCCCTCCCAGATGACCGAGCTTCTTACCCTAAGTGAGAGCCCAGACACCCTGCGGAGAAAACTCATTTCGGCCGCTTGTATCCGAGATCTCGTTCTTTCAGTCACAACCCAAAGCTCATGACCATAGTTGAAGGTAGGAGCATAGATCGAACAGTAAATTGAGAGCTTCGCTTTTTGACTCAGCTCTCTCTTTACCATGACAGACCGATACATCACCCGCTGCACTGCCGACGCTGCACCTATCCGCCTATCAATCTCAGGCTCCATCTTTCTCTCATTTGTGAACAAGACCCCAAGATACTTAAACTCCTCCACTTGGGGCAGAACCTCCTCCCCGACCTGGAGAGGGCACTCTACCCTTTTCCAGCTCAAGACTATGGCCTCGGATTTGGAGGAACTGATTCTCATCCCAGTCGCGTCACACTTGGCTGCAAACCGCTCCAGCGAAAGCTGTAGCTCACGACCTGATGAAGCCAATAGGACCACATCAGCTGCAAAAAACAGAGAAGCAATCCTAAGGCCACCAAAACGGATCCCCTCAACACCTTTGCTGCACCTAGAAATTCTGTCCATAAAAATTATGAACAGAATTGGTGACAAAGGGCAACCTTGGCGGAGTCCAACTCTCACTGGGAACAAGCCCGACTTACTGCCAGCAATGCGGTCCAGGCTCTGACACTGGTCATACAGGGACCTAACAGCCTGTATCAAAGGGCCTGGTACTCCATACTCCTGGAGTACCACCCACAGGGATTCCCGAGGGACGCAGTTGAATGCCTTCTCCAAGTCCACAAAGCACATGTAGACTGGTTGGGCAAACTCCACGCACCCTCCAGGACCCTGCTGAGGGTGTAGAGCTGGTCCAGTGTTTCATGACCAGGACAAAACCACACTGCTCCTCCAGAATCCAAGGTTCGACTATCCGATGGACCCTCCTCTCCAGAACCCCCGAATAGACCTTACCAGGGAGGCTTAAGAGTGTGATCCCCCTGTAGTTGGAACATATTCTACGGTCCCCCTTTTTGAATAGGGGGACCACCACCCCAGTTTGCCAATCCAGGGGAATGGCCCCCGATGTCCACGCAATATTGCAGAGTTGTGTAAGCCAATACAACCCCACAGCATCCAGAGCCTTAAGGAACTCGGGGCGAATCTCATCCACCCCTGGGGCCCTGCCACAGAGGAGCTTTTTAACCACCTCGGTGACCTCAGCACCAGACATTGGAGAGCCCAACCCAAAGTACCCAGGCTCTGCTTCCTCAGTGGAAGACGTGCCAATGGGATTGAGGAAGTCTTCTAAGTACTCTGCCCACTGGCCAACGACATCCCGAGTTGAGGTCAGCAGCATGCCACCTCCATTATAAACAGTGTTGGTGGCATACCGCTTTCCCCCCCTGAGATGCCGGATGGTGGACCAAAATCGCCTCGAAGCCGTACGGAAGTCATTCTCCATGGCCTCTCCGAACTCCTCCCACGCCCGAGTTTTTGCCTCAGCAACCACCCGAGCCACATGTCGCTTGGACTGCCGATACCCATCAGCTGCTTCTGGGGTCACACAGGCCAAAAAGGCCTGATAGGACTCCTTCTTCAGCCTGACAGCATCCCTCACCGCCGATGTCCACCACCAGGTTCGAGTGTTACCGCCGCGACAGGCACCGACAACCCTGCAGCCACAGCTCCAATAAGCCGCCTCGACAATAGAGGCGTGGAACATGGCCCACTTGGACTCAATGCCCCCCGCCTCCCCCGGAACATGTTCAAAGCTCTCTCGGATGTGGGAGTTAAAGCTCCGTCTCATGGGAGACTCTGCCAGACATTCCCAGCATACCCCCACAATACATTTGGGTCTGCCAGGTCTGACCGGCATCCTCCCCCACCATCGGAGCCAACTCACCAGCAGGTAGTGGTCAGTGGACAGCTCTGCCCCTCTCTTCACCCGAGTGTCCAAGACATGCGGCCGCAGATCAGATGATATGACAACAAAGTCGATCATTGAACTGCGGCCTATGGTGTCCTGGTGCCAAGAGCACATATGGACAACCTTATGCCTGAACATGGTGTTCGTTATGGACAATCCATGACGAGCACAGAAGTCCAATAACAGAACACCTCTCGGGTTCAGATCAGGGGGGCCATTCCTCCCAACTACACCTCTCCAGGTCTCACTGTCATTGCCCACGTGAGCGTTGAAGTCCCCCAGTAGAAAAAGGGAGTCCCTAGGAGGTGCACTCTCCAGTACCCCCTCCAAGGACTCCAAAAAGGGTGGGTAATCTGGGCAGCTGTTTGGCGCAAACAACAGTCAGAACCCGCTCCCCCCACACGTAGGCGGAGGGAGGCTACCCTCTGTTCACCGGGGTGAACCCCAACGTACAGGCACCAAGATGGGGGGCAACAAGTATGGGCTGCAGAACCACCTGAATGCTGGGCAGAAGTCCTTCCAGGGTGAAGACCACTCCTCCCAGCAGCCTGCTGAGCTCCTCGTCACTGCAGACAGCCGGCTGCAGGTGTTGGAGGATGATCCCGGTCTTCCTGCTGTCACGAACAGCGTTACCTGCCAGTTCCAGGATCTCAGTGGTGAGGCACTCGAGCACAGCCGTCAAGGAGATGGGAATGCATTTACAGTGCTTCCTTTACAGACAGAGAGAATCCTTCAGTCCTTTTTCTTCTTTC
The DNA here is from genome assembly GCF_014905685.2 of Nematolebias whitei. Taxonomy (NCBI): domain Eukaryota; kingdom Metazoa; phylum Chordata; class Actinopteri; order Cyprinodontiformes; family Rivulidae; genus Nematolebias; species Nematolebias whitei. The sequence continues at coordinate 48,755,699 of NC_056506.1, read as the reverse complement.
CTTTTCTTACACCTAGATGTAGCCACACCACAAAATGGATGCAGTACCTCACTTATATTTCAAGTTATCACACTCACAACATGCACTGACAGATGGACGCAGGGTATTTCCAATGCCCCCTCTTCGCTCTGTGATGGGGACAAAATTTCAACATTAACAGTTATTTTCTATAAAATCATTTATTACATCAAAGTTTTTAATAAAAAGATAGAAGATGGATGGACAGATATTTAGACAAGCAGGAAGACATTTCGGCTGATAGTTTCAGGGGAAGGTGTATTTGTTTGCAGTGTGATGCTGTCAGGTTGCTGTCACTGAGACAAACAAACAGGAGGATCTCAGCTCCTTATCTCTGCTCATTTCTCCTCCCCCAACAAGACAAACACCAACAATCCTGTCATGTTGACTGTGTGAGCATGCATTAGGGCTGCAGCTTGTCTGTGAGTGCATGTTTGTCCCTCTCCGTGTGCAGAGTACGGTACAGCTTGACCAGAAACATGTGCATATCTGAAGCATGATGTAAATCCTAAGAAATGTCTCTGGAGGGCTTGAGGGTGCAGGCAATGCAGCGATTTGTCCAAAATATTGAATAAATAACTAAAAAAAATCAATAATTTTCACTTGCTAAAACATCTACAGTGAAGTGTTGCGCAATAAATTCAGAAATCATTAATATTTATATTAAAAATGAGCAGCAAAAGTTCTTCAGGAGATTTCCTCAGGACTGATGGGAGCTGGAGTTTCAATTGTTTCCTTCAACGGTTCTGAGTGAAATTATGAGTCAAATGTCAAAAATAAAGCAACAAATACAACAAATACACAGTGTGTAATCAGATAACTTTTAATGATTAAACTGATTACACTATAAATGCTTACGCTTTAGCAAAAACAATACAGGAAACAGAAATTATATGAAGCACGAGTTAAAGAATATACAATAAGTGAAAATCATTTCAGGAGTGCAGTTCAGGGTCAGTTCACGTTGTTACTGTGGCAACCAGTTTTTTTTTTTCCTCCATCAGGACCGTTGTGCCCCTGGGTGGAAGCTGTTCTTTCTAATTTGTTAACATATTTGTACATATTTTTGATGTGATGTCCAAAATAAATCATCAATATTTTGCAAAAAAACAAACTTTTGCATCCAGTTTTAAATGAGCAGCAATCACAGCAACATCTCCACAGAAAATACAAGTTCAGATCTCTTTACTATAAAGAGAGAATTACACAAACAATATAATAATTCAATAATCAGAACTTGAATTTAGTTAGGCGGAAATATTATTAGAAAAAAAAACAGCTCAGGTGCATTAAATGCTGGTAAATTGTTTATCACATAATTTTTATGATTTTTTTTTTTCAAAAAGGATGCAAAGCTGTGTGTCTGAAACATCTACATAAACAAATAAATAATAAGGAATACACTGCACAATAAACATAACTCCTTGTAAATCAGTTCATTTGCAACTTCCTGTAATTTCTGTGCAAATTCATTACTTTTTAATAAATATTTTTAAAAACTAGACAAAAAATAATTGAATGAAGGAAAAATGCAAATTTTGCAGCTGCAACCAAAATGAAGGCATTAGAAAATGCCAACTGAGCAATTCCAATAACTTAACCAACATTGTTGCTGCTTCAAGGCCCTAAAAAGTCTGACCATAACCAACTTTTTATTTTTTTTTACTGAAATAAAAAGCTGCATGTTATGTTTGCCTAATAAATATTTGACATTTTTAATGTTACTACTGATTGTGTCCTATGGTTAAACTAATCTGAACATGTGTTTCAACAGCATTCAGATAGACAAAGCTAAAGAATAAAATCACAAACATGGAGTCAAATTTATAATATTGAAGTTTTTAACATTTAGAGCAGATGAAAGGAAACGTCTTCCTTAGACCTGAGGACTGTTTGAAATCCTGAGGTTTCCTAAAGATGTCAAAGCTGTCTGCTAAAACTTTCCACAGCCTCTTTAACAAATCCAAGTTACATGAAAACATAAGAGCATCAAGAAGGAATTTAGTAGTTCAGTGGTTTTAATTAAAGTCGAGAAACGTAAGAACAGAGCTTTGGTGCTCGAATCAGTCATGTTTCAAATAAGCAAAGTCCTCAGCTCCGACATTCTTTCATTCAAAGTTCAGAAGTGAGACTATCTGTGCAGCACAAAGAGCTGAGTGGTTGACGGAGGGCGTCTCCGTTTGATTCAGGTGTCCGTCATTGGTCACCATGGCGATACATCATCATTAAATCAACCTCCTCTGTATCAGTGAAGACCAACAGGTTCAGTGAATATTACTTTAACAACCACCGCTTCTGATTTTATGTTTTTTTTTAAATGATCAACTGATCTGATAACTATTCCAAAGATGAGATGAGAGAGAATCCTGCATCCATGAGAAGAAGACAAGATAATGTTTTGACCATATATTTTAGGACAAAATATTTTCCTCAAATTCAGCTCACAGACCTCTCCCCTGGATGAGTTTTCACACAACTTCAGAAGGATGGAGGAGCAGCTAATACTTCAAGCTTTATCAAAAACAAACTTTTTTTTTAAATTATTTTTTTCTTCTTTCGGCTGCTCCCTCCTTCAGGGGTCGCCACAGTGAGATAACTCGCATGAAGACTTGGCAGTTATTTTTTATGACGGATGTTCTTCCTGACACAACCAAAGACCACCGAGCTACCACAGTCCTCTGTGTGGAGCAGAGAGCTGCATCTAGGGCGCCAGGAGGAGCAGATGATGGGGGTCAAGGGCCTTGCTCAAGGGCCCAGGAGTAGGACAAATGAGGGTGGAGGCAGGTGTGGGTGCTTCACCAATCCCACCCACATTTTGATGTTGTTGGTACTGGGAGTTGAACCGGCGATCTTCAAATCACAGGCTCACCTTCACTCTCCTCTGCACCACCACTCCCCAATTCAACAAATATTGAATTTTGTTCAATATAAAATAAGTTTCAGATTTCCTTTCAAAATATTTACACACAAATACAGTTAACTTTTGTCGTTATATCTTGTTTATCCACCAGAACAAATACTTCAATGTACTTTATTAAAATACTTTGTATCTCTTTTAGTATTTTATTTTGGAATCACCTTTCTGTACTGGTTCCTAATTTCATATTTTACCAAAGTTCATCAAAACAGGTAAAAAAAAAAGAAGAAGAAGAGAATTCCAGCTGCTGTTAACATTTCACCTTAAAATCATAAGAGAAAACAAAACAAAGTAAATAAAAATATAGATAAAATTCATCCAAACCTTGTAGCTCTGAAAACGATAACGGATTATTCTCTGGGTGCCACTGACTCGTATCCAGAGAATATTCACATCTGCAAAGGGAGATGTCACATCTCTGGTGTTTCCCCAGAGCGAACAGAAAGAGAACAGACTCAAACCCTCTTTTATGATAAAATGATTTATTTACAGTGTGTGAGTAAATATATATTCACACTTACACACTATATACCGCTGGAGACCTTAGCAAACCTGGAGAGGACGGAGAAGCGTCAGGAACTTGAGGAGGAACTGGTAGATAGTTCAGGCTGTTGACCTCTTTCAGACAGAGACCGGTAGGTGAGAGGGAACGATGAGAGGAGGGCAGAGGATTCCAGGTGGGTCAGGTCCAGGTTTGAGGAGCACAGGTGGAGCTTAGAGGCAAGTGGTTGAAGACAGGTAAAGAAGATTCACAAGGAGGTACAGGAACTCACAGGTGGGAGTCGAGGCCCTGCAGAAAGCCACAAGGAACCGAGGACTGGAAGCTCAGGAAACAGCTTTGAATGAGAGGAAAACACAAGGTTTAACTCAGAGATTTAACACAAGGAGGATGATGGTACAAATACCGGTAGGTAAGTAATGCTCCAGCAGGGAAGGGAGCTCTTCTGCAGCTTCTTATAGTCCTGGAGCTCGTTAGTGGAATGATCCCCAGCTGCTGCTTGTTGGCGCCACCCTGGACTCAGGAACCTGCAGGAAGAATCCCACAGGAGAACATCCAAACTCCACACAGAAAGGCTGAGACGCAAACCTGCGGCCTTGCTGTGAGGCGACCGCTCCAACATCTGCGCCACCGTGTCGCCTACTGATAACAGAAAACAAGAAACCCTCAAGTGCAGTTAAGAGCTTAAAAAACGTTTTGTGTAGTTTACGACAAAAAATAAAAGTAAAGGAACTCGTGGTCTTGACTTGCAACAATAACGCACAAGCACTTGCGTCACACACAAACACAGACGAATGAGACTAACGACATTGTTGAGCTTTAGAACGGAGGTGTTTCTGCTTGCAAGCACCTGGGCTGAAAATATAACAAAACTTCACCGAGCCTCAGGTTGGCTGGCTCACTGTAAGAGCCAACAGCGACGACGTCATCTGCAATTCAAATGAGCAATCCGCTGATTAGTTAACAGAGCCAAAAGGTCTCAGTGCAGTCAAGTAATGACTGAAATGCAATTTCCATTCAATCAATGTTTTTATTCATAATGAGTGATCCAGAACTCAGCAGCAAAGCAGGACGGCTGACAGAAACTTTGGGCTACAAACACACACCCCACACACACAAATGCTCCGGATGGGAGATAATTGCCAAGATATGTGGGGAAAAACGTCTTTTGCTGCTGAGCCTAATTACAGGGAGAACATTTTCATAGCTGCCAACAACAGAAGACAAACCAAAGGTGCGCTCTGAAAAATTTGTGGCTTCATTATAATGTGACAGCGCAGAGTTCATGCGCTGCTGCCGGAGAGGAGGAGGAGGAACTGTGACAGCCTCGACACCACGGGATCATGAATGGCAATTTAAAAGTTCTTTACAGATGAAAACTTGTAAATGTACGAGGGCGACGTGAGTGGAAGAAGGCTGCCGAGCGAAGCTTGCAGGAGATCAATACGCCAACGCTCGCTTCGATCTCCGGGAGGCGGTTCGCACGAGTTTTGATGAAGCACCGGAGGTCAAAGGTCCCTGTTGGCATTGATCACCAACAACTGAAGATCATCAGGAGGCCTTCCTGTAAGATCAATGGTATATTTGTAAAGAGATGATTTATGGGGGACATTTTTCTTCTCGGAGCCTTGAAGCACAAAGATAAGAGAGTGGAAAAGAGAGAGTGCAACAGAAGTATTGAGACAAGAAGGATATCTTAGACCTGCAGTCATCTCCAGATTCTACTAATAATAGAAGTTTGAACTGTAGTCATTGCAAAGAATGAAGTCAAACAAAAGTGTTTTCCTCACTGGATCAAGTGCTGCGGTTTACAAGAGGTTACTGGTCATTTTCAAGATATGTGATTCTGAAATGTGGGTCCACGCTCAATGTAAACTTAAATCCATGTGGAAGCTCGAGTCCTGTGATCGATCATCGATATCCATCTGATCTGATGCCGTTCACCTTCAGTCTTCACAGATTCATGTAGGAAAAGCAGTGCGCTATATTCAGCAACATGCTCAATCTGGGTATATTTTCACAACCAATAAAAATAACCTGCTTTTCTCTTGCCACCGTTAATTATTTATTTACCGTATTATCCGCCGTACACGTTGCACCACTCTATAAATATATTACTGTAAATATAAATAAATAGATGTATTTGCCTCAGATGGAGGAGTATTTGGTAGTTTTGTTCCCGAGTGATGGTTGAATGGAGCTCAAGATGGATCGAAGGATCAGGGCTTCATCCTCAGTAATGAGGGCGTTGTTTCGGTCGGTTGTAGTGAAGAAAAAAATGGAGTCAAAGCTCTTATTTAAGTGGTCCACTCAATTAACAAGTGACTGAAATGAACTTCCTTTGTGGGGTGGCCGGACTCAGCCTTAGAGAGAGGGTGAGGAGACCCGTCATCTGGGGGGAGCTCGGAGTAGAGCTGCTGCTCCTCAGCATCAAAAGGAGTCAGCTGAGGTGGTTCATCTGATTAGGAAGACTCCTGGATGCCTCACTTTAGAGATTTTCTGGGCACATCCCACTGGTAAGAGACCCCGATGAAGATCCAGAACTCTTTGGAGGGATAGTGTATCTTCTCTGGTCTGGGAACACCTCAGGGTCCCCCCAGTATGAGCTGGAGAGCGTCGCTGAGGAGAGGGAGGTCTGGATCTGCTGCCTCCACGACCCGACTGCAGAGAGGCAGTAGAAGGTGGAGACAGAGATGGTGATCTTTGTTCAGAAATTAAATACTCTTACACGTTCAATGACATCAAGATTTTCCACTGCGTGCAGGATTCAGGTGCAGACTTGACCTCATTTCTGCTCCACCGTAAGTGAACTTCAGCTTCTTAATGAACAGCAGCTGCAAGAAAAAAAACAGTGAATGATCTAAACTCAGAGGGAAAGTGCTGTGTCAGCTTTTCATTCATCTATTTGTCAGATCAGCAAAACCCTAAGCCTGCCAGATTGTCCTGAAATATTTTTTACAAAAGAGGAATTGTGAGTGAGAACAGTTGCACAAGAAGAACTGAAAGGAGCGAGGATCACTTCATACGTCCGCAGGAGTTAGCAGCTGGAGGTGACAGTTTGAAGCAGCGGGTGCACGGGAGCTCACAGCAAACGCTGCAGAACGTGCGCAGGAGGCCGGTGACTTCTGAAGGTTCAAGTTATTTTTGGAGGAGCTGAAACTCACTTCAATGAGATGATTTGTGTTCAGGAAACCAGAGTGAGAGAAGTGTAGCAGGATCAGGGGTTAGCTCCAGCTGTGTTACAAACATATCTATAAGTTTCACGGACGACTAAATGTGTATGAACATTTAAAGGCTTCTCTGTAAACACAGAAGTGTAAAAGTTACATCACAAAGTCACAATGGAGGCTGTGAAGTGCTCAAGTTTTCATGTACACGTGTGTCCATCAGCGTTTCTGGTTTTCTTCTGAACTTAATCTAACTCACTAAAATTGAAACTAAGTCTAAGAAACAACAAAAGTGACTCAAACATGAAAGTTGTGTTTTGATGCTCAGTTCTGTGGAAACTGGAAGCAACAATTTTCAGTTTCCATCCTAAAAAGAAATAATCACTTTGTGTTTTGACGAGGGAATGGAATGGAAACTGTATTTACTTTTCAGAAAAAGTGTTTGAAACTTACATTTTACCCGCTTCTTAATCGAAGAAAGCAAATTAAACAAAACTTCAATCCATCAAAGTTTATTTATATAGCACATTGAAAAACTACCACAGCTGACCAAAGTGCTTCATAAGAATACAACAATGTATATAAAATATGATAAACGAAATAAAACTGAGTTTAATAAAAAGACAAGTATGATCAAATTTGCAGCAAAATACCAATAAAACAATAGTACTAATAAAAACCAAGACAGCTATTGCATATTTGCTGCAATTTCCCCACAACTCGAGTTAATCAAGTACTAATGTGAGTGAAGGCCGTGGAGAACAGATGTGTTTTCAGTCTGGACTCAAACTGATGTGACAGCGAGAGCTTCACAGACAGAGGGAGGCTGTTCCACAGTCTGGGTGCTGCCACAGAAGCTAAGTAAACCTGTCACCTCTAGTCTTCAACCTCACTGTAGGGTCAGCCAACAAAAGCTGGTCGACTGACCTCAGGGCTGCAGCAGCTCGCTTAGGTAAGACGGGCCCATGGAGTTTAAACACTTGGGTTGTTTCGCACCTGACAGTCCGGTGGACGCGGTTCGGTTGGGGACAAATATTCATGACATTTTGTTTATATTTGAGCTGGTGCGTTTGCATTCACACTGCACTGTGCAGTCGAGCCAACCTGTTCCCCCGCTCGCCTGTGGGGGCGCTGCACCAAGAACTACTGAAAGAAACGGCACAAACACCTCTGAAGAAGACACTTCTGTGGTGTCAAATTTGAGCAATTTTAGGAGTTCTGTTATGTCATTTTTCAACAATGGACTCAGCACGAGTGGAAGATGAGGCAGAAGACCACGGGGAATGTTCTTTTTCTTCTAGCGCGGTTCAAGTACAGTGCAAATGTAAACAGACCGGGCACCGCGCCGCAAGCAGGAAGTGGACTAAAAATAAAGGGCAAACAAACACGCATTTCCCTGACCTCATATGGAGCCGTCAGCTGCCTTGTGTGAAAAACAACATTCTCCGTGGTCTCCTGTCTCATCTTCTGCTCAGGCTGAGTCGATTGTTGAAAAATGACAAAATATAACTCCTAAAACCGCTAAAATTTGACGCCACTCTATTTTTGTTTTTATTTCCAGAAGAAGACGTGTCTTCAGAGGTTTTTGTGTCGTTTCTTTCAGTAGTTCTTGGTGCAGCGCCCCCACAGGCGAGTGGGGGAACAGGTTGGCTCGACTGCACAGTGCAGTGTGAATGCAAACGCACCAGCTCAAATATAAACAAAATGTCATGAATATTGGTCCCCAACCGAGTCTACCGGACTATCTGGTGTGAAAACAACCTTAAAAACAATCAATAAAACTTTAAATTTCACCCGAAAAGCGACGGGGAGCCAGTGAAGGGAGTGTAAAACGGGGGTGATAGATTTGCGTCTCCTTGTGTTTGTGAACAGACGGGCTGCAGCGTTTTGGGCGCAAACTTAAAAATGTCATTTGAATTTCTTATTTTGATAAAACATTGTACAAGACAACTTTAGTGCACTGAGATGTTTTATTGAACAGAATTATTATTCAGTGACACGTCAAAAATATGTGGTTCAGTTTAGAACTGCACAAAAAGCAGCTTTTGTTTTTCGTCATTAAATATATATTCCTACTTTAAATCCTGAGTTCTGAGTCCTGCATGCACATGGGTTTCAAACTGCAGAGACGTAAGAGTTGTAATTCGACTGGGGAACCCACAGACACAGAACTGACCAGTCAGCTCCAACGTCTGTTGTCATGGGACAGATTTTTTTAGCCAATCAAACGTCCGTCTCGTGGATGTGCAATGTTCATGAGCAAAATCTAAAATGGAAATAGAAAATAAAAATGCTGGAATTATTTCTTAGCCCGAGCGAGCTCGCATGCCCGACTTTGCACTGGTGAAAAATACTTTGTTTTTCTGTTTTCAACTGAAAGATGGCAGAAAATACTGTAAAGAGAAAATATAGTTCCTACGAGGTGCCTGAGTGGTTCGAGAGAAGGAAGAGGGATTTATCTGACGAGGAAATGAATCAAAAAAGGCAGTGAAGCGTCTCTGGGAGCGTCTCGGACAGGATGGATCATGAATTGGGTCAGATAGCAAAAGAAATTCTACTTCAAAAGTAAAACCTTTAACTGTTTATGTTTGTTTATGTCTTGTTTAGATGTAAATACTTTGGAAAAAGTAAGAAAATGACGAGCTTTTTGTCGTGTTTTTAGTTGCGTGTGTTGCTTTGTGTGCATGTACCTGCTCGTTGTTGTGCGCCTCCTTACTGTTTATTCATAATTTACTGTATTTTAATGATGCTGACAGTAAATCTGTTTGTAGAATATGATTTCTGTAGTTCTTACCTTTCATTAGAGCCTCACTGATGACTGCTGATTCAGGAGATGTTGGTGTCCAACAGTGTGGACATGTTGGACTCCATGTGGACACTTTGAAATGTGCACGGACGTACTCTCATAAAATAGAATAAACATTTTTTAGTGTTATTGTAAAATAATTTTAATGGGGAATAAGTTAGACTTGATGCTGCAGCCTCATATCATTTTCCAGTCCACCCCTCCAGATGAATAACATGAATAAATAGTTTTAAAAAATCATATGAGAAAAAAATTATTTTGTTGTGTTTCAACTTCAATATCTACATATTGTACTAGTTGCAGTGTTGTATAAAGTACCTCAAAGTGATACTTCAGTGAAAGTACAAGTATCTTACCATAAAATGACTTTGGTAAAAGTTAAAGTCTCCTTTAAATTTATTACTTAAGTAAAAGTCTTAAATTATCGGAAATTTAATGTACTTAAGTATCAAAAAGTAAATTATTCTTATAATATTCTTATGTTGGATTCTTTCCAAAACAACATTTATTGGGTGCAATATCCAGTGACCAAAAACTTGGAAAGTTTGAACTGAACAATGAAAGACTGATCTTTAAAAAGTCTGATTCTAATGAAGTATATTCATTCAACCTTTATTAAACTTTATTAACAAAGTTGCTAGAAAGCTCACGTTGTTGTGTAGTTGCCTTTTCACTGAGCTGAGTTCTGTTATGACATGTTTCTTTCTGACTCATTAATAATAAAGGATGTAAAAAAGTTAAGTCAGGTCCTCTGGACCAGAGGACCTGACTTAACTTTTTTAGATTTTTCTACCTGGATTATTGAGCATGCATCAGAATAATACAGGATATATTACAGGATAATATAATAGCAGCAGTTCATGTCCTGGAGAACCCCAAACTTCTCCTTTTGAGCAGCTGCCGTCATTTTCACACCTATCAGGAACGTGTCTCCACTGTGAGTCAACGATTATCTATTGTAACGATTGATATCTGCACATGCAACTAGTTTGTAGTTGTTCACAGCGGGAGCTGCAGTTTTCACACAAGCGTCAGGGGAGGGGCTGGGTTTGTGTTAGTGAGGGAGAGAGAAGGGGCCGCATGACGTCACAGACTGGGAGAGCAAACAAACAGTGCCCAATCAGATTTATTCTCATTTTAAATTGTAGTAACTAGTAACTAAGATGGTTAAGGGAAATGTATTGAAGTAAAAGTGAAAGTCGCTAGAAATGTAAATAACGAAGTGAAGTAAAAATATGTCAAAATTCTACTTAAGTACAGTAACGAAGCATTTCTACTTAGTTACATTACAGCACTGACTAGTTACAGTTACAGTATTTAAATAATAATAATTAGTCATTAAATCCATAGTGTTACCTTTACAGAAGGACCAAGATTTTGAATTTACTCCAAAGAATCAAGAACATCTTTTTTTTTCAGGCATTTTCAGCATTTTGTGGGGTGATACTTAACAGGTTCAACTTTTGTTGCTTTAGTTTCTATTTACTTGTTAATGATGCCTGAAAATGTTGCTCCGTGCACAAAATGAACCGACTCTGTGCTCCTGAATGACTCTTCAAAGTGTCGTATTTTTAGGGAAGCCACTCAAAGCTGTTGGACTCGACACTCGCAGGCCTGGCGAGCGTTTGGATGTGTGTATTTGTGAACATTGGTGGTGAATAAAGACTTTTTGTGTCCTCCGTACTGTGGGAGTTCTGCTCCGTCAGCTCCCTGCAGCACATCAGAGCACCAATCAGCTGCACCTGAGGATCATCGACTAGAACATGTGTCAAACTCAAGGCCCGGGGACCAAATGTGGCCCTTGTTGACATCTTATCTGGCCCCCAAGATGAAATGTGAGATGTAAAATACTTCTATATCTTGAATTTTTTCAGTAATCTTTGATTATGATGTCGAAAGTACAACAGAGAACATCAAATGAGACCAATCAAACTCTTGTTGAGGAACCTGTGTTTAAGAAAATATGTTGAGTATCTAACTTGAGTTAATGTAGATTCTGAAATTGGCCCTTAGTTTGAAAAAGGTTTTAATTTTGGCCCCCTTTTGTAAGTGAGTTTGACACCCCTGGTCTAGATGAACAGCTGGAGCACAAAAGGCTGCAGAGGACACCCAGTCAGCGCTGGAGCATTACCTGCCGATGGTGGTTGTTTCTGGCCCTTTACTTGTGATTAAGCTAAACGTTCACTTGTGTTCCTTCGTGCTTGCAGCATGATCTCCTTTGCCCTCCTGTTTCTGGGATTTGCTCTGTGGACCTCCTCAGCTGCCTCTTCACCTTCCACTTGCCTCCTGCCTGGAACCATCGACGGACGTTTTCCTTCCTCGCTCTGGAACCATCGGGTCACCTATCCCCACGACTGACTCCGAACTCTACCGTAAGGAAGAGAAGCTGAAACATTATCACCCCTTCAGATATCATATGCACCCGTCTCCTTACTCTTCAGGGTTCCAGCTCCTCCCCTTGTACATGTGATGACTTTCCATCTTTGTAAATAAAAACTGTAAAACCTTATTGAGTCTTGGAGTCTGTCAGTTCAGTCCTTACATCTGTGTATTGCTGCGATCGTCACATGTACTTTGACTACTTGACCCCTCACAATAAGTAATGAATTTTTGAACCCTAGCCAATTTGCTTTGATGAATGTTTAAATGAGTTATCAAAAATAGTAAAATTAAAGTAATAAAAAACAGGGGAATGGGGGACCAATAAAATATTTTTGCAGGAGTGAAACACGAACATTTTAAGTGACAGGTAATTTATCCGTCAGCCTTATAGTTCTCTGTTTGTGGCTTGATGAAGTTTAAGTTGAAATATGATCCAAAATCGATTTGTGCATGTGTTAAAACAGATAAAAATAGCTACACCCTGATCTCAACACTGTATGTTCATTAGGCTTTGTGATTTTGTCAACCCCCCCCCGAGTGCTGCTGGGCTGACGTGGAGACAGAACCTCTGCAGAGAGAAGCATCCTGACTGCACATAGCTCATCCTCACACACGAGATCTGTAGTTCTTCTGCACAGGACAGGTATTTTCACAGCAGGCAGTTTTATTCCTGGCAGCAGGGAACGCACAGACCAAATTAATGACAGCTTAGTTCCATTACGTCTCGTGGTAAACCATGACAGAGAAGCAGAATGCACAAAAGCAGGAACTCCCTTAAGTGCAAAGTAATCGTTAACATACCTGTCTTTGTCCTCACGTGAAATATCTGCCTCACAAAGACTTTATTTATGCAAAAAGCTGTGTGGAGAAAAGACAAAGGGTTAAAAAGAAATGATTACAAAATCACAGACTGTTCAACTGATGGCATTTGAGGACCAGTAAGACCCACTGTTTCAGACTGGGGGACAAATTTTCACCTTTAAACCACAGAGAAATATCCGTTCTAACAGATCTAACTATATTAATGACAGCGCATACATTTTACACACAGCTTCTCCTCCAGACGTTATAATTTTTATGTAATACTCAAACATTTTATCATTGCAGCAATGCAGACATTTTAACTTATCAGCTTCTAAAACCATAAAAGAACCTTCACGCAGAGAAGAACTGAATTTAATTGAACTTGATTAATTGCATTTCCTACGAAAATGCAGTGTGGATGCTTATTGCAGAAGAACTTGCTGAAAAATGGCTGCACTTATATGAAAAACATGCTGAAATGGAAGACTAACTCTACTTTAGCAGAAGAAAGCAGGAATAAACCATATTTGTTGAATTTGGTTTCAATAAACAGAAATTAACACAAAAATTAGGAAATTTGCTAAAAAAAAAAGGCTGAAATTACCTAAATATAGCTGAAAAGTAGCTGAAAAGGCAGAAAGAAGCTTAAGCTACTAGAAGGAAGTAGAAAAAGCTGAAATAAGCTAAAAAATATGGAATTTGCTGAAAAGCTAAAAATAGCATAAAACCTGCTAAATAGTAGCTGAAATAACATAAAAAGCTGAAACTAATAGATAAAATCTGAGAGGAGCTCAACAAGCTAAAATTAACAGAAGTAATGTAATTAGGTTGAAAGTAACAAAACTTACCATGAAAAACTTAAATGTATCTAAAAACAGTTAAAATGAGCTAAAATGAGCTGAAAAGCTAGAACAAGTTTAAATTAACATAAAACAGCAGAAAGAACACGTTTGCCTTGACTGAAAGAAGCAGAAATTGGCACAAAACTGTGGAAATTATCTGAAAAAGCAGAAATTAGCAAAAGAAAATACTGAAAAGTTACTAAAAGGCATAAAGAAGCTTAAATTACCAGAGGAAGTGAAGCGAGCAGATTTTTACTGAATTAGGTTGAAAAAAAGTTTAAATGAGTGCAAAAACTGTATAATTAGCTGAAAAAGATTAAATTAGCATAAACCAGTTAAATAGTAGGTGAAATAGCAGAAAAAGCTGAAACTCGTAGAAATAAGCTAAAAGGAGCTTAACAAGCTGAAATTAGCTGAAAGAAGTTAGAAGCAGAAAAATGTTTTAGTTGGCAGAAAGAATTTGAAATGAGCACAAAACAGCTGAAAAAACAGCTGGAAGTAGCTGAAAAAAGTTTAAATTTGCACAAGGAAGCTGAAAGAAATTGAAGCAGAACAAAATGTGAAAGGAGCAGTAAAATGTTGTAAACAGATCTAAAGATTCGAAGGATGTAAAATGAGCTCAATTTATTTTCTATGAAAAAAAAAAGGCAGAAAAGGCCAAATATTTCAAAAAGCACCAATACCAATTGTCCTGAAAGAGCTCAATGTTTTTGATTTATGAGTTGTTGAATACATTTGAAAACTGAAGAATTGTGCCAAAAAACGTGGAAGAAAAATGGATGACAACAGTGTGAACACTTCATAAACAGTCAGACAATTAAAAACAGTTTGCAGTGACTGACTGATCAAACCAGCTCATGTAGGACGACAGAAATGATCAAAGACAAATGACTGAACTTAAACGCGCTCAGACTGAGTCGGATGTCAGTTACACATTTTAAAGGAAAGAGCAGGACTCGGTTTTATCTGTATATTCTTATAAACCTGGTGACCTTAAACGCTGTAGTTCTAAAGCTGAAGGTTTTCTCGCTGCGCGTTATTTGAGATGTTTGAGCGTTTTCAAACCCTGCATGGTCCGTACAGATGTGCGTGTTACTCATGTTCCCGCAGACGTAAAGACGGATAGAAATAAATCAAATGGAATTTTTTTTTTATTCATAGAAACTGTGCTCCATTTTCTGTTTTTTCTTCTACCATCCCTGTTTACCAGTGGTGCTCAAACACTGTACTTAAGTGCCGTAATGAAGTACTTGTACTTAGTTACATCCCACCACTGCTGTTTACAGAAGACTTTTCAAAACTGTCTCTCCTACATTTTGTCACGACACAAAACACCCCAACGTATTCAGGCATGAAATGCTCATAAATATTGACAACAGGAGTATACAGCAAATATCAATGCTGGAAAAGACAATAGTTACACGAAACAAAAAGAAATCAGAACAAAGTAACTTGTTTTATTCACTTTTCCACTGGCCTCCAGAAAACAAAGCTGGCTTCAGGTTCAGCAGCGGGCTGTGTTTTTATTTGCTGGTGCCCCATAACGTTGAGCAACGATAAAAGTGCATTAGTGAGACGGATCTGTCTTCAAAATGAAGATTAATTAGCAAAAGAAATGCTGCAGGAGATGAATACGCTCTTGATGGAGCAGCTTTTGGCTTTTTTCTTCTCAGCCTACTTAAAATGCAACGTCAAAGTGTGCTGCTTTGGCCTATAATTACAACATCAGTCATTATTGATCATTGTCACTTTAATAAACAGCTCTCAACATCGGGAGGAATTTGTCGAAGATAAAAACACGAGGCAACAAAGCCGGCCTCTTCGCATTCATCTTGAGGACGAGCAGGACCAGGCGGAACAAGAAGCCGGAGGTTTCAGAGAGCTCCAGGAGCTGCGTTCAGATGGTGCGTTTTAAAAACGAGGCGGCGTCGTGTTGGCTCAGCCTCAGAGACGAGCTTCAAGGATTCTCTGCTTTTGATTGCATTGTTTTGTGGACGTGTGAAATAGCTGGAGGGAAATGTCAGTGTCAGTCCATTATGTATCAAAGCAAAGCACTGAAGGATGTGAATTCAAGTCTGAATAATGGGAAAAACTGTGTGTGTGCGTGCGTGTGTGTGTGCACACGCGTGTCTCACAGAGCAAATCATTTTTAGTTTTCTATATTTTTTCCCAGTAATTGTAAAATTGCTGTACAAAAACAAAAAAAAAACGTGAAAGTCACATTTTTTTTAGATAAATTTGTTTGTTTATTTTCAGAGGAAGGTTCATGTTGGCCGTGAAACCAACTGAAGGATGATGACTCTCTAAACAAAAGTCTTTGCAGATCGGTTCCCTTCAGTCTAATCTGCAAAGATAAGGCTTTATGTGCCAAACGCTTGCATTCCTTTCAACAAATACTTTCACGCCGGGTGATCTTGCACTTCTGATTGCATTGTGTAACTTTTTTTTTTCTGTCAAGGCAAAAAAATAAATAAATAAATAAAATAACTTGAGAATAATTTTCAACCTTCATTAAAATCCCAGACTGGATTTGTCATCAAACTTGAAGGCGAGGTACCATGTCAGCACAAGAGGAGCCTGGAGGACTTTAGTGCAGAGGACGACCAAAAACTTCATTGGATGAATAAAATGTTTTCAATATACAGTCGTCCCTCGTTATAGTGCGTCTTCACGGTATCACTTTTTTTTTTAAACAGTTTTTTTAATATTCTTGGCCGTGCAGTACTGTACATTCATCTCATCATCATCAGCAGTGTTTAAGAGCATATGACGTTTATATAAGAAAGTAGGAAAGGTTTTTAGGAATCTGGGAAGGGTTTATAAAGCCTTAAAATATATATAAATAATACAGTTAATATATATATAATGTTGTTAGTGAATTTACACCTATGGTGAGGGATCACAGTTTTCTTTTTGTCTGAATTTTTGAAATCAGCATCTGGTTTTAAACAATTACACAGCATGGAAGCAGCTTTAGTGAGGGTTTGTAATGACATTCTGGTTTCAAATGACTGGTCAGTTTGTGATCCTCGTACTTCTGGACCTTACCGCTGCTTCTGATGCTGCTGACCACAGCATCCTTATATCACGGTTAGAACACTGGGTTGGATTACAGGTGCAGCATTAGAATGGTTCTGTTCTTATCTGAGTGACAGGAGTTTCTGTGTTAAGGTTGGTAATAGTGTATCTGCTTCGCTGCCTCTTTCCTGTGGGATCCCACAGGGATCGATCCTTGGACCCCTTTTTTTCACTGTATCTGCTCCCTTTGGGGTTTATCATGAGGAAACATGGTCTTTCATTTCATTGTTATGCTGATGATTGTCCGATTTATCTGCCCTTAAAACCAAACAGTTCTTGCTCCATTCACCCTCTGTCAAAATGTCTTGATGACATTAAGGCATGGATGGCTTCAAATTTTTAAAGTTTTAATGATCATAAAACTGAAGTCACTGTGTTTAGCCCTAGCTCTCCACAGGTGTCAAACTCCAGGCCTCGAGGGCCGCTGTCCTGCAACTTTTAGATGTCTCTCTGATGCCACACAGCTGAATCAAATAAGGAGGTCATTAGCGGGACTTTGGAGAACTTGACTGCACTGAGAAGCTAATTCAGTCATATGATTCAGGTGTTTTGGACCAGTGGAACATCTTTTGGACTATTGTAACACTCTATGTTGGGGTCAGTCAGGTCTCCATTTCACATCTTCTGCTTGTCCAAAATGCTGCAGCTCGGCTCTTAACAGGAACTTGTAGTTTTGAGCATATCTCTCCAGTTTTGTCCTCCCTTCACTGGCTCCCTGTACGTATCAGAATTGATTCTAAAATTTTCCTGCTAACCTTTAAGTTCATAAATGGCCTTGCACCCTCATAGCTCTCTGACCTACTTCAACCATGTGTTCCTTCTCGGGCGCTGAGATCATCTGATCAGTTGCTTTTGGCTGTTCCAAAAACAAGATTGAAGCTCAGAGGAGATCGGGCTTTTTTCAGTCATGGGCCCCAAAGTCTAAAACAATCTTCCCCCAACATTAGACAAGCCACTTCACTTCCTGCTTTTAAATCTCGGCTAAGAACGTTCTTGTTTTCTCTGGCTTTTTACACAGTTTGATTTGATTTAGTATTTTATTTTTTAGGATTTTTTTGGAGGATTGTGAAGAATGACTCTTCAATCCAACCACTGGCTCAAACTTTCTGACCCGATCCAAATTCAATCTGACCATCAGCTTTAACCCAGGAGCTGAGTTATCAACTGACCCTCACAGTTTTTAGTTTGTATACACCAGTTTGCGAGCTGCCGTGTGAACAGAAAGCAGTGAAGGAATGAGGAGAAACAGCAACAAGTAAGATCAGAGCTTTTTGTAATTTCTTGCTTAATGGACCTTGTGGAACAATTACTGATGGCAGCATGAGTGTGGAGACTGATGGTGATGGGAAACAGACTGGGAGTCGTCACAAAGGCAGATTTTTGATGAAACGGTATTGATTCTGGCTTGACATGGTAACATCTGATACAAATGAGCTTTTTAATCTTGTTAATTCGAACATCACAAGTGAGCATTTTCACCTCAAATCTGTCTCTAAATCACAAAACTGAACTCAAGCTTCAGAAATTTTGGACATAAAGCAATCCTGTAGACCTGTAGGGTGAGCTTTACTTGAAAAGGGTTCGAAATGAGGACGTTTCCTGTGAGAATTTACCAACTTCATGCTTGCTGTCAAGAGGAATACCTACCTGAACACGCTTCTGTTCTGATACAGGGCAGCACGGTGGCTCAGATGGTAGAGCTGCCGCCTCTCAGCGAGTAGGTCACCCCAGTTCAAATCCTGGCCGAGGGGTCACTCTGGATGGAGTTTGCATGTTCTGTCCGTGCTGCGTCAGTTTTCTCTGGGTACTCCTGTTTCCTCCCACAGACCAAAAACATGCATGTTAGTCTGATTGGTAACTCTAATTATCCATAGGTGAGAGAGAGAGAGAAAGAGTGAATGGTTGTTTGTCTCGTTTGTCTCTATGTGTCCCTGTGATGGACTGGAGACCTGTCCATGGTGTCCCCCGCCTCTCACACAGTGATTGCTGGACATGGACACCAGTGACCCCAGTGACCCAAAGAGGAAGAAGCAGGTAAAGATTAAGGATGGATGGATGAATGGATGAATGGATGGATGGATGGATGGATGGATGGATGGATGGATGGATGGATGGATGGATGGATGGATGCTCTGATGCACTTTAGTCAGAACTAAACACTGATCCATATCTGACCTCTGATGGAGTCTAAGCTCTCCCCTTGTTTCCATCATGTTCTGTGGTTTGTTGAACCCACTGTGCAGACAGATGCAAGGAACTCAAAGATGAAACAAGGAATTTCTAATTTATTAACAGAAGGTCAAAGGTCAGAAGGTCAAAGAGGAGGTAGTTGGAGTGAGGGCAGAGGATGCAGAAGACAGAGTGAGATGGAGGAGGATGACTCGCTGTGGCGAAAAGCTGAAAGAAGAAGAAGGAGTTTAACAGAAGATCAAAAAACAAAACAAAGGCTGACATGGCAGAAACACATGAATAACAGGAGCAGGGAGGCACGGAGGAAGACAGAGTGAAGTGCATGTGTTGTCATCATTGCATGTTCCCATACAATGATAAAATTAGTTCTCTGCATTTAACCCATCACACCTGAGATACACCCAGGTGGAGCAGTGGGCAGCTCTGTGAGTACCCAGGGTGCAATTAGGGAATAGGTGTCTTATCATGACTGGCTGAGGAGCACAATCCCCGGATGGGGAAGAAACAAACTGACACAGAACTTGGAGAGAAACTAATGACAGAAAACCACAAACACATGTGGAAAGACAATGAGGAACAGGTGAGAGTGGCAGGAGCTGGAGCTGATTACATGGGAGAAACACCAAACAGAACTAAAACACAAGGATCTCAAACTCTAGACACAAATAAAACACAGATTCTCTCAATTTCCCACAATGCACACATGAATGTGAATCCAAAACCACAACACAATGCAGAATTAGTTTAAACACGTGCAGCAGGGGAAAAACACAAATTGTCTTGTTACTTTAAATATATTAAAAGCTTCCCAACAAATGTTCTGAGCAGTCTGCTGAGGTAACCTGCAGATGTGCTGATGATGCAGATGTGCATCTCACTGCTGCGGTGGACTGGATGAGCTGCAGTTTCATCAGAGCCGGGGCTCGTTGGTGACAAAAAACAAAAACACACAATTTCTAATTCTTCATGTTCCTGCCTCCTCCATGCAGACCCATCCTCTTCTGATTCTGCATCAGTAAGTCATTAAATATTACTCTGAACGCCCATATGAACACGTGCACCGCATGCATGCAGTGAAATGAGTACTGGTAGTGCATGCTGTCTTATCTAAATGCGGGCATTCAAAAGTATTATGCATATTATAAACAGGCAAAAACTATAAAATTATGACTGTTAGCTAATGCTAATCCGTCCATGTTTAATTGCTTTTTAGGAGGTGATAAGGTGGAAAGTTTGAATGAATGAATGATAAAAGTTTTCACACAGATGAACAATACAAGTGTTGGTTTATGCATCATATTTAAAAGCCTGATAACATAGAAGTATATTATTGGGACTTACCTATATGCAGCACAAATTAAATTATATTTATTGTTTTTACAATAATTCTTTGATAACTATTTTGTTCTCTGGCATCAATTAGGAGGTGCTGCAGCACCCTGAGCACCCCTTCTTCTTACGGCTTTGCATGCATTTTAAATAGAAATGATATCATCATATGGCTGAAGTAAAATTTACATACTAAAGTCCAAAATAAGAGCAATATCCAATTAGCAGCAAATGCAATTATATTTTTATTCTTTTAATAGTCGTTTCTTTAATGAGGCTTCATATAACATATAAAACAAGATGCTATTTCACGTTTATTAACTGAAAGTGTTAGGACAGCAGCAAAATGTTTTCCTTTATGATTTATTTTTTTTTGTCAAGACTTCAGGGTGAGTGCAGGGAGAGCGACGAGGCAGCGGCAGAGAGTCGGGAGGAGAGCCAACAGAACAAACCTCTGACGAGGCAGCGCTTTCTGCTCCTCACACAGAAACAAAAAGTAAAGCTCTGCTCAGATACTATCAGTGATTAATGGAAAATGTTTTATGATGTGTATTTTTGTTCACATTTAGATATCAAAGACATAACACTTGCGTCTTAATTACACAGACTCATAAAACCTGATATGAATACACTTAAGTGCTTAATAACTGCCCATAAATGACAAAAAAGTCTGTTTGGTTAAAAGAAGGAAGCTGTTTAGCTGAATAATTCAAAGCTTTTTTTTTTTTTAAGTGGTGCTTTGGGAGCTTTATTCTTTGAAGTTAATTTCTAATTGTCTTTCCTGGTTATTAAATGATGTGATTTAAAGTCATTTGCAGGAATCCTGTGATCTGACAAAACAGCAGATATGAATATAAAAAGTACCTTTTTTCAATAAAAACTGTAATTACTAATACACATCTGAGAGGTGCATTTTACATCTGTGCTTACATTAGATGAGACAAAATCACGGCAGCACGGTGGCTCAGAGGGTAGAGCTGTTGCCTCTCAGTGAGAAGGTCGCTGGTACAGACGGACGGACGGACGGACGGACGGACGGACGGACGGACGGACGGACGGACGGACGGACGGACAGACGGACAGACGGACAGACAGACAGACAGACAGACAGACAGACAGACAGACAGACAGACAGACAGACAGACAGACAGACAGACAGACTGATTGATTGATTGATTTTGTTAATCCCAGGGGGAAATTTGAAGAAACCAGTAGCATGTCCTAATTATACAGGAAAAAAGACATGAAATAAGCAAAAAAGAAGCAGAATACACAAATTTGGAAAACGACATCATGTGTAACATGGTAAAAAGTACTACATTCATGATTTTTTATATGATATGTAACAATTTTATTTACATCCATCTAGTATCTTTTACCCACTTCTTCCTTTCCAGGTCGTGGGGGTCACTGGTGTCCATGTTCTGCAGTCACTGTGCGAGAAGAGGGGGACACCCTGGACAGGTCTTCAGTCCACCATAGGGACACATAGAGACAAATGAGACAAACAACCATTCACTCTCTTTCACCTAGAGACAATTTAGAGTTACCCGTCAGTCTAACATGCATGTTTTTGGTGTGTGGGAGGAAACTGGAGTACCTGGAGAAAACCCACCAGAAAGATCCCGGGCACCTGCTCCACCGTGACAAATTTTAGGTGCATTTCAAGCACAGCAGTGTCGTTTTCGTTGCGTGCGACACCTGAAATTAGAACTGTTTTACCTTTCTACTGTTTCTTTTAAACATTTCTCATTTATTGTTTCTCTTTTTAAAGCAGCAGCTTCAAATATGTTCATTTTCACAGCGTGGCAGCTCCAAGAGTAAACATCTACAGTCTGCGAGATTACAAGATTAGAGGTAAAACAAATAAGGGAAATGTCAAGTAAGACATGGTTTTATATTATTATACTTTAAAAAAATCACATTTTACAGCCTGACAAAGGATTACATCTTTGGTTTGACCTTTGTTGCATCAACCCACTGCTGCCAAGTTATTTTTAGAAATGCCGTTTTTTCCTCATAAACACAAGAAATGTGGAATAATTTTTACTTCATTTGCACAAATTCTTTGACACTAAACATTAGTTATATGACAATAAAAGCCGAGTAGTAAAGCTTAAAGCTCTGTGGCAGATTAGACCCTGAAGTGCCGTCCTACTGGTTGAGAGCAGAATGAGCCTGCAAACTCAAAGCCACGAGTAATTGTAAATGGGTTGTTACACAGCAGGAGCAAACCAATAACAGGATCATTATCCTCCACGACAAAACACCATTTGAGTCGAGGCTTCTTTGAATTATTTTTTTTCAGCAACATGAAGCACTTGGAGGCCGAGACAGCAATGGCATCTCGCCTTCTCTGGAGATTGTAGAAATGACCTTGGAGCGCCTTTGGAACGCCGAGGCTGCGCTGCATGAATGTCCAAGCAGAGAAGGATGTTTTTTTAACGCTGCATTAGAAGTTGTTTGTTTTATTACTACGTGGGGTGCATGGATTATTTAAGTTGCTGAGGCTACGATTTAAACCAACCGATTAGGGAAAATAAAACAAAATACATGAAATCGGAAACGTTTCATGCGAAATGTTCATGTTTGTGTTATAATAATGTTAGTGCTGTAAGATTCCTGGTTTTCTCTGCCATAATCGCTTTCCCCACAGCTGACAGTCATCCCAATCATCCACCCAGCCACTCCAGCACCTGATTCTGATGACTTCTCCTTCACTACTTAACGCCAGACGTTCATCCGACGCTGGAACATTATGACACCTCAGGTAATCTAATCTAATCTGACAGCTGAAAACGTATTCCTTGTAAAATTGTTGTTAACCTTTTGATATTGTGTTTTCAAGTCCTGCTCCTTCATGTCTCCTCGACCACCTCCTCGTGACATGATCTGTCCCTGTGTCTGTTTTCTTTGTATTTCTGTTTCTTTAGCTTTTCTGCTTATTGTGTTTTTCATTCTGTTCTTGATGTTTTTGACTCTGTTTTCTGTCAGTTCTCACTCACTCCTCAGCCTGTCTCTCCTGCCACCAATCAATCACACCAGTTTCCAGTCAGAATGATCCCAGATGCACTCGTTACTCACCTGACCTCTACTTTAAAGCTCTTCTCTCCACCACTGAATCGTCTGCTCGTTGCTCTGTATTCACACAGATGTCTCGGTCCTCCTCTGCCCTGTCTGCTTCCGTGCGTCCGATAAGTTTTGCTGCCTCGACAGCCTTTTGCTTTTGTGTTTAATAAATTATTTGTTTACTTTAAACTCCTGTTCCACCTGCCTGCCTGCCAATGGGTCTTAAAACTGAGGATTGTGATACCTGGATCCTCGCGACCTTGCCCGAACATCATTATGTTACCGCAAACAATAAGACTCAGCCTGGACCCAACACTGAGCGCCAGAAACCAGTCATCCGCTCCAGCATCACTCACCTTTCCAGACCCCGTCTTCATTTCCTTGACACTACTTGGACCTTCCCACTCTCTAACGCAACCTGCAAACAAACAAACAGAACAATATCAACAAAGTTCATGTTCAATAATCCAGGTCAAACATCCAACAAAGTTAAGTCTGGTCCTCTGGACTGTTTCTTTTTGTTGAAACGTTTCGTCCTTCATCCAAAAGACTTCCTCAGTCTGAGGAGCCACAATATGATGTTTTGAACCACTTTAGCCATGGATGCCTCAAACAAGTCGTCAGGGGAGAGGGCGGACTCCAGAATTCATCTGAGCATCATCAAACAGTCACCACTTGCTCTTGTTGAGGTCAGACGCTTTTCCCTCCCTCCCTCTCTGCTTTGCTTTGCTGCTCTGTCTGTCTGTGAAACTGCTTCTGAGCCTCTCTTGCATCTTCAGCACCATAAGTATGGACTTGATTTGATCAGTTGGTCCCTCAACACAATTGATAACATTTATTTGAAAAGGAGACAGGCTTTAGGTGAGCCGATTTGCCCCTGTTGGCCCACACGCAGCTGGATATCTCATCGACTGGAAGACTGATGATGTGTCTATCGCTGCTGCCATTTGTGGATTTTAAGGACGCATATTTAATTGAATTTACGATAACTGGTTCCTGCTTTTTGGATTCGGCTGGTTGCTGGTTTTATCTGCAATCAAGGAAGTCGTCAGCAGCAAATTGGGACCCAATCACTCTGCTTGCCTTTAAGATGGCTTGTTTTGTGCCTCAAGTACCCAGACTCTAATGCTTTGGGCAGAATGTATGAGATCTCTGGGATTTTACTCAGTCACGTTCCATCAATGTGTCCATGTAATTTGGACATTTCTGAACCATTTGGACCAACACAGACTCAAGGTAGATGTCATTAAGTTCTGACTGTCCCCAAAACAACTGTGTGTTTATCTGACATTGGTTCCCCTGGCTGGCCTTGAAGTCCATCTTATCTGAATTCGCCTGGAGAACATGTGATCTGATGCTCACCACCTCTGGGGAATTTCCAACTGATCAACAAAGAGGAAACCAGCTGAATAAACATTGTGTCATCATTTCAGGGCTCTTGGATCTCTTAGGCATTGTCCTTGGCATTCCCCGACATCCCTTGAGAATGTTTACGGATCTCACCGGAGGAAACTGGTTGATTATTCCATCCTTGTCAGAACTCTTACAGCGTTCCCGAGAGCGTCCACTCTCATCATTTCCCCCCTCTGTGGAATGTCTACATCACTATGTGCTTGTTTGTGTGAGGTGTTTTTTTAATATTAGAGTTTTTCTTCTCAGCCAAGAAGAAAAAGTTTTGCCTCCAATCCCTACATGTGTCCAGTTTCATTACTTTTTGTCTGTCTAAACAGATCTCACTTGTAAATGAGTCTTCTAGGCTCAATGTGACTTATCTGCCTAAATAAATGTTGAATAAAAAAAAACAGGTTGATTCACTATGTGAAGGTGCTAAGTAGATAGGTACAAGACTGAGTTTCTTGCAGCTCCTCAAACTGATGAAGTCTTATGGATGAAAGACGAAACGTTTCAACAAAAATAAACGGTCCAGGAGACCTGACTTAACTGAGTTGGATTTCAACTAACAATTCTCTTCCATCAAGTTCTCTAACAACCATATTCATCTTATTCCCCGTCTTCCTGCTACAGCAAGAAACCCTCTTCAAGCACTGTAAATAAAAATCACTTACCTTTTGTACCTAGAGTCAGTGTCTCATCAGTCTGCCAATTTGAGTTCATTGTATCAAACATCATGTTAGGTGTTAGCCATTCCACTCCGTCCCAAAGTCTTATTCCAGGTTCTTTTGGAGTTTTCCTCACAGATGGAAAAGCTCCTGAGAGAATCAAAATGGATCAGAATGAGCCGTCAGTGTGAGGCTCCAGACAGGGAGTCAGGACGGCGTTCTCCAGTGAGGCTCAGAGAGGAGTACTCCCACAACCCCCCATGGCAAGACTCTCAGTGAGCCTTAGTGTGAACTGATGCTAGTGAGTGTTCTGCCTGCAGGAGTCATGTCACTGGAGTAAATGGTCGGAATAAAACCATTTAATATGGATTAGAATCAATACACTTTTGCTTTGTAGTGCAGTTTCTATGGACTAAAAACAGATTTTTGTATTGGTATGAAGAAGCAGTCATTGTCTCCAACAGTATTCTGTTGCTTCTTTGCCAGGTGGTACACAGTGAGGACTGTCAGGAATGATGTGAGGATGTTGGAGTCGGAGGGATGTGTTGACACAGACAACTTGACAGTGCAGGTGAGTTCCCCTGAGATGAGTGTTTGGACGTGACAGAGGTGGAAATCTGCAGGGAAACACTCCAGGAAGTTTAGTCAATGATGTAAGAAACTAATATAACTTGTAAATGTTCTAATTTCTACATATGTGACTGTAGCATCGAAGGATTCTGGACATTTTAAAATAAGGAAACAATAAATCCAGAGTGGAGCTGCTCTGTCTGCAGCAGGGGAATCATTTCTGGCCTGAAGCCAGGAAACAGGAGCGCTTCAAAAACTGGACGGGACAACAAAAGACAAAATAAAGGATTTGTGGAGTTAATTGGATTGGCAGAACTTCAGTCATGAGCGTTTGGAAAGTTCTTTTTTTAATCTGACGCTTTTTGTTTAGTAAATATTGATAAGTTACAAAGTAGAAAAGAAGAGTTTAAAATATTTAGAGTAATAACTCGTTGCCTACATTCTGCTGCATACTTTATTACACCTCAGGAGTCCAAATCAAGTTTTCTATTTTTTGATTATGTTCTTTTTTCATTTTGTTAAGCTTCCAATACACTGTAGCCACCAATATTTATATTTAACATGATCAATAAGAAGAAAAAAACATACTGATAACATTTCTACCTTGCAGTACTGCTGTTAAGAAAAATACAGTTTTCTTCAAAATGCTAACATTATTTTCTACCTTTCATTTTCCTCATGATATTGAAGAAAATCAATAAAAATAATCAATTTCCACTATATATACATATATATTTTGTTTGTTTGTTTGTTTGTTTTTTGCGTGTGTGTGAAACTCAGAAAACTCGTCAGGTTAAAGACCACAGTTTAACTTTTGTTCTGCAGTCAGTATTTTCTCCGGTTAATCGGCAGAAATGGATAGAAAAATATCTCAGATCTTTTAAATATGAACTTTGTCAGTGTTTGAATGCAAATACGTATATATTTATGGAATATAGTATGTATTATATATACTGTATATATATATATATATATACATATATACATATATATACTGTATATAAACACACCTGTAATTAGAAGTTTCTAAAAGCAATAAGACGGCAGCAAGGTTTAATAAACTTGGATTTTTGTTTGTTTTAAATACATTACCATGATCTAACCCAGGGTTCTGCAACCTGCGGCTCTGGAGCCACATGTGGTTCTTTGGTCCCTGTGCAGCGGCTCTTTCATGCTTTGACCAAAACTGACATAAAACTGAATGTTATAGGATGTTATATCCACAACCAGAAAGGTCTATTTTTAGCAGTTTTCCTGCCAATTCCTTTTCCAAATATGTGGAAACTAGTACTAATACACCGAGTTAATTATACTCACTTTAACTTTATGCTTTATTTCTTCAAAGTAGGATACTCAATTATTCCACCATAAAAATAAAAAAAAATTGCATAACCCTGCACAGTTCATTTTAGATTTTATTTAAATTGGCAAAAAAAAAAAAAATTCTTTACAAGAAACCAGTTTTTATGTGATAGACTTGCTACATGGATATGGGCACCAGCACCAGTGGCCTCCTGCAACCTGAAGAGGATGCAACAGGCAAATACAATGGATGGATGGATGGATGGATGGATGGATGGATGGATGGATGGATGGATGGATGGATGGATGGAT
>NC_056506.1:48718508-48728254 GCF_014905685.2 Nematolebias whitei | reverse complement strand
GATGGATGGATGGATGGATGGATGGATGGATGGATGGATGGATGGATGGATGGATGGATGGATGGATGGATGGATGGATGGATGGATGGATGGATGGAATCCTGTCTTTTCTTTTGTCTTAAAATGTAAAAATGTCAACAAATGTTAAAAATCATTAAATGTCACACCTACTGGCCAGAGAAGCTCCTTCTAACAAACTTAAAGTGGCCCATGGGCCACCAGTTGATGATGACAGTTGTAGCAGGTTTTGTGGATCTGGACACATTTAATTCAGTGAACGATGGGACAGAAATATTTCTTTTGATTGTAAACGTTGCAGACCCCTGATCTAACACGTCGTGTGTTGTTTTACACGGACGTCTTACCTGAACTAAATTCAGTTAAGATGTTAGGAGGTCAACATATATGTCATATTACACATAAAATATTAAATGTGCACGTTAAATAATATGACTGAAGGTGTTAAAATCTATATTTCTAACTGATATTTTAACTTGTCGGTTTCGTTAAATCTTTGGTTTGGTTTAGTTTCTTTAATATAATATCTCAGCTTATTTCTTTGGTTTACATTTTTTCTGTAAATCTTTTTATGATCAGTTCTTGTCATTAAAAAGTACTTTGTGTGTGTGTGTGTGTGTGTGTGTGTGTGGGGGGTAGTTTGTCTTTCTATTTCACACCTGTGCTCTTGTGCTTATTTCCACTCACCTGTTTGTCATTTCTCATTATTTATGAGTTATTCTCAGTTTCTCTGAGGGAAATGTTTCTAAGTTTATTTTGGATTCTTCCACCTGTTTGTACTTCATCATACTGAGTTCTGGTTAAACCTGCTCTGCTTCTAGTTTTAATTATTAAGGAGTTTTATTTTATTTATCTGCCTTCTCAAACTCTCTCCTGTGCTTGGCTTCATAAATTAAAGCTGTCAAATAAAGATGGACGAGTGAAATTGTCTTTATCACCCTTAAATTCACCGTAGTAGCCGGAACTGTAAAACCTTTGTACCATTGTACTGCAGCTGACTTCTCGTTCTCCAAACACACGTGAGGTCTTTCCATCTTCAGCTTCACTTTCAGCATGTTTCAAGTTCTCCTTGCTTCTCCGTCCGTTCTTTATTCGACGTTTCCATGAGCAGCATCCATGTGAAGAAACAAATGGTAGATGAGTCATGTTTAGGTAGGATTTTAGCACATGCATAGTTATTTGTAATTTATTTTGATAAACATTTGCAATGAAAATAAACTTTGTTTTAATTATGGCAGTTCAATATCAAAAAATTCTTAATTAAATGCATAATTAAATTGGAAATAACTGACTCGGTGCAATGCAAACTGACTCTAGCCTTCAGCTGCGTGCACTCTTCAGTCCTTTAGCGTCAGTGCTGCCCCCGTCACCGCTCCACACCCTCCTGTTCAAACTGTGCATCTTTCTGGCAGACGTCGCCTCTCGAAGCCTTGCAGAACGGCCCATTCTGAGTCCTGTACAGCGGCTCTACCTCATATCACGCTGATTCATTGCCAGATGCTTCTTGATCCCCATCGCAAATAGGCCCTTATCAGTCAAGAACCCCCCTCTTAAGGAATCCATCCTTTCTTCAAACGCACCACTCGCTCGTAAAAGAATTCCAATAAGACGGCGTAAATCAAGTCTAACGCGGCCTCATTCTCGAGGCTCCTGGAAAATCAACATAAGCTTGGCAGCGAGCCTGAAAGCAGAAGAGTGTTGTGAAGCGGAGCTTGTAAAAGAAGTTATTTGATTTGGCTGGCTAGGCACAACCACTATGGTTATGTTCAACATTCTTTAGCTAATGGCCCATGTTACAGTCAGCCTGCACTTGTGGGTATTAGGAGGGAA
The DNA here is from genome assembly GCF_014905685.2 of Nematolebias whitei. Lineage (NCBI taxonomy): Eukaryota > Metazoa > Chordata > Actinopteri > Cyprinodontiformes > Rivulidae > Nematolebias > Nematolebias whitei. The sequence continues at coordinate 48,726,406 of NC_056506.1, read as the reverse complement.
AGGATGAAAAAGTGTCAACATTTTCAAACTCTGCCATATCAGTCGATGTGGTGACCTGTGAAGAAATGCTGTTCCCATATGCACAGAGTTATGGAATGAATGCACAAACTGTGATGTGGCCAGGAGGTTTGTGACCACAGAGGCACGGTGTTCCTGAAAGCATCGTTAGGTTTTCCAAAGAATAATACAGTCAGATGTAAGTAACGCTGTGGGTTAAGATATTTTATTATACTTGTCTTCTTCTGACTTAAACCGCATGGAAAATATGTCTTAATATATCTTCTGTCCAAAATGTAAAACTCTTCAACATGAAATACATTGAATCAGCGTTCAGGTATGAACTACTGGTTAGATAATGTGTAGCTGAACTTTAGCAGATTTATTTGACAGTCCAGCTAAAAGTATATTTTATTTGTTATTTTTTAGTTAAAAGAAGACGTTACAAACATGTTTTCTGTGGGTGGGTCAAGCAGCAGGTCCAGCAGGAACGTCCAGACATCTCTCTCCTCAGTGACAGTCTCCAGCTCCTCCTAGAAGAATACATCAGGCGATCCACGGCCAGAGAGGATGCGTAATTCTTTCATCAAGTTCTGGGTCGTCTCCAGGATCTGAACCTGCTCGAAAACTTCATTAAGAAACATCCTGGAAGTCAAATCAAGTCTAATCCGTTTGAACCACCTCATCAGGAGCAGCAGCTCTACGTCAACAGTCCCAGATACCAGAGTTTCACCTCCTCTCTGACGCTGACCCTGGCCTCTTCATGGAGAAAACTTGTTTGAGACACATTCTCTGTAATCTTGAATCTAGTGTTTACATCATCACCTTGGTATAACTCAGTGCAGCGTGGACTAAATTGAAATATTAAACATAAAACGCTTACCAAATTGTGGCAGCATTTTATTATAACTGTTTGTACAACGAGACCTTTCTGACACGTTCAGATGTGATTTATTGCAAAAGCTTCTTCTGGAAAAACTCCCTTCAGTCATGACTGTGGGGTTTGTGGATTGTGCTCTGAGCAGTATGCTGTCACTTTATTTAAATTTTATTGTTTTTTTGTCAGTTTGTTGCAGCAGTTTTCTGTCACCAGTTTAGCCAGACAGAGTTTTTGTGTTCTTAGATATTAGACTAACCATGTTAGATTTATTTACTTGGATTATTGAGCTTGTGTTAGGACGTTCTTAAATATAGTTTTTCAGGTCCCCGACACTACGGCTGTTTCCTGCTTTTCATCTGTTCATTTGTCCAGCCCAGCTGTGTGTCACTCTTCATCACTCCTCCCTGCATTACTCTTCAGTCCCTATAGTTTGTTGCCAGATCCTCCTGTTAGTCTTGGTTCTGTCACCTGCATCTCCTGGCTGTTGGTCCATTCAATATAAATAAACAGTTTTAGATTTAAACCTTAATCCATGCTTGTCACCTGCTGCCCATCACTCTCTGGTCCTGACAAACAGCTGCCATCATCATCATTACAACTTGAAAGTCAAAAATCCAAAACCTTCATTTGAAATGATGATAAATTGACCATAAATGCAAACTTTATTCTTTGGAAATGATTATGCAAGATGCATTTGGTTTCTTTGCAGTGGCCATTTTTTTTTTAAACCTTGATGCATATCTAGTAGTGAGAGCTTTTGAAAACTTTAATGACACTTTGTGGGTTTTTTTATTTTTTCTGGATGTAAATCACTTTTTTCAGATGATTATTTCCTCTGGTTCTGGATGCTGTGTGTCTGAAAGGCTTTTTACTGAAACCTTTTTTACTTTTGGATGTTTGTTATGATGCGTAACCATAACAACAAGGTGGTTTTCTACAACTGGGAGCTGCTGATTGACATCTCAAAATCTCAAATATTATCTCAAATAAAGCCCCAAATCCCAAATGAGTTGAAAAGGAGGTGCCGTGGATGCATTTCCATCTAAGTGGAGGCAATGCTCGAGTGCCTGACTGCTGAGATCTTGGAGGTGGCAAGAAATGCGGCTCGTGACAGCGGGAGGACCAAGATCGTCCACCGGCACCTGCAGATTTGTCCGCGGCGATGAGGGGCTAAGCAGGCTGCTGGGAGGAGTGGCCATAGCTGGGGGAGGAGCTCTGCCCAGCATTCAGGTGGTCCTGCTGCCCAAAAGGAGTGAAAGCTCTGCTGGGTCTGGGTTGATGGATCGGCATCTGCAGCCAGTTTCTTCTGATCCACTGTGGGACGGACACCTACAAGAGATCCTTCCTGCCCACAGCCATCAGCATCTAGAACAACTCTAATGAAACTAGGACGAGCTACATCAACAATTAATTTCCTCTTGGGATTAATAAAGTATTTTTGAATTGAATTGAATTGAATTAACAAGTCACTGCTTTATAGCTCTAAAATAATAAGGCTTTTTTATGTGCACATGAACTTGATTATTTTCACATTGTCAGAAGTGATGTTTGTTTCTAAATGTGTGATGCAGGATGAGTTTATAATAACCAGGAGTGGGATAAAAAAAAGCATGCCTCAGGATTTTTCTCCATTCTGTTCGCTAAAAACAAATTTAATTAAGTTCAAATAATAAAAATAAAAAAAAGACTTCATCTGCTACAGTAAAATCAGCTATACAGCTTAGTTTAGTCGAAAGCTAAACCTCAAAGGTGCTGGTGCCATCAAATACAACCATCACTTGAGCTTATTTCTTTGTATTGCACATCTGCCAACAGTAATCTCGCTCGTGTCACTTTCAGACATCATCTATTACTGTAGCAGCACTTTCGCAGCGCCTGTATGAGACGGATTCCCTGCGTCCCACACTGACAGTCAGAATGGAAGTGTTGGCGACTGGCCAGCATCACTCAGTGAGAGTAAAGGTTGGTGCAACGCTCCTGTGCTTTTCTCACATGTGCTTGCTCACAGCTATCATTCATCATTTAGACGAGTCTTTCAGCACTTGATGGTGCAGCAGCAGGGCAGACAAGAAGTCAGAATGAGGCTGTTCCACCACCGGCCAGCGCACTCAGACACTCTGCTCAGTTGATATAATAACACAATTTGGACTCCCAAATAAAGTTTGAAGCACTGCAGGGGCTGAACTGAGCCAAGAGTCTAATATGCTCCAGTGTCAGTGCCCAGTGGTGCCAGAAGGGTTTAATAGGGCGGCACTTTGGCTCTCTCTTTACTCAATCTAAGTAAAACGTGCACATAGAAACATTTTAAAGAAGATGAAGAGAGGCACAGATGTGCTCCTCTTTTCAATCAATCAACGTACAACACAAAACCTGGAAAAAATGGAATTGTGAGTAAAACGTAACAATAAATAGAATGCAATACATAAACCTCATAAACTCATTTGTTATTAACAACTGAGCTCATATGCATGACAAATATGTAACCTTAGAAATAGTTTATTTGAGAAAAAAGTAGTTTAGAATTGGACAGCATATATAACACAACGCAAAGTTGAAACAAGGACAACAAAAGCTGTAAAAGTGAGAGGCACAAGCTGCATTCATGTTTTTAATGCAGCTGCAATAAACACAAGTGCTATTAGCAATCCAGACATGCCTGTCTGGACCTTCTACTTAAAGCCTACTCCTGAATGTAACACTTAATGTTGTGCTTATGTAACTCCATCTTGGGGGCAGAGATGAGGTAGAGGTAGAGCAGCCAACCTGGGACCAGAAAGTTGCAGTTCGACTCCCAGCCATTCCCACATGCCGCGGTGTCTCTGAGCCAGACACCCAATCCCTAATTGCTCCCCGGGCACTTACATTGCTGCCCACTGCTCCACCTGGGTGCATCTCGGGTTAAATGCAGAGAACTAATTTTGCCATTACATGGGAACACACAATGATGACTATCTCAGACTTCCCTTCCCCTTAAATCATCAGAGCAAAGAGCTGAATTCCACTTAGAGGAAAATCTTCTGCGTTTGTGCATGCTTTACGGATTATTAACTTTTGTACAGAAGTGGAATGAAGCCCTTAGTGATACACTTGAGCTGTATTTTCAATCAAAATGTGAATTGGTTGCAGAAAGAAGCGTTTCAATGCCAACTGTCATGATCGCTGTCCAGGGTGCTGAATCAGAAGCTGCCACGGGTCTCATCCAAGAGCACCGAGGGCCTCTGCTGCGACTGAAAAACCTCATCATTAATCTAATCTGATTAGCTAAATATATAGTTACACATGTTGGGTTCTTTATCTCCTAGATGTCAATGAAAATCCTCCTTCGCTGGGAGTTGTTCAGCTTTACTCAAGATAATCCGTTTTTCTTTAACCATTTTAAAACAAGTCTCTCCTTGTTTGTTTAGAGCAAAGAACAAAAAGTAAATGTTGTTAATTAAAATAATATTAAAGTTTTTTTTAATTAAAGCAATAATAATAATACATTAGTGAGACACTGAAAATTATAAAATATATGAAATTATTTGTCTTAGGTTATTGTTTGTCTTACTCACATGGCAACATTTCCTCTACCGTCTTCTTTTAACAACTCATAAAAAATGTGCTTTTTGAGTGTTCATGGGTCTGAATCCAAAATATTTTAGTTGCACAGTTAAATGCATCTCCCTTATGCCTTATGCTCTGAAATGAACGGGATCAATCGTTCAGAGGTTGTTCCCTCCAAAGGGATTTGCTTTTTATCATTCAGGTCTAGCACCTTTGTTCGTTGCCAAGTTTCTCAATTCATTTGTGAGCAATGTGTGTATCGATGGGACATTACGTCCTGCAGGGAGAGGTCGCTGACGTCGAGCAGAAACAATGAAAGTTGATTATTTCACATTATAGAAAAGTGACATCCAACAGAAGCCAGGCAGAATAGTGCCTTATAGAAAAACCATCAGTGTTCTCCACTTCCTGATTTATGGTATTAAAGGGAAAATCAGATCAGATTGTTGTAGAGGTTTCAAAATTTTAAGACCTAAATGATTTCTAAATTGCACAAATTACCATACCAAAAAAAGGATTCATATTATTGCTGTTTCCTTTTTCTTAGGTCTGAAAATGTGAGTGTTTTCTCCTGTTTGCCAATTAGTGTTTGAAGGACCTCATCCAGGACTGATCCGCCACATTCAGCCTCTGTTTCTTCAGTCCTACAAGCCTGTCTGATTGGACCAGTGACCCATTTCTGCATTCCAGTCATGCTGTTGCAATTACCCAAACCTGCTGCTATGAAAGTGAACCCAGATTTTTTTTATGAACTGTTCACCACATTATGTGATCATTTTGTGGATTAGTATGCACCCTATCTCTTAATAAAACTGATTAAGTTCATGCAGCTGGCTGATTTATTTGTGATTGCATAAATAAATCTGTAATGATTGCGGCTGTACCCAGAGATAAGGACGGAGGAGAACAGATACCAAGACTCAGGAGGAATTTACAGTGTTTATTTACAAAGGGGTGAATCGTCCAACGAGCCAGGGAAGGAGCTGGAACCCTGAAGCAGATGATTAGTGGTCTGTTGGCAGGGGTGATAATGTTGTTGCTGATGCTTCTTACAGTGGAGGTCAGAGTCAGTGGGCAGGGTGTACATCTGAACATTGGCAGGCGATAGGCAAGTGATAGGAAGGCGTGGATGCAGCTGAGGAGCTCATGGTCCACAGAGGAGAATCCAGGGAACAGGAGGACATCAGGGATTCGTTCCTGAGGGTTTGGAGAGAATACAAAGTCATTTGTATTTTGTTTCAGACACGAGCCTAGAACAGAAGTACGGTTGGCAGGTAACGCTCCAGCGCTGGCTGAAAGTCCTCTGCAGATTTTTATGCTCCTCGTGCTCATCAAGCAGAGGATCCTCAGGTGCTGCTCATTAAAGTCTGGCTGTGGGTGAAGGAGCTGGCAGAGCAGAACTCCCACAAAACCAGAGTGTCCGGTTTAGTTTCTAACTTTTATTTTGTAAATCTTCTCATTTATAAAAAAAACATACTCTAACATACAACATATATTGAATGGTTATATTTGTTTAAGTGAGTTATTTTTACTCCAAACAAGGTTTCTTCAGTTTTATCTAGCTTTTCTAAATCAAGATTCTTGTTGCTGATTTGTTTCCGTTTGCTGTTCGCTCAAGCCGTGGTGGACATGTGACCCGTCTCTCGCACAGTAACAGCTGGAGACAGAGACCAGATGTTCGCGACCCAGAGAGGCGAAGCAGGTAAAGAACATGGATGGATGTTCAATAGATATGGACTTTTTAAAGTTAGAGCAGATTGTTTCATTTCAGCAACACTGTTTCTTCGTCTCCCTCTGGCCAGATCTCTGAAGACGCTGATCTGATTGGATGTTACAGGTTGTAACGACAATAAGTTGGCTGCCGCAACCTCAACAATCACTTAAAGAGCAACTTTGTCATCATCACTCAAAGACGACACAGAGCCGGAGCTTTCTACTGATGCGTTAACGATTTCAGGACTGATTCATAGTCCGCTCTGAAACAAAAGCGGAGCGTTGTCTTTGTTTCACTGCAGAGTGCTGTCACAGCCAGAAACTGAACAGGACTGCCTCATTTGAACATTTATATTCGCAGAGACATTTGTGTGACTTTGTGCTGAACATTAACTGGCTATGTCTAAAAAAACCATCTTTTTTTTTACTCTTATCTTTCAACAGCTTTCATGCTTCTCTCTGATATAAGAGGGTTTTAATCTTCTTACAAAACTCCAGAGACATGAAAGTCACTCAGCATATTAACCACCAGGTCTCCTTTTATTTAACACAAAATCTCCATCCAGACCTGGAGAACAGCTGTCAGATCCCCTGCTGAAGTATCCTTGAATGCAAAGCTATCAACCACAAAGTGACCTCTGTCCAAATTTCTCCCTCAGGTATCAGTGGAACATTACACTATGGTGGAGAGGAAAAACACCATTAACCGTAGATAAAGAACGCTCCTCCGCCAACAACAGAGTGTGCAAGATAAACTTGACATTTACTTAACCCATTTGTGTCACACATGTCAGAAATATACAAGTAAGGACTCCTGAATCCTCCGAGGAGCTCCGTGCATCTCTGGAGGACTGTGAGAGCTGTGTGGAGGTTTAATGTTGTGTTTGTTATAAAAAAAAATGCACTGGTATTTTTTATTTTAAGATTTTTTTTTACAAAGCTCAGTTATTAAAATGTTGATTTTTTAAATAAATTTTATTTTTATAAGTACAAAAGACTAAGGTCGTTATAATATTAATCTCATATTGATGGATAATCTGTCCTTAAATAAAGAAAATGCAAGCAAAATTATGTGAATAGCTGTTAACTGCATTTGTTTACCTACAAAAACAAAGTGACTGAAAATAACGTTGAGCCCTATGAAAGAGCTGTTTTGGATAAATATGACTTTTTTATGTAATACTTGATATTTTTACTCATATTTCTTAAGTAAAGTATGCAGATAAAAGAGTTTTGTTCACACCCAGAGCATACCTGCATCCCGTAATTATACATCAATATATTTAAGAAACTCTTGGAGTGAACTCTTTCAAACTGCACCATTTAATATAGTGTAGGATAACTGGTTTTATTTTCATTTCATACTTGGCAGTGAGTAACTTTAAATGTTTCATTCTTTCGTAAAAGATGTTTCAAAAAGCACGAGCCACCGAGTCTAACTCCCAAAAACTGCCAGATGTTGTATCCTGATGCATGCTCAATAATCCAGATGTGGTATTTAAAAGTGAATAAACTGTGAAATTCTGCATTTGACATGTCCATAGTAAGTCTAGACACAAGAAAGTCCCATCCATCCATCCATCCATCCATCCATCCATCCATCCATCCATCCATACATCCATCCATACATACATACATACATACATACATCCATACATACATACATACATACATACATACATACATACATACATACATACATACATCCATACATCCATACATCCATACATCCATACATCCATACATCCATCCATCCATCCATCCA
>NC_056506.1:48704784-48718408 GCF_014905685.2 Nematolebias whitei | reverse complement strand
CATACATACATACATACATACATACATACATACATACATATATACATCATATATCCATCCATCCATCATCCATCTATCCATCCATCCATCCATCCATCCACCCATACATACATACATACATACATACATACATACATACATACATACATACATACATACATACATACATACATACATACATACATACATACATACATACATACATACATACATACATACATACATACATACATACATACATTATCTTTACCCACTTTTTCCTTTTTGGGTCACTGGTGCCCTCATCCAGCAGTCACTGTGCGAGAAGTTGGGGACACCCTGGACATGTCTCCAGTCCATCATAGGGACACATAGAGACAAACAACCATTATCTCTTTCTCACCTAGGAACAATTTATAGTTACCAGTCTAACATCATGTTTTTGGTCTGTGGGAGGAAACCGGAGTACCCGGAGAAAACCCACGCATGCACAGAGAGAACACAACTCCACTCAGAAAGGCCCCCGGCCAGGATACGATCTGGAAATCTTCTTGCTGAGAGGCAGCAGCTCTACCAACTGCACCACCGTACCACAAAAAAAAAAAAAAAAAAAGAAAAAGTGTCAAATACAACAACACATAATAAAATAAATGTTCACAAACGTATAGATAATACAAAACTTTGTCGTTTTAAGGGATACGTTTTGTCTGTTTCTTTTGGATGCCAAAGTTATAAACAAAAATGTCAAAGATGTATTTGTGTCTTGGAGTGTGTGTTGTAGTGACTCTCAGTGACCAACACACCACTTTAATCCAAATATCTGCTAAACTAACAGAGTTATAATCATTTCTGTGTTTGCTGATGGCTATACAAGTTTTTCAGTAGTAAATGTGCATCCAATGTTTGCTTTCTGGGAGTGTGAACAATATCTGTCCACTGCTCCATGACATATATTAACACACATACACACACAGAAAATAAAGAAAAACCAGGGCAATGACACAACCACACACTATTTTAAAACTTGTTTCCTTTCAGGATTTGTAGCTGGTTCATTTGAAAGCTGGTAACTGTTGACTCTGTGAGGACCATGGAGGTGAATAAGCAGGATCACCACAGCGACCGAGCGTCTTTATGTGCCTCCTCTTGTCTTTTGCATATTTGTGTATATAGTTGTGTGTGTGTTTGTGCACTCTAATATCAAATGCAGATATCTCCGTGTGTGATTATTTTTTTCACTCTTATGAAAGTGCATGCCAGTTTGTGTTGCATGTGTGTGTGAGAGTGTCTGTGTATGTGTGTGTGTGTGTGTGTGTGTACTAAAGTGAATACTCCTGATTACACGTCCTTTTCGTGTGTGTGTACTGTAGTAAAATGAGGACTGGGGAAGAAATGGGTCATGTCTAATCAAGAGGAAATACAACTCGATCACTGTCTGCTCCCGACAGATGATTACCTTAACAATGATCTCGCCTGATGTCTTCTCATTGATTTTTAATGTTGTTTGCTTACTGACTTGGGGGGGGGGGGGTGATCTGATCTGAGAGAAATCTCATGACATATACAGTTTGATTCTACATTGTTTCCCCCCGGGTAATAATTCTACACGCTTCATATGTTTGTAGCTCAAGACACTTTACCCTTACATGTGAGGGACTGAGTTGCGACTTGTTTGTGCTGCCAGCTAGTCAGTGTTCCCAAAGTGCATGTTAGTGGAAACTCATAGGTCAAGCAAGGGTCAGAGTCACGACAAGGCAGATAATAGAGGCAGAGCAAATGAGCTTGAACTGCACGCTGCAAGATGAAGGAGTCAGAGAATGAAGAAGAATGTAGAGGAAGGTAGAGCACTTTCCATCCTGAGGCAGGTGTGAAGTCAAAGACAAAAATCAACTAGAGAAATGGCATTTCCTGCAAAAAGGCAGAGTGAATGCTTATTGATAAAGAACTTGCTGAAAACCATCTGAAATTGGCTTAAAAACACACGCTGAAATGTAGCTGAAATGAAAAACCAAGCTGTAATTAGCAGAAGAAAGCAGAAACAACACAGTTTAAATAAGCAGAAATGAACACAAAAATTATGAAATTAGCAACAAAAAAACCTGAAATTAGCACATAAAAGCTGAAAAGTAGCTGACAAGGCAGAAAGCAGTTTAGAAGGAAGTGGAAAAGGCTGAAATGAGCTAAAAAATAATGTGAAATTAGCTGAAATGGCTAAAATTAGCACACAACTGCTAAATAGTAGCTTAAATAGCAGAAAAAGATTAAATTAGCAGAAAACAGTTGAAAGGAGCATAACAAGCTGAAATTACCATAAAATGTTAGAGGTTGAAAGTCGCAAAAATTACCATGGAAAACTTGAATTTATCAGAAAACAGCTGAAATTAGCTCAAGATGCTAAACAATATATGAACAGGTAGAACAAGCTTAAATTAGCAGAAGAAAGCAGAAAGAACATGTTTGCCCAGTTAGGCTGAAAGAAGCAGTTATGAGCACAAAAAAGTGCAAATTATCTGAAAAAAGCTGAAATTTGCATATAATAGCTGAAAAGCAGCTAAAATTTCTAGAAGCTTAAATGACCAGAAGGATGTGGAGAGAGCACATTTTTGCTGAATTAAGCTGAAAAACTGAAATGAGTGCAACAAATGTGGAATTATCTGAAAAAGCTAAAATTAGCATAAAACAGCTAAATAGTAGCTAAATATAAGAACGTAGCTGAAATAAAAGAAAAGTTTAAACTTGCAGAAATAAGCTAAAAGGAGCATAATATGCTGAAATTAGCAGAAAGAAGTTAGAAGAAGCGCAAAAATGTTGAAGTTAGTAGAAAGAGCCTGAAAGGAGCACAAAACAGCTGAAAAAAAAAACCAGCTGAAATTTGCTGAGAGTAGCTGAAAAATGTTTAAAGTTGCAGAAGGAAACTGAAAGAAGCTGAAGCAGAACAAAAAATGAAAGGAGCAGTAAAAGTTTGTAAAGACATCTAAAGATTTGAAGAATATAAAATGAGCTCAATTCATTTTCTAGAGAACAAAATGACAGAAAAGGCTAAATATTTCAAAAAAGCTAAAGTTTCACCATTACCAAAAGTTATAGCAGGATTGTCATGAAAGAGCAGAACGTTTTGATTTATGATTTGTTGAGATAGCTTGAAAACTGCGGAATGAGAATTGTGCCAAAAAAAGGTACAGGAGAAAAATGGATCACAACAGTGTGAATGCTTCATGAAAATTCACTCTATGAAAGGACCTGGCAATCTTTGAAGGAATGCATATCACCCACCGCCTCACGCCACAGACTGAGATCAACTTAAGATGAGAAATGACAGAGTTTAAGTTATTTTGGTCAAACTTTGAAAATCAAAGATGTCCTGCCTAATCTCTTAGGGCTTGGATTATGTGTTGTAAATTATTGTCAGGTTCTACCACACAAAATTTAACTCATTATTTGTAAAATTGACTGAGATGGAGCCAGTTTTATTTTTTTGTAGGTTAAATTCGCTTAGCAGTGGCAGCCATCTTGAATCTAGTAAGTTGTAGATGTACAGACAACAGTTACATTTTTAGAGTTTTATTGAAATCCATCATGTGGTTCATGAGATATTTTGCTAACAGATGATCAGGGTTGACGCTAGCAGCAATGCAAAGGTTTAACACATTAATGTGTCACTACGTGCTGTCAAAGTATGCGTTGGGGAAATGCTTTTTTATTACGAGACCTATTTTATTCTAAGGTCATTAGATGCTGTCGCCATTTTGAATTCACCACCTGTCACACGATGTGGTTATGGTGAACGTTGTGAATTAAAAATGTGTCATTAAAGGCAACAGGTGAGCTATGTTTTTTAAAGAATACTGGACCCTTACATTTTTAACAAAAATATGGCAACACAAGTTTTGAAGAACTGCTTGAAAATTGATGCAATACTATTATTTTTTACATAAACAGGAACTCTTTTTTTAAGCATTTTCACAGCTACAATGTGATGCATGAAGATTTCATGGCTTGGATCATTAAACAGGATAAAAACCGAGCATATACAGTAGATGACAAATTGAAGTCCCATCAGAATGTCTTTAAAGTTAATCTATCAGGAAGAAGCTGAATGAACAGATCAGCACTTTGCTCCTCAGTCTTGACTTTCTGAATGTCGTGTCAGCAAAGCCTCGCCGACTGTGTCAGGGATTACACACTGCGTGTGGCTGCCGTGCTTCACAAATTTCAGCCTGGCACTGTTAGCCCGCCTCCTTTATATTAGGCTTTAAATACTTACCCCTATCTCATTTGACCTCCCTGCTACGACTCCCCATGGGAGGCAGCAGAGCTATTTTTGGCCTCTGGGCCCAGTGCCTGACATACTAATTATATAACAGCAATGTAAGCTCGCTTTTTGCTGCTCCACTTCTTTTCTGTGCCATAGTTTAGTGTTACATTGTTTCTTCGTCAGCACACAGCCCTGCAGCACGCCAAGCGGGTTCTCGGAACAAGTTCTTATAGTGCTAGAGAAAATGAGTTTCCTTCGAAAATGCAGTGGGAATGCTTATAGCTGAAGAACTTGCTGAAAAAACAGCTGAAACTAGCTAAAAACAAGCATGCTGAATTGTAGCTGAAATAAAAGAACAAGCCGTAATTAGCAGAAGAAAGCAGAAAGTACATATTCTTGCTGAATTAGATATAAATTAGCAAAGATGAGCACAAGCAACAAAAAAAAAGCTGAAATTAGCAACAACAACAACAAAAAAATAGCTGAAAAGTAGTTGAAAAGTCAGAACGAAGATTAAATTACCAGAAGGAAGTGGAAAGAGATTAAATTAGATAAAAAATGTAGAATTACATGAAGAGGCTAAAATGTGCAAACAAAACAGCTAAATAATAGATGAAATTGCAGAAAAAAAGCTGAAAGGAGCATAACATGCTGAAATTACCATAAAGAAGTTAATTAGGATGAAAGTAGCGAAAAAATACCATGTAATAATTGAATTTAATTGAAAGCAGCTGAAATTAGTTTAAAAAAATGCTAAAAAAAAGTAGCTGAAAAGGTAGAACAAGCTTAAGTTAGCAGAAGAAAGCAGATTGAACCCATGTTTGTCCAATTAGGCTGAAAGAAGCAGACACGAGCACAAAAAAGTGGAAATTATAGTAAAAAAGCTGAAATTAGCATAAAACAACTAAATAGTGTAGCTGAAATAGCAGGAAAAAACTAAAACTTGCATAAATAAGGTGAAAAAAGCATAACAAGCTAAAAATAGCAGAAATGGGTTAGAAGAAGCACAAAATTGTTTTAGTTATTAGAACAAATCTAAAAGGAACAATAAATAGCTGAAAAAACTGTTGATGTAGCTGAAAGTAGCTGAAAAAAGCTTAAATTTGCAAATGGAAGCTGAAAGAAGCTGAAGCAGAACAACATGTGAAAGGAGCAGTAAAAGGTTAAAAGCACAACTAAACATTTGAAGGATGTAAAATGAGCTCAACTCATTTTCTATGAGGAAAAAAATGTCAGAAAAGGCTAAATATTTCAAAAAGCTAAAGTTGCACCAATACCAAAAGTCATGGCAGATTGCGCTGAAAGAGCTGAACGTTTTGATTTATGTTCGTTGAAATAGCTGAAAACTGTGGGATGAGAATTATGCTGAAAAACATACAGAAGAAAAATAGATCCATAAGCACTCACACGAATATCTTCTTTTTCATTGTTAGAGCAGCGTGTTCTGGTCACCAGTGCTACTTTTTCCTCTCCCAGACATTTTTGTCACTTGTTCACACGGGATTCCTCATCAAAGAGATGATATGAGAATGAATTTTCCTGTGCAAAGTCAAAAGTTATATAAAAATACAAACGTAACACATTCTCCCTCAATATGTACACCATCATTTATAACCTTATCTCAAAAATATGGATGAAGCAAAACCTTTGTACAGCCTCAAGATAAACACATGAATGAACGTGCAGCAGAGTCAAAGGGCTGCTGATGACTTCCTGCAAAAACTTTGATGCAAAAGAAGAAAATTGAACAATTTCACTCTTTGAAAATTGTTGGCTATTTGGTCACAAATCACAGAACTTTTATCACTGGAGATAAGTGTCTCCGTGTGCAGAAACTAGTAAAAGTCAAAGTGAAAATTTTCTGCATATAAATCACTGTCATTTCTGTAAATGTGTGTCAGCGCCTTGTGTACAGCTTCTGTAACACTCAATGTGCTGACGTCCATGTTTTGTTTTAGTTCAGTAAAGAGTAAACGTAATATTGACACATTTAGTTTGAATTGTAGGCAAACAATTCAGCTAGCATCAAGAAAAAACTACCTACACACACACACACACATATACTTTGTATATGTGTGTATACATATATATTGTATATATATATATATATATATATATATATATATATATATATATATATATATATATATATATATATATAGGAGACAGGAGACATTCACATAAAAGCCAATTAGTAGAGTTCTCTATCTAAGGTGCATCCGACTCGGGACCCAAAGGTCCTGATTTCGATCCACCGTCATTGCACATCTCGTGGTGTCTCTGAGCTGGACACCTTATCCCCAGTTGCTCCCCGGGTGCTTTCCATAGCTGCCCCCTGCTCCAGCTAGTGGTGAATGGGTAAAATGCAGAGAGCCAATTTTACCATTGCATTGGAACATGCATTGATGGCAACACATGATTTTAACTCTATAACCAAGAAAAAATAATTATTTTTGGATTTTTCAGTGAAGTCCTGAACACAACTTTGGGATCCAGCAGTCTTTAGGAATAAACTGGAACATGTCTTGCAAACAAGCAAAACCTTTTGGACCCACTGGACCAGTTTCAGACTCAGAAGACATTTAAAGCCTCAAAGCCAAAACATAAATCTGTAATGTACTCATTTCACAATGAATATAAAGTAATATAACAAAATACAATATTTAGATCCAATAATGTTGTTTTCCTGCTGTCTTACTAATTGTTTCATTTATATTAGTATGATTATGTTCCAATAAAAAGAAGAAAATATATATTTGTTTTTTGACTGGATGTGGATGGGTTCTGTCTGGCCACGCCCCTAATATGTTGTTCAGTTAGTGGAGACGTGAACTACAACCACGACAGGTTACCAATTGTCCTATTTGAGTTTTGGATCCTATAAATCTGTCACAAACGCTGCTGTCAGATCCCATCATGTAACCAGACTCTGACTATCTTCAAGGATTGTTTGGAGCTTTTCATCTAAAATGACCTCGATGCAGAATGCCGTGCATGTTGTTCCCTATAAACAGAACTACAATCAGAAGCTGAACTACATTTAAAACAATATTCACTTTATACTAAAGAAGTTTCATTTCCGTTGATATTCTTCTATTTTTTTTTTTATTTGTACTTAACCTAATGGAGATGATGTTTTGAGTTTTAGGAGGAAGTTCACCTGAAAAAATTCCCGAATTCACTTGAAAATTATGGCAGGTGATTTCTTACTCATTCATAAAATTGATTTATAACAGAAAAGGAAATTTCAGGTTTACAAAATCTGTGAATTGACCTCATTTCCCTAAATGATTTGCTAAAATTGAATCGTTTTCTTTTGATATTATTTCTGTCTTATTATGTGATTTTTGACCTGCCATTGTGTATCTGTTCCTCTCAAACGCAGCCGGTCGAAGCAGATCGCTTATCCTGAGTCTGGTTCTCATGAGGGAGTTTTTCCTTTCCACTGTCGCCTTCATGCTTGCTCAAGATGAGAGTTCTGTGATGGAGTTAAATTCAAAGCTGCGCCTCAGATACATAATGTTAAATTACTGTATCGTGTTTAAATACGGATCTTTCTGTTCAGTGTCCTGAGATGACTTCTATTGTGACTTGGCACGATATGAATAAACTGAACTGAATTGAACTGAATGAGAATGAAGGAAAGACAGTTTTAAAGCTCCTATTCACAAGACGTGATGTCACATGTTTGATTTTCATTCATACGTTGTTGCTGCCATTTTTTCATGCTGCATTTATGCAGTAATTCTGGTATTTAGGAGGAAGCCATACTGGCTCTGAGGCTTAGAAAAATAAGGTGAGGAGGGCATGGCTTTAAGGAAAACACAAGGCTAAAGGAGAGCATCCTCACAGGGAGGAGATGGATGAAGACGGACAGTAACAAAGTGGAAGAAGAAAGAAGAGGATGAAGCCCTGTAGAAGTGTGTGTGTGTGTGTGTGTGTGTTGAAGCTCATCAGAACAGAGAGGTGCAGGACTGTTCTCATCCAGGCAGAAACGTGTCGACGGTTCAGGATCTTTAGTCACCTGGCAGGATGAGAGTGCTGTAAATCAATCACACCTCCAGTCATTTGATGCAATGTCAGGCAGACATCGGCCTTTTTATTAAAACCCAGATCAGGTTCAGTTTATTGCTGCCAACCCCAGCGTGACGAATGGGATCCAATTAAACTGATGACATATTTACAGCAAAGATGATGGGACTTCTTGTCCTGGTCAGTTTTAGAAAATAGTTTGGTGAATGATTTCCATTTGAAATGATAAATTAGTTTAATCAGTTGTGTTAAATGCAATAAGCTTTTGTTTGCAAAGTAGTAAGAACAGTTTAATTCTATTTCAAATATGTTTTAGGAGCTTTAGCAGGAATATCAGATCAAACATCCACACTATAAAATAAAACAAAGTTCCTCTGTTTAACATAAACACTGCACTTTAGCCAAAACCATTTTCCATTTAGGCATTTTTGGTACTTACTTAAATAAACTATTTACTTTGATTATTATTGGTTATTGATTGATATTAAGTTTGGAGCATAACACAATTTATCCAACTTGATTTATGTTATTTCAAAAGAAATATAAAACTGTTTTTTTTTTTACTGTGAAACATCTAAAAATGTGCTCAAGGTCACATAAAGTCTAGATAGACTGACGGTCTTCTTTAATTACCGTACATTCTGCTGTGCACGTTGCACTGCCGTATAAGTTGCATGAGTCCAAACATGTCTTATAAAGTGGATAAAACATAAATAAGCCACTTCGAAATATAAATCGCGTTTGTTACGCGTCACCGCTGACAACCCAGAAATGTGGGCCGGTGTTGTGCCAAAAATCGATTGGCTGCCAAATGGCGGGAGCGTGCACAAGAGGACTTTAACAACAACTGAACAAGACGAACACTTAAAAACAATTATTTGTTTGTTCAATATTATAGTAAAGGCGCGTCTCAGTATAATGTTTCCTTAATAAATGCACTTTATTGGTCAAATCAGCTGCGTTTCACCTGGGAGGAGCGGCGAAATGCAGCTGATTTGACGTTTGCTCCAGGAGTTCCAGATCGAGACGAAGGTGGCTCGATATGGCAAGCCAAATGTCTCATTAATAGTCACTTTGACTTATTTCATCAACCGTCTCCGTCCATCCCTCTCCCCGCACTCTGCTTCTATCCTGGTCCAGAGCTTGGTCATTTCTCGAATTGATTACTGCAACTCTCTCCTGTTTGGTCTGCCGCAAAAATGACTCCGTAAGCTTCAAATGGTTCAAAATTCAGCTGCAACCCCCCCCCCCCCCCCATTTCACCACATCACCCCAGTTTTACAGCAACTTCAATGGCTTCCAGTCACTTTCAGAGTTCAATTTAAAATCCCGCTGTACACAGCGTGGGCCATCCATGACCTGGCCCCTCCCTATCTGTCCCATCTCCTGCACATCATCACCCATTCACGCTCGCTTCGCTCTTCCTCTTCCATCCACCTCAACGTGCCTCTCATCCTCCTCAGCACCATGGGACACAGAGCCTTTTCTCACTCTGCTCCCCAACTCTGGAACGCTCTTCCCCCCAAACATCTGTAATGATGACACCCTTCAGACCTTGAAATCACAACTCGAAACTCATCTGTTCAAGTTAGCCTTCTCACGTTAATTTCTTTTTTGTTATTTTCTTCTTGGTTTAGTGTTTTTAAAGCCGTTTTGTATTGTTTTATTTTGTGTTTTTAATGTTGTGAAGTGTCCTTGGGTGTCTTGTGTTAGGTGCTAACAAATAAAATGCATTATTGTTATTATTAATGAGACATTTGGTTTGCCATATGACTTGAGGGCCCTCTAGTGGCTGAAAATGGTAGTGTTGAGTATTTTCCATGTTAGAATGAATTAAATTGTCAGATCTCAGCCAAAAATTGGTTATAAATATGGGAAAAACATAAATAAGTTGCTTTGCTGTATAAGTCGCAGGAGGCAGCTGTGGCCGAGTGGTTAGAGCAGTCGTCCTCCAATACAAGAGTTGGGGGTTCGAATCCACCAGCAGTCACATTCCGAAGTGCACCTGGGCAAGACACTGAACTCCTCATTGTCTCCGATGTGTGTCCCATCAGTGTATGAATGTGATAAAGCTCTGATTAATCCCTTTAGAATGATTTGTTCAATTAGCTTTGTAGAGATCTAGTAGAGTGCTGGATGAATGGGTGAATGAGGACACGGATTGTGTTGTAAAGATCTTTGAATATCTCGAGAAGATAGAAAGGAGCTATATACTGTAGGAGAGTCCATTTACCATTTACATGCAAATTGATGCAAAAAGGTGTGACCTATACGGCAAAAAGTACGGTCGATAATGTGTTGATATATAATCATAAAAAGGCATAAATGGTATAGTATAGAGACTTCAGGTTGAAATTATGTTTTTAAAGACATTATAGTTTATCTGACATTAGTAATAGTAAAAGTAGAGTTTAAAAAAAAGAAAGTTGGTTATAGATTGTTTTCTGTTTTCTTTCTTTTCATTAAACCCAAACTGACTCAGTTATGCTGAGATTGGAGCTCTGTGGACACTGGGCTGTATGTTTGTGTAAAAATAATCAATTATTTGCCTCTTTTCATTAACACACAGAGGCGTCCATGGTCTATTTCCTCTTCCCATTCATTCAGAAAGACAGAAAGCTGTTAGAAGTCGGCCCCTCCCAGTCTGTTTATACCCACAATCTTTTGTTTTGGCTCGTTTCTCTTTGTGTGCAAAGGGAGGGGAGAGACTCTTCAACCTTGACCGAGTGCCTCAGCTTTGCTTCTCCGTTATGAAAAGATAAGAAAAGATAAAGATTCTTTGTGGCTTCTGAACAGCCGTGATTGCAGCACCGGTGGGTCACGTGTGGCCTTGTCGTGTCATTTCTGAGCATGTTCGTGGGCATGAATCAGAAATATTACATCTGAAACCATCGTTCATTCACCTGCCTTTTGGTCTGAGGTCGTTCAAACTTTATAATTATAAAAACACGTTGACCTCGTTGTTCAATAATATGTTAACCTGGTTCAATTTGTTCCTCAGAGCTTCATTTATCATCATCCATCAACACCCGTCAGCTCCAGCCGTCCAGCATTAGTCCCTTTCATTCATCAAATCCTGAAAGAAAATCTCTCACAAAACTTGCTGCTGTCATTTCTAACCAGCCATTTATTTACAGCTTTTATTTTATTTCAAAAGACCGCAAAGTTACTATCGTGGCGGCTGAGTGGTTAGAGCACTCGTCCTCTAGTGCAAGAGTTGGGGGTTCAAATCCACCAGCAGTCACATGCCCAAGTGTCCCTGGGCAAGACACTGAACCCCTCATTGTCTCTGATGTGTGTCCCATCGGTGTATGAATGTGATAAAGCTCTGATTATTCTTTGTAGAGATCTAGTAGAGTGTTGTACGAATGGGTAAATGAGGACACAGACTGTGTTGTAAACCACTTTGAATGTCTTGATACGATAGAAAGGTGCTATATACCGTATCTTCTGGCGTATATGTCGCTCTGGAGTATAAGTCGCATCAGTCGCATCAGTCCAAAAAAGCATCATGACGAGGGACAAACATATATAAGTCACATTTATTATGCGTCACCGCTGACCCTTCGCATTTATTTAATGGTCAAAACAGCTTTGTTTCACCTGGGCGACACAACACCATCCAACCATCCATCCATCCGTCCGTCCATCATGGCTGGAGCCGCTAGCTCTCCAGCGTTCCTCCGCATGCACCAGCTGAGTGAAGTGAGCGCGTACAGGAGGACTCGCTGTTGCAGTTCTTAGAAATATAAAGCATCAGTCAAAAATTGGTTTTCAATATGGAAAAAAAATACATATGTCATTTTGACGTATAAGTCGCAGGACTGGCAAATCTATGCAAAAAAACTGTGACTTATACGCCAGAAAATACGGTAAGTACAGTCCATTTACTATTTCACAGGATAAATGTGTGACATTTAGCATTTAAAATAGCAGTTGGGACTTTATTTACTTTCTTTAAAAAAAACAGTACAGATCAGCCAAAACTGCAGACTAAATTCATGCAAGGATTTTGCTTAGTTACAGTTGGTTGCATGCACAACCTAGCTGTTTTCTTGCTACTTTTCCTTTTAGTTGCCATTTTATTTTCACTTGGTAAAAAAAAAAAATTGTATGCATCCTTTATGATTGTCTATTGTCTTTGCTGTCCACTGTTGTCATCACTCTTTGTTAAAATTCAGGTCTCTCTTGTAAATGAGTCCCCGAGGCTCAATGGGATTAACCTGTCTAAATAAAGGTTGAATGAATGTAGCTAAAGCCCCACATAGCAGCATGGCTAAATGTGAAAAACAAACAATAGATTCACTCAGGAAAGGTTTAAGAACCAAAACAAAAAGCCAAAGTGGAGGACTCCTACTATCTCCTGATCTGGTTGTGAATCAACAAGATAAGTCGGCACAAGCCTGAGCAGGTCTGAGGACCCACTCCAGAATCAACTGAGTGGATCTGAAGCCGCCACTCTGCCACTACACGACGACTTGAATATCACATGTCTATACCAGCCCAGACCAGTTGATCTGATGTCAACACCGGGTGGTTATTTTTAATGTTCAGATTAAATGCTGTGTGTAATCTGGATAAGACTTGTTGAAATACACACATCTCCAGAGCTGACATAAATAAAACTAAAACAAGGAAATGTCAATGGAATAATGAATAAAGTCCCAGTTGTTTTGTCTGCTATGTTCAGTGTGCTATGATATTGGTTCAGGAATGGAATGAAAACAAACAGATACAAAAATCAGCTTCAAGGGAAATTTAATAGGATTAGTGGATTTCAAAAGATTAAACCCGCATTAATTAGGCAACAGTGTTGAAATAGAATCAGTCCTGCTCGTGTATTTCCACTGAACTGCTATGACACTTTGTGATTTAAGCAGATCAAGAGATTTCAAATCATTTCATTTGTGTATTTTTTCTCTTTTTTAGTGTCCTGCCTTACCCACAATGCATCTCATTCACCAACAGCCCAGATTGAGAATAACCACAAATAAAGGGTTAATTTCTGAACCTAAACATTGTGGTGGGTTGTTAAGAATATCTAATGGAGGAAATAAATGATAGTTTATTTTTTACACAAAATAGGCACTTTGCCTAACATCCTGACGCTCAAACAGTTATCCATCACCATCATGTCCACATCATGTCAATGTCATGTGCACATCATGTCAATGTCATGTGCACATCATGTCCACATCATGTCCACATCATGTCAATGTCATGTGCACTTCATGTCCACATCATGTCAACATTATGTCCACATCAAGTCAACATCATGCCCATGTCATGTCAACATTATGTCCAAATCATATCAACATTATGTCAACATCATGTCCACATCATGTCAACATTATGTCC
>NC_056506.1:48703651-48704774 GCF_014905685.2 Nematolebias whitei | reverse complement strand
TGTCAACATATGTCCACATCTTGTCCACATCATGTCAACATATGTCCGCATCATGTCAACATATGTCCACATCATGTCCACATCATGTCAACATATGTCCACATCATGTCATGTCTATAATTATGCTCAACAGTATCAACATTTACAAAATGTTGTCTTTGGTTTGTAGAAACATTTGTATCAAGATGATTGTTGTGAAAGTAGATAGTCCTGAATATGTTTTTGTTTTTAAATAAGTTCTTTTTAGTTTTGTTGTGGTCATTGTAGCAAAGTACACATGTCTCAACACTTCAGGGACCCTTGGATACAGCAGCTCCTTCAAGAAAGGATAGTTTATGCTACTTGACCACCCCAAACCAGGACATATTTTATTTATCACAGTTCATTGAGCTCAAGAGCAGAATACTTTGGAAGGTTCAGAACATCCATTCAGATGTTCCTGTTATTAAATACTGGCTAGACAACTTTTTGTTACAATTCTTCTGAAAGCATTACATTGTAATTCAGAACATCATCGGGTCATGGCTGCAAGAAAAATTCAAAGTAAAATCAACCTTGCTGCAAAATACATGGTCTGCTGTGGTAAAACTACGTGTTTACAAGGAGTGAAACTAAATGTTTTACTGTGTTTAGACCAAATAAAACATATTGTTTCACTATTAAATGGGTAATCATTTTAAAACAAAATAAATACTTATAAAAAAACGTCTTACAACATTAAGTCAGGTCTTCTTGAGCATGAATAAGGCTATTTCATAAACACAATTTTAATAATAATAATAATAAAAAACATGCTTTGACTTTTGAGATTCAAATTAAATAAATGTGTAAAAATGATACACAACATATTATATTATTTAAAACAGTAAAATTTCAACACTGGCAGCACGGTGGCACAACTGGTAGAGCTGCTGCCTCTCGGCGAGAAGGTTGCCAGTTCAAATCCCAGTCCGGGGGCCTTCCTGGGTGTACCCTGCCCCTCGCACAGTGATTGCTGGACATGGACATCGGCCACCCCCGTGAACCAAAATGGAAGAAGCGGGTAAAAGATAATGGATGGATATATATAATATGTATACACAGTATATATATATATATATATATATATATATATATATATATA
>NC_056506.1:48702190-48703641 GCF_014905685.2 Nematolebias whitei | reverse complement strand
TATATATATATATATATATATATATATATATATATATATACATATACAGTCCTTGAGCACAGTCCCAGAAGAGAAAACAGATTACACAAAGGAAGGACAGTCCTCAACAGGAAACTTGAAAAATATGTTTTCATTGTCTCCTTCCACTCTCTGGCAAAGGACCAAATTAAATATTTGAAATAGGAAAGAACAGTAACAACACCACGGAAGGGTCAAAGTCAAATGTCAGTAGAGCTTCTCTGAGTCAAAAGACAGAGGTCCAAAAATCTTCATGCAGTAACGTACAACAGTGTTTGTGTGTGAAGTGGTGTCCTTATAGTTGACCTTCCTGACTATTGTCTTCATAGTTGAATAAATATGAGTGTGTGTGTGTGTGTGTGTGTGTGTGTGTGTGTGTTAGAGAGAGAGAGAGAGAGAGAGAGAGAGAGAGAGAGAGAGAGAGAGACCAGCAAGTGTCTCATGTTGCAGCTGAATGTCAGGTTTTAAAAGTCTGACTAGGATAAGCATGGTTTGAATAATGTTCTCTGTCAGCTGCTGTCCTGCTTGTTAGCAACACATTTTCACTCACACACAGACACACACACTTGTTCACACATCACATGCAAAAATGCATAAAACCATGTTTGGCTCTTCACTGCACCCTGACAAGCACAAGTGCAACTGTGGTTTTGAGCACATTTAAATGCAACAACATCTTGTTAGACACACAGATAAACACTAATGGTACAGAAACATGGAGGTGAATACCTGCAGGTGTGTACAACAAAGGTTGGTGGACTTTCTAAATTTACTGAATGAACCTGTACATGGGTTTATTTCCTGATGGTGCATGTGCGTCACAGTATTTATGTCAGGACTCAGCAAGCTCAAATTTAAATTCGTATAGCGTGACATCATTTTTACACATGGATTGTTCAGGCCATAACCCTATTAAAACATTTTAGGGTGTGCTGAAGAGGACTTAACACGGCGACCTGAGTCTCTTATCATCAAGGCAAGTTTTTGATTAAAAACTAATCCCACTCTGGATGAATATAAACATGAAATGGGATGAGTTTATTGATGTGATTCAACAAATGACCAACAAAGCCCTAACTTCATCAAACCTAAAGGTGGTCCAACAAAAGGGTCTTGAAGACTACCAAAAGATTTGATGAATAAAAGTCTACTGAAGTTTGTGTGCTTCCCAGTTGGAGAAAAAAAAATCATATACAGTACAGTGTATATATGTATCCATCCATCCATTTTCTTTACCCGCTTATTCCATTTTGGGTCACGGGGGTCACTGGTGCCCATGTCCAGCAATCACTGTGCGAGGGGCGGGGTACACCCTGGACGGGTCGCAAGTCCATCACAGGGACACATAAAGACAAACGAGACAAACAACCATTCACTCTCTCTCTCTCACCTAGGGACAATTTAGAGTTAACAATCAGCCTAACATGCATGTT
>NC_056506.1:48692822-48702090 GCF_014905685.2 Nematolebias whitei | reverse complement strand
AATGAAGGACACCTCAGATGTGTAGGAGCCAGAAAAACACAGGGGTGACAAGCAACACGCACCAATACTCACAAATAAAAGTTATTAGTCACTTAATTTTACTAGTTACTCAATAAAAATTGTTCAATTATTTTGGATCTTTTGGTTCAGTGGAAGTGATCCTGGTGCAATGAATGCAGAAGGTGATAACTGTCATGCAGCACCTGATAAATCTCAGCTAACTTCTCAATGTCCCAGAGCCTTTAGAGAACGCTTCAGTGACAACCTCATGTTCTCGTGGTACAGAAGTAGCCTCCGCAGGCCCTCGCTGCTTGCCACCAACGAATACATCAAACACGTGATGCGCAAAATGCAGCCGGCAATAAACTGGAGCCAATTATTATCTTTGTTTCTCTGCCCCAGGAGTCCCAGTGAGCTTGTCTGGCCTGAGATCTGAGAAGGTTGAGAGGCGAGGAGCGGGTGCTAGATAGCGTGCATGTTCTGGCCAAGGAGGGGTTGTTAAGGGTGCACAACGCAGCAAATCAAACACTTCTATGAAGAAAAAAAAAAAGCATTGCCATTCCAGTCCTCATAAAAGCATCATGAAGTGAGCTGGCTTCTGTTTCCATAAGAGCAAGTTTGCTGTTGAGCATTAAAGAGTCCAATCCAGTGGACAGGCTGTTGCCATAGAAACAAGTAATAAAGGAGTCTGGGAGAATGAGTCTTGTGGGGGGAGTGCAAGCAAGGTTGCACTCAGGGTCGTGTTTGCCCTAACCCCCGTGGCCTTGTTACAATATATATGACCCATTTATGTCTCCATCCACTGTAGCAGCTGACCTTGATGTTTACGAGGCCGTCGCCACAGAAAAGGCGGTCCTACAATTGGCTTGATTCATGTGACACGTCGGCTAAACAACAGGCTTGTTACCCCTCAACACATCCGCCTCGCTAGCTCGTGGCCGTTGCTATTTATGTGTTCACTAAGATATATCAGCTCGGCGCTGGAGGCATTAGTTTGACAGGTAGATTTAGTTACCTGTTAGGATCGATACAAGCTGCTCTACCAGTTAACTGACGCAGGACTGAATACATATGTTGGTGACATTTTCCAAATTGACATTATAGATTATGTGGCTCAGAAATGACATTATGAAAGTTGTCCATATTAAAAGGCTATTAAACAGGTAAAAATCCATCCATCTATTTTATTTACCACTCCTCCTTTCCGGGTGAGCTGGTACCTATTTCAACTGTTATTGTTCGAGAGGAAAGGTACACCCTGGACAAGTGGCTAAAAATACTGATAAATAAATAAGAATCTATTATAAAGGATCTTTTTTTGTAGTTGTGAGACATTTTGAAAGAGCCGTAACTGGTATACCGGCTTGTGCGTGTACAATTTCCCAAGACCACGTAAGAATCGTCTCAAAGCGCAGGAAGACTAAAACAGGAAGTTGAGAGTTCCTGCTGAGGCTCTGGAGATGTTTCTACCTCCTCCTCAGCCAACATCAGAGACTGCCAAGATGAGCGAAGGTGTGTAAAAATGATAGGTTGTCTCCAGGTCAGTGCTTGAATATTAGAGTTGAAAAGGTACATTTTATGGAAACAGTAGAAGAATGGCTTTTTCTGTGGTTGGTCTTGTCTTGGCCTGAATGTTTTGGAAGTTTGTATCAGAAAGAAACTTTCAACTCATTAGAAATCTGATTGAGTTTTCTAAAAAGGAGAAACTCAGGTTGATTACTCAGACAGCTGCTTTTATGATATATGAGTTGTGGATTTTTTTATTTTCTTTGAATAATAGTTATCCTCCAGTTCGTGATAAAAAATGTAGATGATTGTCAATTTATTTTCAGTTTTTATCCATGGTGCTTGTTTAGGCTGTATTTTTCTTTGAGCACGCTGTATGGTGGTAAATTTATTCAATAATGTTGGCCTCAGTGTGATTTCAGCTTCTTATTTCTTGTATTGTTTCTAATGCAGTCTGTATTAATGTTAAATTGTTTCTACTTTAAAGTGGACAGTCTTGTTCAATATAAATATTTTTCAAAACAAAATGCTTTTATTTTGAAGCATCTCTTTTTTTCTCATCTAAAACTACTCTGGTGGATATTTAAAAACTGGTTGTAAAATTTAACTATCTTTATACATTTTGAAAATGACATTGTGTTGCTGTATGTTCCTACCTACATTGTGAGGGCAGAAAAGTCATGATTTATTAAGAAAATAATTGTCTATTTTAAAAGAGGCTTATTTGTAACCATATGAAAAAGGATTGCATATAGAAAACATGTTTACCAGGACCTTGCCCTGGACATTCAGAGCTATCAAATCTGCTATCTACATGTATATATACATACATACATACATATATATATATATATATATATATATATACTGTATTTACATATTTTTCACAGTTTTCTATTAGCCTTGCAGAAGTGAACTTGTACATATTGGAAAAAAAAGGAAAGAAATGTTGTTATAGTTAAATAACTGGTTTTGAATTTTATATTTTAGAGTTTGGAAACTTCTTTCCACAAATATGTAAAATAAAACTGATTTTGTTTGATAAAAGCAGTAGAACCACAATTTAAAGCTATAATATATAAAGACAAAGGAGCCAAAACCAGAGCCAGTTTTCAAGGTTCAAGTTTCTTTATCGTCATTCACATGTCAGTGGTGGACTGCCCATTGGGAGCGTTGGAACATTTCCCGGTGGCCTGGCCCGCTCAGTGACCACTAAAGAGCTGGACCAAAGGTTCAGTTTGAGTCGCACTAAAATATTTTAAATAAATAATCCGTGCCGCTCACTCAGGTATCTGCATCACTGAAGCTCCCACAGACAGCAGCAGCAACGGGGAAAGACTGACCCCTCGCACCCTCCCCTCCCTCCCCGAGTCTGTCACAGCAAAGACGACACACATGTGCCCACCCCCATAGCCCGTAATGACGCGCGCTCGCGAGTGTTATATGTTCTCGTGTGCAGATACTCTTAGATGCAGAAAACTTGTAAATGGTTTCATATTTCTATGTAAAACCACTGAGCCATGTTTATATGCCCATCTATAAATCTGTTCCAACAAACATTTTAATAATGTGTGAGGAACATCGCTCATGTTTAGGCCTCCTGAAAGAATAACTATTTGATTATAACACACTCTCACAGCCTTTAGCGCTCATGTCGTTTTAACACCACCCTTGCATTTGCTGCTGTTCCACGTACATTCACATTTTCTTTGACAGAACTTTGCAGCGTTCCTCCTGGTGACAGAAGAATCTTTGATGTTGGCAACAGCAGCAGATCAAAGTCAAACACAAAGCTCCATCTGTGAGGGGGGGAGGCAGAGCTGCGGAAGGAAAACCATGAGGGTAACCCCCCTCCTTAGTGGTTGACCTCCCCGACGCCCCCAGAAATCACCCACATGTATAAAAGGTCTCAAAAAACACAGTGATGAGATCATTCCTGATGAGGTCATCACAGCTCTGGCTTTCCATCTTACTTTGTGTCTTTGCACTTGTCAATTTACACAATAAAATATTATGCAAACCTAATAAACATATTTTGAGCAACTAAATAATTACTTTAATCTTCCCTGTAATCGTCAGAAACAACAAAGCACTTACGTTTATGTGCAGCAAATAAAATGCAAACGATTAAACAACTAGATGTTTGAATAATTGGCACATCCACCTTCATCTTGTTTATCTTGTTACTCTCCTTTTTTGTCTCCATAATTTAACAGATTTACATAAAATGTTTTACTCTGCACTGATGCCACATGAGTAGGACAAGAAAGAGTGCAAACACTGTAACGCATATTCAATGATTAACAGTCAAAATGTCCAAAATGGCATCTTTAATTATTTCAGTAAAATGTTGAGGACAACAAGGACGGTTAAGATGACTGAGCATTAAGAGGAAAAGAGGAAAAAATGTTTGGGAATAATAACTTAAAAGAGTCCTGCTGTTAAATAATGAAAGATGAGTCAAGCCTAGTTCATCATTTGCCTAAAATAACTTTTTGGGGTGGATGGAAAATATTCCTAACTGTGCCACCGTTCTACGTGCAGGGTCTTCCCCACACGGTATCAGACTTTGATCCTTTGTCTTACATCCACTGAATAGGGGTCACATCACTTGTGAAGGGGACGTGTCCTCCTCACATTTAAAAAATATTTGTTTGGACCCCCACATTTACCATGAAATGTTATTTCACCCAACGCTGTTTGAATTTCTTTGTGAATGAATCCATTCCACTTCATAAACAGGAGAATACCCAAACCACAAAAAATCCGCTGCGGGTTTTCTTTGTTACCTACACCTTACCACACTGCATGCAGAGTTACCCCGAGGTCACTCGGCTTGGCAAGGTGCTCATCTCTGAGGACATTTTTTGTCGACGGGGCGAGGGGAGGAGGAGTAGACACCTCTGTGTTGCATGCTAGCTTAGCGCTACGTTAGTGCCGGCACTTGCTGATCAGGGTGGAGGTTAGGATGCATGAGAGAAGCAGAGTGCTATGTCTGTAGCATCTTAGCTAGTACATCTGTATTGCACGCCACTAGTTTAGAGCTACGTTAGTGCTGGCAGTTGTTGACCGGGGAGGTTAGGATGTGTGTGAGAGAAGAGGAGTGTGCTCTTTTCACACAAGGTGAGCTGTTGGTCAGGCTTCTTGTTGTGCCATTAACCCTAAATTAGTAATTGAATCAAGTGTTGACTTATGTAGGTAAATGCAGATGTTTAACAACCTGTTAAAATACACCAGAATGCTGGAAACATCTACTTTATTCAAACTTTTCTGGGGGAGGACCCACAGAACCCCCCCCCCACCACCACCACCACCACCAGTGCCCCCCACCACCCCACATACATACACATATTACAAATGCATTTGATGCCAATGATCCAGCGGGTTCCCCAAAGAAACAGTAGAGATAAATGCTTAGGAATATGAGTGTCTAAACCTAGTCCAGTGCTTCTATTGAGAGAAAAAAAAAAATCAATATTCAATGAATGTAAAGTGAAAAGTGGTTTAACTTGATTTAAACATGACCAAAGACATTTGAAGCATTTGCCGTCTCTGTTTTCCAACTGGTCAGTGCATCTGCTCAGATGACTCGGTGCCAAACCGAATTGTGAGACAGCTGCTTTACTTTGCACATGTGCATTCTTTTAAATCAATTTAGAAAGTTTTCACTAACGTTCCACCATCAGTGTGTCCGTTGCAGACACAAAATGACACTCGCCAACATTCAGCTGCCAGCGGTGCTGTGCTATATAAAAATGATTAGTTAATGATTTGATGATGATGATGACAAAGTTAACGCAGCCGGTTGATCAAGAGTCATGTGTTGTCAGGGGCAACAGCTTGAGCAGGGAGGCCCAGACATCTCTTTCCACAGCCACCTCATCCAGCTCTTCCAGGATGTTTCCAAGGCGTACCCAGGCCAGCCAAGACACATAATCTGTCAGGAGTGTCCAGCGTCCTCCCCGGGGTGTCCCCTGTTCAACATGCCTGAAAAACCTCCCTAAGGAGGCATCTAGGGGCATCTTCACCAGATGCCTAAACCCCCTCAGCCGGCTCCTCTGGATGTGGAGCAGCAGCGACTCTACTCCGAGTCTATCCTGGAGAACTAAACTTCTCGCCCTAACTCGATGGGAAAGTCCAGTCTGCCCTGCCATGTGGAGAAATCTCTTTTTGACCACTTTGTGTCTGTGATCTTTCGATCACGACACAAAGTGGCAAGAATAACAAGCATTGTCTTTTCAATTAAAAAAACAATGTCAGATATTTTATATGTAAAAGAAAAATATCATTAGTTTATCATAAAAGAGAGATGATCTGTTCTCTTAAGAAATTATGATGAAAAACAAACAAAAGTGACTTGTTTGCATCCAGATCAATAAAAATCTTTACGTAAACACCGCGGACAGTACATCGTTGCTGTCCAGATTTTGCTGTTTCACTTCATATGCACTTCATACATCTAAAACCAGAATAGAAAAACATCTTCCAATCACATTTTTATTGTTACTTATTCTCAAACCTTGTGAACTCTCTTTTTTTCAGTCCCCACGTCTGCATCCTGCGTTTCTATATCTCTTCCATTATCTGCCTTCCATCACTCCCTCCAGATTTGACAAGCGAGTACATCAAGCAGCACTCAGACTTTCTCAGTGTTAATTGCTGCAATTGGGGATTAATAACCCAATGTCATGGGAATACAGTTAATGACCCATGGAGTTCAAAATATCTTAAGTAATAGCGAACTGATAAAATGATGATTAATAGTACTTGCTGCTCTGCAAAGGAGTTTAGGAGAGCAAACAACTCAATTTGTGTTCTCTTAGATTTTAGAATGATAGTTTTTGCAAACTATAATTACACAGTGACTTTTTAAACATTCTTTGTTTGTTTGTGGCTCTATACATAAAAGTAATATGATTTTATTTTTGGTGCATGAATGTTTGTACCTGCTTTTGGGAGCTGAATCCTACACCCAGCAGTCACTGAGGGAGAGTTGGGGTATCCCTGGACAGGTCTTGAGTCCATCGCAGAGACTAAAGGTGATGCATGCACGCAGTCGAAGGGTCAGTTTAGGGTTGCCAAAAACAGCAACCGAACATGCACGGTTTCTGGACTGGGGGATAAATCTGAAGTTCTCCACACATGCACACAAGAACATGGTCACTCAATATAGTCAAAGAGCACCAGCAATAACTAACAGCACCACGGTCCAGAGTTTAAAATCATTAATGTTCTGGATAAATTATGTTTTATTGTGTTAGTACGATGCAAAAACAATATCATGCACTAGCTACTGCAAAAGCAGAGGGGAGTGGTGGTGCAGAGGTTAGAGAAGGTGGGCCTGTGATCAGAAGGTCGCCGGTTCAACAACCCATACCTACAACACCAAAATGTGGATGGGAAAGGTGAAGCACCCACACCTCACTCCACCCTCATTTGCCCCACTCTGAGCCCTTGAGCAAGGCCCTTAACCCCCACCATCTGCTTCCCCGGGTGCCCTAGATGGTGTTTCTCTGCTCCACACAAACAGCTGTGGTAGCTCGGGGTCTGTGGTTGCGTCAGGAAGGGCATCCAGTATAAAAATAATTGCCAAGTCTTTGTGTGACTTAGTTCTCTGTGGTAACCCCTGAAGAAAGGAGCAGCCGAAACTTTAAAAATGTAGGATGCAAAAGCATTGCTACTTCCACCTGGTCTCTTGGACATATAAAACATCTACCTTCCTTCTCTGCATCATGCCAGCCAGCTCTCTACATTTGCCTGTCATTTTTCCCACATTTAGAGTTTCAACCCTCAGTCATTTATCCTTGACGTTCCTCTTCTCCCTCTGTCTCCTGACACATTTTCCACTTCGTGGTTTTCAACTAACAGTACACAATTTCCACCAGCACCCTGTTTGTCAACAGCACCGGTGTCGGTCGTTGTTAACCCGAGCCTCAACCGATCCAGTATGGTGTCGCTTTAATGAACTTTCATTATAGTTTTGGCAAAAGTGTTTTACGTCGGATGCCTTCCTGACACAACACTCACCATTTACCCGGGCTTGGGACCGGCACAAGAGATACACTGGCTTGTGCTGGTTTCTATGTTCAATTGAAAACATTGTTTTAAATATAAGTAGATGAAACCTCTTGCACCTCTTCCATTTTCATGAAAAGACAAAAGGCCACAGAAATGGGCCACCACATCTTTTTCTTGGATTGACATTTATTCGCAGCAAATGTGGAAATTTGGTGTCAATTCTGACTTTCATCTAGTCCTTTGCTTCCTGTTTTTTAATTAATAGAACCTACAGTTATCACTTGTTAGCTTTTTCTCCTCCAACAACATCAAAGTTGGAAAAGAAGAAGAAGACAAAGGAAGAAAAAAAACTAAACTAAAGGTGCCTAAGTGTTAAAATCACATGTCAGCACCACAGAAAGCAACAAGACTTTCCTCCAATGCACTGGTTTAAAATCTTGCCCCGGGCAGTTATGACAACAGAACTACTTCTGTGAAAAGGTCAGAGTTTTTATATTTTATTCAGACATCTGCAAAAATTCACCTTTTTTGTCAGGCATCCCTGAGGTCAAAAATAAAAACATGGCAGTTAAAACTGCTTGTCTAAGATTAACCCACGGCAACTGAAAACAACTTCTGAAAAACTTTCAACACAGCATGAAATGGTTTCACTCAGGAATATGAAGAGGGTTTTTTTTTTCTTTTTCTAGAAATAATTTCATTATCAGAGCATCACAAAGATTATTTCATCAGAATGTAGAATCATTTTATTCTTCATATATTTCCTGAATTGAATTAGACAGCCTTCATCTCCACTACAACATGACAGCTGGCACGTTTACAATGATAAAACTGCTACAGATTTTACATTGTTGTAATTTAGATACATTACATACCACCACCACCTACAGATGTGATTAGACCCAATATAAATGGGTTTCTTCCTCATGAGCCTTTCTGGTTGCATATTTGAAGAAAAATATACCTTATAGCCATTAGAAGATTAAATTAAACATGGACAATTAATATACATAATGATTTTTTTGCAAATTTTGATTGAATTAATATTCTGATCCAAAACAGTAACAAAAGCTTTTTGTTAAATTGGAGTTAACTGCATTAAAAGTTTTTTTGTTTTTTTTTACAAACAACCCTTTATACTGTAGTTTAGCCTAAAACAGTCCTTCTGCTGCAATTGGCCAAATCACTAACAGGGTGACTGTAGGTGACTAACAGTTACCTAGATTTTCAATATTTTGTCCAGCACCCAAACTGGCTTTGGTTCAGATCATGGGTGCATTAAGGTCGCTCTGAAAGTTCTCAATGATATAGCGTCTGCATTGGACTCCAAACAGTATTGTGCAGCAATATTCATTGATTTAGCCTAAGCTTTTGGCTCAGTCGATCATTCCATTTTATTGAAACAACAAGACCATATTAGAATTTCGGGACAGCGACTAACTTGGTTCAGTAATTATCTTTCAAATAGGTTGCAGCAAGTGAAGAATGACTCAAATAACGTACTTCACAGTTTCTTCTGATTTTGTCAGGTATTTGACATCAATAGACATCCCAAGGCTCAATTCTTGGTCAAACTCTTTTCTCCATATTTATAAATATCAAAGGTTGAAGCGAGACTTGGTTATCTATATAGAAATGGATCTTGATTTACATTGGTCAGCCTTATAACCTGAACCCCTCACTCACTGCTCTTTGACTTGAGAAAGCTCCTCAGATGAGAAGTGAAATGTCTTCTGTTACAAAT
>NC_056506.1:48684181-48692722 GCF_014905685.2 Nematolebias whitei | reverse complement strand
CATCAGTGACATTTAGTATAGAAAAGCATTAATGTTTGATAATTATTTTTTCTATAAGCACATTCAAATAAATGTAGCAATATAGCACTGCTTTAGCACAGAGCCCAATACAATAACTTGGAGGCTAGTGCTAGCATGTTAGCTCCAGAAACAAACAAACAAACTCACCAGTTTCCACTTTTAGAATACACAATCAGCTGAAGGTTTTTTCACAAACAAAGACATCTAAAGTTGAGAGGCATATCAGTCGTAAGTGGCAACATAGAAATTAGATAAAGGGCTTTCAGTGGCTTAAAGCCTGCCTTCAACATAACCTGGTTGTGAATGTCACTGCATGATCTGTTCCCAGACAACAACAACAACAACAAAAAAAATCTGTTCCAGGACCGGAAGCATGATCCATACTGTTCACCCGTATTCTGGGCGCAGGAAACGAGCGCCCAGAATAGCCCTATATCTTGTAACGAAGAGGAGCTAACTGTGCATGTACAAGTTTTAACGAGAGTCTATGGGCAAAGATTCTTGCGCTACCAGGGCGGAAATACGTCACCAATCAGACAACATTTTTAAAAGAAACAACTTTACTCATCATTAACTATAAAATATTTATCTTACACAACTAAAACGTTATATACATATAGTTTGAAAGATTTTTATTTTTTTATGTCTTCAAAGTAATATGGTGAGTGGTGTGAGTGGTGGTGCGGCACCCTAGCACCCTCTATTGACCAGCTGCCACTGCATTAAAAAAAAATCTTAACTTAGTCATTATGGAGTGTTGTGTGTAGAACCTTGAGGATTTTTTTTTTCCATTTTGCAATACTGTATCATAACAAAATTAGGAAAAAGTGAAGCACTGTGAATACTTTCCAGAAGCACTGTTCCTCCTCAACATGTTGCCAAGCCAACAGAAGCTTGTAATAAAAACATTAGTTTTTATCAAAGACAGGTCAACCAATGGGTCATGATGATGAGCATTGAGAAATCCTGGTGGATCAATTTGTTGCAGAGAAACAAGATATCCACAACAACTCTGAGCTTTAAACTCAAGACAGAGGGGACACTTGAAATATACTGTAAAGCTAAGAAATAGGATTAAACTTTAGTTTCATTATGATAAATTACAATGTAAAGTGTTGTCACATTTTACCAGAAATATATCATTAAGTCACATTAAACTTGTTGCAAGATGTTATCTAGCAGATAATTACACCTTAGAACGGAGAATGTTTTAAAAATGATGATTAAATCTTCTGTTGTCCTATGACGTGAAAAAACAAAAGTTTTTAGAAAACATAAAACGCTGCTTTTCTACTTGAAATTAAAAAAAGCAACAATTTTCTTGTCTCTGTGCGTCTTACTCTCCTTTACGACATCACCTCTCATGAGAAATTGTTTCCAATTTCTGAGGGTCCCACACTTCCAGTGAAAGTTACGACATTCCTCTTTCTTCATCTTCCACTTGCTTCTTCCCAGGAACACACCCAAGACCGTAATAAATACAAACAAGCAGCCACCGCACGTGCTGGTGATGGGACACAGCTTACTAGCTCCCATGACTCAAACACGGTAACTTCCCTCAAAGGCCGTGCACCGTTTTTAATTAAAGACATATTTTTTTCCATGACAGAACGAAAAGGCGTTTCTTTTTAATTTGCCTTAGCAGAGCTTCTATGAAGACAGCAGTGATAAAAGAAGAAAAGAAATAAACAGCAAACCATCAGCAGCTCAGCTGTGCAACTGTGGTGAGTCCTTGAGGAATAATATTCTGAGAGTGCTTCCATTTACATATTGCTTTGATGAAAGAATATATTTATTTGTTTTTTATTTGCATCAGTGGCAGAAGAAAATTTTACTCTTTTATTTCATGGAGAGAGAAAAAAACACTGGAAACATAATGAGAAGTTGAAAATAATACTAAAAGTCAATGTTAATATTTGTACCAGCAACTGAGATTATTTTACCATTTTCTTGCAGTCAGACACATTCTTTGGGCTTCAAGAACAGTTGTTTTGTTAAAGTGTATTTTATCTTTGAACGGAGCACACGCTGTCCTTGGTGTCAAAGCACCAACACAATATTTAGGCTCTTGTACATCAAGAACTGGTGGCAACAAACGCGCCTCTGCTGTTTCTCCTCACTTCTGAAGAAGTTGTGCTGCAGCACTCTGCAAAGTAGCATCTGATAGCCAGCTATAACTTACAGTCGACATTTTACAAGAGAGCATAACTGCAGAGCTGCCTAATATACAATATATAAACAGATTCTAACAAAACATCGTTGTCAGATCGTTTTTACATGATCGTATTAACCATTTGTTGCATCTTAAATAAGGCACCCCAAATGATGGATGACCCTCGCTACACTGTACAAAAGAAAGAACAAAAAACAACAGCTTGTGGATGGTCTTTGCATTGTATAGGTGAGTCATTCAGGCTTTTATTTAAACATAAAAGGCTCTGCCTTACGCACGATGGAGTATAATGGATCCACAAAGATATTGAACATGAACAGAACTTCTGGAGAAACTCTGTGACGGTTTATCATCATGGCACTAAAATCTAAGTTCAAGAATCTTTATTATCCCCAAGGGGCAATAAGTTTCACAGTCAGTAAGCCCACAAAACATCCACACTAGACAAGACGCTGAGACATTAAAATAACAGAAATCATCACTGTTCGTTGAGAAGCCTGATCGCTACAGGGATGAATGAGTTTTTCAGTCTGTTCGTTCTACATCTGGGCATCAGATACCTGCATCCACATGGAAGCAACCTGAACTCACCATGGAGTGGGTGATCAGGATTTGCCAGAATAAGCCTGACCTTGTTCACTGACCTCACCTTGTGAGGTTCTGTTGGACTATGCCAGCAGTTTTGCTGCACATCCTGACAATCCCCAAGAGTTTGTTCCTGTTTTTTCATGTAAAACATCCGAATCAACAGATGAAGGTAAAAGTTAAAAGAGACTCATTAAAACATTCTCATAAAAGTAGAATCAACATTAAAACCCACAGAGCTTCTGGTAAAAATACATCCTCTGGTGGACCTTCATACAAAGTGAGTTCATATGAGGGTCAAAGGTCAGTTTATCATTGAGAACAGTTCCCAGATATTTATATTGACGCACCACCTTGACAGCTTCACTGTTAATGATCACAGGAGCTGAAACTGAAGAGTCTTTTCTAAAGTCCTGGAAGAAGTCTTGGTGACTGTGGTGGTACTTTCATGACGTGAGGTCTATGTATAATGACATGGCTTGGCTGAGATTTTAAATCAGGACTGGCCATGCTGGCTTGATTTTAAACTACAACCATGAAGGTTGACACTTTTATTAAAGTAGCCTAACATCTGCAGTTCTTAGCTGCATCCTGATGTGTTCCAAGAAAGGTTTGCAACGGTGGGAATAAATGCCTCGGAAGTCACAAAAAATAGCAAGTAAAGTCCATTTGGAGAGTGTTAAAGTGTCGCAGTGGCTTCGCTGCCTTCACATTAAAGATGTTTTCCAAATTTGTGTCATGTTCCAATGGCTCGTGGAGGTCCTGGAAAGCGTAGCAGGATTGTGAGCCAGTGTGAACAGTATCTGAGTCTGAATCTGAACTAAACTGATCTGTGCATAACACATTTACAAACAAAGTGCTGTTTAAAAAAGCACTTGCAAACTAACGTGGAAATTTTAAAACAGTTTTTTTATAAATTTCAAAAGATGTAATCTTTCAGTGAAGGTGTTTCCAAAAACTGACCTTTTACAAAAATGTAGAAAACACTGAATGTGAAGAGCAATTTGTTGGAAAAGATGTTCAGTGATGCAATGTCACAACTCTGTGTGGAATATCCAGTTCATAACTGGTTCATTTGGGGGCACCACTTTGTTTAAAAGAGGTATTTATGACTCAAGTTTATTTATTTTTTGTCCGATACATTCTCTCTTAAAATTAAATCTGCTCAGATTTCTTATTTGCTTTACTATATAGCTCAGCCTTGATTCTTTTCAGCCATGACTTTAAATAATCACTCTCACAGGGGAATAACACAATCTATATCCACCATCCTCCCCTCACCCTCATCCTTTTAAAGTGTCTGTCAGTCCTTTTGCCTTTCAAGTGTGTAAACACAAACTGGTGTCATTAACCAGTGTCTGTATGAGGAGCGTTCACCTTGAGATGCAAAGTTTACCGTCATTTCTTTCACACACCGTTACGGCGACCTTCCCTCAGAGGCAACTGTTAGTGATGAACATAAACCATAGTTGGTTCAATAAAGGCTTGACAACCTGCTCATTTAAAATCTAATGAAATCATTGCTCTGCCTTAGTGCTTTGTGTATCCCAGACATTTTAATTGAATACTTGGTGCTTCCAAAGGCATAAAAATCTAAAATTTGAAGAATCTTTAACAACCAGTGCTATTGAGAACAATAATAGTTCTGTTTATGTAATGAGAGTCTTCAAATCTCCAAAATATGGTTTTATCATGACCAACATGTTGCATGCAAAGTTTGAATGTTGATTATTTTTGTGTGTGTGTGTGTGATTGATGCAAATGTTTTCTTAAAATCTAATTAAAAGTCTTAATTAAAATATGACAAGACTTGAACAGCATTTCAGGTATCTAATGTGTCTTATAAAGGTTTTAGGATGTAAGCCACTGTGGGAGTTCAGTTCTCCCAGCTTCCTGCAGTCACAAGATGGTACCAACAAGCTACACCTGTGGACCATCTCCTTGATGAGCTGCAGGAGTAAAAAAAAAGCTGCAGAAGACCTCCAGTCGCTGTTGGAGCATTACATGCCTACCGGTAGTTGTCTTTGACCACTTTGCATTATCTGATGAAAGATAAACAGACATTGTGAAAATACTGTTAACTTTTTACTTGGTCTTCTGTTCATTCAGTCCATGTTCTCTGGCTGTTCCATTAAACATAAACCACAGGATTAGTTGTATGACAGTCAGGATTTTACAAAATAAGACAATGTATACTTCTTCTAATTAAAGTTACCCAGTCTTAAACTCTGAACTTAGATTTATATCCAGCTGCTAAAACTCAAACATCAAAGAAAAACAGCAACAAAAAAAATAATAAAACCAGCATTTCTCCGTATGTCATCTGCCACTTTTCATGCCTGAGGTTTAAACAAAGATCTCACTTGATCTGCAGTGCTTGTGAGACACGTTGGGGATTCCACACCAACTTTTAACTCAACATCTGTAAAATTGACTGTTTTACAGACATTCTCCTGATTGGGGTTGATGTGCAGTACAAGTCATCCTGAATGAGGTTACTTTTCAAAAGTTAATAGTTATAGATGTTCAGTTCATAAATATATTCAAGAAGTGATATGATAAATGTTAATAAAAGTTTGCTTTTGCTTCCTCTCGTTGTTCCAAAACAAAATGTTGGTTTTTGTGTGCACCACCATGTCGTCATTTTGGAGCCACATTCTGTGCACTTGAGTCGTGGGACTGTGCCCTTGATATGAAAGTCTTGCCCCCCAGCTTGTCATTATGCTGTGACACCATCTTTCAGAGTTAGAAGACACTTTCCCTAAATCTTCAGATTACAATCTGAAACTAAACATTTTTAAAAATGGCTATTTGATTAAGCAGGTATGAGTTACATAAATCAACAAATACTGACATCCGAAAAACTGATCTAACGTGTATTTTTATGCTTTAGTCCGAAAACAATCCCACTTGTTTAAACAGGACAAAACTTTAAAACTGTACTGGAGCCAGCCACAAGGGGGCGATCATCAAATGTGGCTTCAACTTCTGGCTTCCAGTCATTTCTCTAACTATAATACATCTTGGACATAATTTTTACCCTTTGACATAGTCTGCTAACAGAAAGACAAATTAACGCACGCACACACTTTTCACACACACAAAGATGCAAATTAATTATTGCCCAGATTGGTGAGCGATAGAAAAGCAAGAGCTGAGTCACTTACTGATGGCTCAGTCTTAGTCCTTGATTGACTGAAGTGCCCTTGAGCAAAGCTCTCAAACACCTTCTAATGAAATGAGACATGATTCTGAGGAAGACTGAAGTGCTAGGATTCCGAAAAACTAAATAAAATGTGTTTTCAAGCTCAATAGACTAAAATAATTAAGTGTCCTTGAACTTCTCTTGGATAAAATCAACGTCATGTTTAAAAAAACTGAAAGCAGAACAAACTTTTATTTTCTATTTAGACCAAAATCATATATAGCTATCAGTGTTTTGCTTGCTTTTATTGATGCTCTGTACATCTTGACCATACTGGATAGAGTTTTACTGATGCATGATGGTCTGAGATAATTATGAATAAATACAGAAAATGAGTCAAACACATTGTCAGATTTGTAGAATTTACCTGCTATTAACAAAAACAAAGTTAAAAACTGTAGTGAAATAGTTTGATCGCTGACACAAAACTTTTCTGCCTGTCTGTTGTTTCACTTTTTCTTTGTCTCCTTCTCTGATGAAACTGTCAGAGCTGCAGGGTTTTTGAGCTCTTAAAGGAGCAACTGAATTCTTTATTATTATTATTATTATTATTATTTGTGCAGCTTCTCTCTGCAAAGCAGTGGTGGTTGGTCAATAGAGGGCGCTAGGGCGCCACCCCACCACACACACCACTCACCGTTTTACATTGAAGACTTAAAAAAAATAAAATAAAATGAAATAATAAAATAAAAATATTTCAAAATATATGTATGTATATTTTTTTGTTGTGTAAGATAAATATTTTATAGTTAATTATGAGTAAAGTTGTTTTGTTCAAAAATGTTGTCTCTGATTGATGACATATTTCCGCCCTGGGGGTGTGAGAATCTTAGCCTATAGACTCTCGTTAAAAGTTGTACATGCGTAGTTAGCTCCTCTTCATTACAAGAGATAGGAAGATTCTGGGCGCACCACTCCTGCGCCCTGAATACGGTCGCACGATACGGATCATGCTTCAGGTACCGGAACAGATTTATTTATTTAATTTTTTATTTTGTCAGATCGTGCAGTGACACTCACAAATTGCAGGTAGGCTTTAAGCCATTGAACGCCCATTGCCATTTCTGACTGATGTGCCTCTCAACTTTTAGATGTCTCTGTTTGTGAAAAAATAAAAAAATAATAAAACAGCAGACTGTGTATTTCTAAAAGTGGGAACTGGTGATTTTTTTTTGGTTGGTTCTGGAGCTAGCATGCTAGCACTAGCCTCCAGGTTATTGTATTATTGGGCTCTGTGCTAAATCAGTGCTATATTGCTACATTTATTTGAATGAGCTTATAGAAAAAATAATTATCAAACATTAATATGTTTCTAAATTAAATGTCACTGATGGTATTTTCAGAACACCTGCATTTTTATTGATCTGGATAATGAAAATAAGCCTTTTGCAATAAGTAAATAGCTCCAAGTGTTAACAATGAAGTATTTAAACTGAAGGTACATTGAAATGGTGAAATGCTATATTGTGTGTTAAGATGCAATATTAGGACCTTTAATAATATTTAAGAGTACCCAAAATATAAGCTTGATTCTAGGTTTTATTATGAACTTATATTAGTAATGATGATAAAACATGTACATGTACACCAGGAGGAGACCCAGAGGCAGACCCAGGACACGCTGGAGGGATTATGTTTCTCGGCTGGCCTGGGAACGCCTTGAGATTACCC
The DNA here is from genome assembly GCF_014905685.2 of Nematolebias whitei. Classification (NCBI taxonomy): domain Eukaryota; kingdom Metazoa; phylum Chordata; class Actinopteri; order Cyprinodontiformes; family Rivulidae; genus Nematolebias; species Nematolebias whitei. The sequence goes on along the minus strand of NC_056506.1, from coordinate 48,685,067 downwards.
TGGGGGAGCTGGCCCAAGTGGCTGGGAAGAGGGAAGTCTGGGCCTCCCTACTTAGACTGCTACCCCCGCTACCCGACCCCGGATAAGCGGAAGAGAATGGATGGATGGATGTATTGCTTATATTTATGATGGTTTTTGATATTGATAAAACCCAATGTGTACCACTGACTGCAGCTCCCCAAGATGGCCATTTAATTGCCACCAGCTGTCAGCCATCCCCTGATGAGGATCTGTACTACATAAGGCTTCAGTCCAGTGCAACTTTCGCTGGAGCATTAGCCTTCTATGGTACTTGTGCCTCCAGCCTGTATACTTACCGCTAGTAAATTTACTTACCTGATCTCTCTTGTCTCTAGTTATCCAGTCTCCTCTGTTCTGGTCCAGTCCTGGTTCTCCCTGGTCCTGTCTTGGTTCTCCTTGTGTCTTGCCTTTGACCAGTTGCAAGCCTCCTCGGTCCTGCCCAACAACTCTGGCTTCTCATCCCTGGAGCTATCCCTTTGGATCTGGATCTGTGTCCTTGCAGCTCCTCCAACCTGTAAGAGAAAACATTCATCAAATTATTATCTCGCCTAAATCACACAGCCGAACCCTTCTGATCATCTCCTTCTTCCCCAGATTCTCCAGATGATCAACTGCACATTTTCTCACTGTAAATAATAAACACTGTTACCTTTTTTTTGTTAAAAAGAAACGTTTCGCCCCTCATCCAAGAGGCTTCGTCAGTCTGAGGCCTAGCCATCTGGTATTACCCAGAAGCCACCCTGACTCTTGTGTTTCAAGCCTGCCTCAGATACCCCTGAAGTCTGGCCTTTTCACTAATGGTTTCAAAAATACAAAGTTTGTTTTCTCAGTCATCCAGGTATATAACAACAAAAAAGGTTGAATC